>NC_136876.1:17012773-17334745 GCF_949152265.1 Phoxinus phoxinus | reverse complement strand
GGCGCTGCCCTGCGTAGAGAGTCCACTTGAAAAGTTAAGTGGCACTCAGGTAAGGGGTGGGAGTGGGTTAGTGGCAGGACTACACACATAAGGGGGATGGATTACGCCCCACCCTGTCCTTCTGTTTTTTTGACCCAGTGGACCCTAATGTGACTCCCTCGAACCCACCCAGCCCTCCTTCTCCCTTTACTAGCATGACCAACCTGCACAACCCAAACACCAACCCTGCAAAACCCACTGACCTCTGGAGGATTGTTCTGCTCTTTGTCCTGAAGAGACGTTGCTATCACTTTTTATAATAGAGTATCTGACAAGCAACAAAATGTTTAGGGCCATTAACTCATTGATTCCTCAATGGGCTGATGGAAATTTAGCGTCTCTAGAAAGTGGACTGTGTAGCATGTGGAACGTCAATGGCGGAAGGCAATTAGATGTGAAAAACGGTGTGTGAGTTTCCCTTCTTAGGCCACCCTCATCCTCCTCACTTTTGAAACTGCTTTGACTTTTTTTTTCCTCTCTTTGTCACCTCGACCATTCAGTCATCCCTTTTTCTCCCTCAGTCTTATATTTTTGTTTAGTGATGAACCGAAAATTTCTGGCCGAAAGAGTGACGTTTTAATTAGCGCTTCTGCAATGATGCGTTTTAACTGTGTCAGTGTCTATTTCGGCACTACAGGTTAAGCTACAACAGGTTAACATATCAGCTGTATAAGCTTTGTGCTTTGTTACTTTTTAATATGAAATAAACGCAGTGAAGCGACCCAACTGACGCTAGTGTGTCACATGACAGTGACAACACACATTCATGTAGATAGAATGCACTTTTTTAATGGTCGTGAAGTAAGTTTGGCTTACCGAATGTAGTACCTTCTATACATTATGCGATTTCAGATGCAGCGAAAACTCTCAACTTTCAGATTCCGTCAATTTTATTATGAAATTCCAACAATAAAACCGTCGTTCTAATGCTCTTAATGTGGCCTGACAGAGCGGCACATGAACCGATCACCTCTTTCTCTTTACTACTAGTGATAGAACAAAATAAACATGAATGAACATCAGAAGGTATGTCGAAAGAAAACGGTACAACCGAAGTACATCATCATGTCTCATTTAATCGCTCAATCAGCGCCAATAAATCAGCTTGTAAACAATATATCCTGCAGCGTTACAATTACCTCAGAAAAGCCATTCAAATAACATAAACTCGATAGTTAGCTAAAAAAAAAATAATACAAAAAGGAGCATTTTAATAAATATATGCACTATATTACATTTTCATTATACTTAGCTTGTTGTGATGTCTTCATTATTTAATGTCTGAATAAAACTGTCATAAAACCAAGTTTTTATTACAGACACCATTTAAATGTTTATATTTCATCAACAAACTGGAATAGAAACATAATTTCTCTTAGTAAAAATGTTAGGGTTTTCTGCTTTAAATTTAGTCTCAGTGTTTTGGTTAAAAAATACATTTCGGTGCATCACTTAATTTTAATTTCCGCAGTTTCCACCTTCCAGTCTTGGTTTCTCATCCTTTCTCTCTCTCGTCTCTCTCCCTTCACACTCTCTCTCTCCCCCCTTACAGACTCCAAGGGGATCTTCATTCACTGAGATCAATGACCATGACCATCAGCCTCATCGGGTTCCCCGTCCCCCCCGATGTCCTCATACCGTCTCGCTCCATTTCCAGCGAAGTCTAGACCAGCCGTCCCAGCACGCGCGCCACTGCGCCGCCCACTCCGCGGGACACTCCTCCACTCTGCACCGCTCCTACTCCACGCAGGTCTAGATTTCCTCACCTCCAACCCCTCATCCTCCATCATCCTCCATGCTGCCGATATAGGGCCTCCACAAACCGCTCAAAACAAACAACCAGAAGCACTTTTAGAGAGCCTGCTCGAAGATCTCGAGCGCCAGAAATCACAGGTAGGCGTCTCACTCTTGCAAGAGGGTTTGTTTGGACTGTGGGTGGAGGATTCGAACGGATTTTTTGGGTGGATGACCTCAAACCTCAACCTGACCTATTTCCTCGGGAACCGATGAAGAAGTCTTGATCAGCTTTTGGCTGAAATGCAGAACTTGATTTTTACTGCAGATATTTCAAGTCATATGTAAATACATGCACAGTTTTCTTCTTCTTTTGGTTAAAGGCATGTTTATTTTTTTTCTATTTTGTTTATTAGGTTTTTATATTCATCACATGGAGTATCTATTGGTTTGTCTTTGAGTCATGTTCACTATGCACTTGGGACAATCTCATCAGCATCAGATATGTGGACCATATAAGTGCACATCAAGAATTCCCTTAGGAAAAGACCTCTAAACTTGGACACGTTCTTGATACCAGCTCTTATAATAACGTTTGGATGCATCGTAAAGATTTGCGGTGTTTAATGACATACACACAAAAACTCGACCACAGCATTCTTTTTCATATTTAATGTCCAGTTTGTGCTCTCAAGGATTTCTCCACCAGCTAGATGTAATGCACAGTCTGACATGAGCCGTCATTTTCATTACTGTCGCCCCAGACGCAACATATCGCTTTCAGACACTAGACATTTCTTACAGTTTGTCATCAAAGATGGATTGGATTCTTCATTTCTGAGGACGAGAAAAGATAGAATTGGATCCCATGATGTCAACAGAACAAAAAAGACAACATCTGTATTGTTGTTGGTATTTTTGTGAAGGTTTTCAAAAATGCAGTAACTGAAGGTCAGCTGGTTTCTTTCTTGTACTGTATAGTGAATGACCTTTTCACCATGTCTTACTAACAGGGTTGTGCACCATACAGAATTTAATTGAAAATGCCATTAGATAGATAGATAGATAGATAGATAGATAGATAGATAGATAGATAGATAGATAGATAGATAGATAGATAGATAGATAGATAGATAGATAGATAGATAGATAGATAGATAGATAGATAAGATAGATAGATAGATAGATCTATATTGTGGGGTGTAGCCAATTCAGATTTATAAATTGAAAGGGAACCCATTCTGAATTTTGCACAACCCTCATTAGCAAGTTTGTAAAACCTTTGGATGTCATTGTATATTGATGATGTTATGAAAGGACCTTGCAATGAAATAATTCCTGCTCTTTGCAAACAGCACTGGATGCCTTGTAGCATAGTGAGATTTTAACGTTTAAAGTTATTTGAGCTGTTTGATAATTGGTTAACATAAACCAATAGCCTGCACTGCCTATGTGAGGAGAGCTCAAAAGGGAAGTCATTTCGGTAGTGGAGCTAAATTGAACATTTTGATGAAAGATTAAAGAGGACCTATTATGCCCTGTTACATAGTCTTGAATTTGTTTTTGGGATCTACTAGAATAGGTTTTCATTCCTGGATGTTAAAAAACACATTATTTTTCCCTTATTTCGACATTATTGCAGATCCTCTCTTCTCAGTCTGTCAGTAACGCTCTGTTTAGTTCCTGTCTCTATGAAGCCCCTCCTTCTGAAAGCTCAGTGTGCTCTGATTGGTCGGCTGGATTAGTGTGTTGTGATTGGTCAACAGCTTTGAGTGTGTTTCAGAAATGTCCCGCCCCTCATCCCTTTATTTTGCGTATGCCTTGGCCGGGAATTATTTAAATGAGGAATATTGTGACGTGTTCGTTCCCGGAAGAAACTCAAGACTACAATGGAGGCGTTTCAGGGAATAACTCCCTCTGGAGTGACTGTGCTTTGTAACTTTGCAGCAACAGCTTACACAAAAAGAAAGTTGAAAATGTAAAAAAAGCATAATAGGTCCTCTTTAAGACAAACATTATTTTATTTTGGAAGAACATGCACAAATGAATCATTCTAGACCTGGAAAATGTATTGAGAAAGTACATTTTAAACAAATGGTTTGGTGTTTCAGGCAGCTAAAATAAAGTGATGCTCACTGATTCATGTGCAGGTTTAAGGTTCGACTATAATTGATTTTGAGTGTCAGTTTTTCTAAACTGAGGATGCTCATGAGCATGTCAATTGTATGTATGTGATGTGCTGTACCATAGGCCAAGTTTTGTGCACTACATCATTTTATTGAGCTCTGTTAAATTGGTTTCTGTCTATTTATCAGATTTTTTTTTTAAAGTTTAGCTTTGAATCACATTTTTTTAAACATTGTGTTTACTTAGACTAATTGTTTGGTACTGTAAGTAAGCTGTGTATACAAACTGTGTGTACTTTAATCAGATGAGTGTAAACTCTCCACCTAGTTGCACTCCAAATGGATGAAAATTAATGTTTGTAACATTAACTGTGAAATCTAATCTGTCTGATGCCCCCTCAGCCTTTTACATCCCGGCACCAGGTCCAGCCTCTGCCACATTCTGTGCTACGTACAGTTACTGTCTCTGTTGTAAGAGCACCATGCTTCACATGCTAAGATACACATTTACACCCTTTAACATTCCTTAAAGGTGAAGTGTGCAATTTTAATAGGATGCAACAACAATCATTTTAAACATGTTTCCCAAACGTCTGCTATTGGTCAGACAAACAGAAAGCCCCACCCCCAAACTCACGCAATTGGTTGAGCCAATGGGATTCTCAAGAAACTGAGCAAGAACAGATCTACAATCTTTACACTTTTGGGGAGGGGAATCAAACTATGAATTATTCATTTATAGTTTGTATATTACGTAAACAAGGATACCAGAAATAATTTAACATGTAAAAAATTACTCACTTCACCTTTATAAATCTTTTACCTGCAACTCTCAGCTCTCATATTTCTTCTTTCATACACCCAATTAAAAAAAAGAAGAAGATATTTGTACAGTTTTGCAAACAAGTCTTTTTTGTATTAAAAAAAAGTGCACCGGATTAATTTATTTACTTGGTGATCTTTATTTATATACACCCAACAAGTCATTATCTGTGTTTTGGGTAATTGAATAAAGTAAAAGCGTGACCTGCTTCTGACTTTTTCTGCGACATTACTGCTTGAGGCCTGTTCCATGTTAAAGGGGCAGTAAGCGATTTCTGAAAAATCAGCCCAAACAAACACAACTCTTGCTTCATTGCTCCGCCCCCAAAAGGCACGAACACGCAATGCAAGAGTGGATATCTCTTTAACATAGCTGAAAATAATGTAGTGTGTAACGAAATAATGTTTAGTGAAGAATAAAGCAAAGATGATGAATGAACAACAAGGAAGAACAAAAAATGTACACACACAAGAATATAGACATTCAAGATGCTATGTTATGCTGCAAAGCATCACAGCGCTTTTTCCAGTGATATTCCTTTGACCTTTTCTCTCTTGTAATGTCTCTCAGCCATCTCTCTTTTTACAGTCTTTCTTCAAATCCCCCACTTGCTCATTTTATCTCCCCCATCATGAGTGACACACCCCCTACTGCTGATTGGCTCACTCTCTCCCCCATTGTGAGTGGACACGCCCCCTACTGCTGATTGGCTCACTCTCTCCCCTCCCCCATTGTGAGTGGACACGCCCCCTACTGCTGATTGGCTCACTCTCTCCCCTCCCCCATTGTGAGTGGACATGCCCCGCTACTGCTGATTGGCTCACTCTCTCCCCTCCCCCATCATGAGTGACACACCCTCTACTGCTGATTGGCTCACTCTCCTCCCCCATCATGAGTGACACGCCCCCTACTGTTGATTAGCTCACTCTCTCCCCTCCCCCATCATGAGTGGACACGCCCCCTACTGCTGATTGGCTCACTCTCCCCCATCATGAGTGGACATGCCCCCAACTGCTGATTGGATCACTCTCTCTCCTCCCCCATCATGAGTGGACATGCCCCCCTACTGCGTGGACACGTACTGAGTGGACACGCTCCCTACTGCTGATTGGCTCACTCTCCCCCATCATGAGTGGACATGCCCCCAACTGCTGATTGGATCACTCTCTCTCCTCCCCCATCATGAGTGGACATGCCCCCCTACTGCTGATTGGCTCACTCTCCCCCATCATGAGTGGACATGCCCCCAACTGCTGATTGGCTCACTCTCTCCCCTCCCCCATCATGAGTGGACACGCCCCCTACTGCTGATTGGCTCACTCTCTCCCCTCCCCCATTGTGAGTGGACACGCCCCCTACTGCTGATTGGCTCACTCTCTCCCCTCCCCCATTGTGAGTGGACATGCCCCGCTACTGCTGATTGGCTCACTCTCTCCCCTCCCCCATCATGAGTGACACACCCTCTACTGCTGATTGGCTCACTCTCCTCCCCCATCATGAGTGACACGCCCCCTACTGCTGATTAGCTCACTCTCTCCCCCATCATGAGTGGACACGCCCCCTACTGCTGATTGGCTCACTCTCCCCCATCATGAGTGGACATGCCCCCCTACTGCTGATTGGCTCACTCTCTCCCCTCCCCCATCATGAGTGGACACGCCCCCTACTGCTGATTGGCTCACTCTCCCCCATCATGAGTGGACATGCCCCCAACTGCTGATTGGCTCACTCTCTCCCCTCCCCCATCATGAGTGGACACGCCCCCTACTGCTGATTGGCTCACTCTCTCCCCTCCCCCATCATGAGTGGACACGCCCCCTACTGCTGATTGGCTCACTCTCCCCCATCATGAGTGGACATGCCCCCTACTGCTTATTGGATCACTCTCTCTCCTCCCCCATCATGAGTGGACATGCCCCCCTACTGCTGATTGGCTCACTCTCCCCCATCATGAGTGGACATGCCCCCCTACTGCTGATTGGCTCACTCTCTCCCCTCCCCCATCATGAGTGGACACGCTCCCTACTGCTGATTGGCTCACTCTCCCCCATCATGAGTGGACATGCCCCCAACTGCTGATTGGATCACTCTCTCTCCTCCCCCATCATGAGTGGACATGCCCCCCTACTGCTGATTGGCTCACTCTCCCCCATCATGAGTGGACATGCCCCCAACTGCTGATTGGCTCACTCTCTCCCCTCCCCCATCATGAGTGGACACGCTCCCTACTGCTGATTGGCTCACTCTCCCCCATCATGAGTGGACATGCCCCCAACTGCTGATTGGATCACTCTCTCTCCTCCCCCATCATGAGTGGACACGCCCCCTACTGCTGATTGGCTCACTCTCTCCCCTCCCCCATCATGAGTGGACACGCCCCCTACTGCTGATTGGCTCACTCTCCCCCATCATGAGTGGACATGCCCCCTACTGCTTATTGGATCACTCTCTCTCCTCCCCCATCATGAGTGGACATGCCCCCCTACTGCTGATTGGCTCACTCTCCCCCATCATGAGTGGACATGCCCCCCTACTGCTGATTGGCTCACTCTCTCCCCTCCCCCATCATGAGTGGACACGCTCCCTACTGCTGATTGGCTCACTCTCCCCCATCATGAGTGGACATGCCCCCAACTGCTGATTGGATCACTCTCTCTCCTCCCCCATCATGAGTGGACATGCCCCCCTACTGCTGATTGGCTCACTCTCTCCCCTCCCCCATCATGAGTGGACACGCCCCCTACTACTGATTGGCTCACTCTCCCCCATCATGAGTGGACATGCCCCCTACTGCTGATTGGATCACTCTCTCTCCTCCCCCAACATGAGTGGACATGCCCCCCTACTGCTGATTGGCTCACTCTCCCCCATCATGAGTGGACATGCCCCCAACTGCTGATTGGCTCACTCTCTCCCCTCCCCCATCATGAGTGGACACGCCCCCTACTGCTGATTGGCTCACTCTCTCCCCTCCCCCATTGTGAGTGGACACGCCCCCTACTGCTGATTGGCTCACTCTCTCCCCTCCCCCATTGTGAGTGGACATGCCCCGCTACTGCTGATTGGCTCACTCTCTCCCCTCCCCCATCATGAGTGACACACCCTCTACTGCTGATTGGCTCACTCTCCTCCCCCATCATGAGTGACACGCCCCCTACTGCTGATTAGCTCACTCTCTCCCCCATCATGAGTGGACACGCCCCCTACTGCTGATTGGCTCACTCTCCCCCATCATGAGTGGACATGCCCCCCTACTGCTGATTGGCTCACTCTCTCCCCTCCCCCATCATGAGTGGACACGCCCCCTACTGCTGATTGGCTCACTCTCCCCCATCATGAGTGGACATGCCCCCAACTGCTGATTGGCTCACTCTCTCCCCTCCCCCATCATGAGTGGACACGCCCCCTACTGCTGATTGGCTCACTCTCTCCCCTCCCCCATCATGAGTGGACACGCCCCCTACTGCTGATTGGCTCACTCTCCCCCATCATGAGTGGACATGCCCCCTACTGCTTATTGGATCACTCTCTCTCCTCCCCCATCATGAGTGGACATGCCCCCCTACTGCTGATTGGCTCACTCTCCCCCATCATGAGTGGACATGCCCCCCTACTGCTGATTGGCTCACTCTCTCCCCTCCCCCATCATGAGTGGACACGCTCCCTACTGCTGATTGGCTCACTCTCCCCCATCATGAGTGGACATGCCCCCAACTGCTGATTGGATCACTCTCTCTCCTCCCCCATCATGAGTGGACATGCCCCCCTACTGCTGATTGGCTCACTCTCCCCCATCATGAGTGGACATGCCCCCAACTGCTGATTGGCTCACTCTCTCCCCTCCCCCATCATGAGTGGACACGCTCCCTACTGCTGATTGGCTCACTCTCCCCCATCATGAGTGGACATGCCCCCAACTGCTGATTGGATCACTCTCTCTCCTCCCCCATCATGAGTGGACACGCCCCCTACTGCTGATTGGCTCACTCTCTCCCCTCCCCCATCATGAGTGGACACGCCCCCTACTGCTGATTGGCTCACTCTCCCCCATCATGAGTGGACATGCCCCCTACTGCTTATTGGATCACTCTCTCTCCTCCCCCATCATGAGTGGACATGCCCCCCTACTGCTGATTGGCTCACTCTCCCCCATCATGAGTGGACATGCCCCCCTACTGCTGATTGGCTCACTCTCTCCCCTCCCCCATCATGAGTGGACACGCTCCCTACTGCTGATTGGCTCACTCTCCCCCATCATGAGTGGACATGCCCCCAACTGCTGATTGGATCACTCTCTCTCCTCCCCCATCATGAGTGGACATGCCCCCCTACTGCTGATTGGCTCACTCTCTCCCCTCCCCCATCATGAGTGGACACGCCCCCTACTACTGATTGGCTCACTCTCCCCCATCATGAGTGGACATGCCCCCTACTGCTGATTGGATCACTCTCTCTCCTCCCCCAACATGAGTGACACGCCCCCTACTGCTGATTAGCTCACTCTAGGCTTGTTCGACTTCATGCAGCTCTGCGCTGACCGATGGGTGGCTGACTTGAAGCAGTGCATGCCGGTTAGAAATTTTGTCCGACTTGATACAGCACCGACGCCATGTGACTGTGACATATGCCATCAAAGTATCGTGAGAGTGATTCGAGAGCAGCCGGCTGATTCATTCTGCGCAGCTTCTCCAGAGGAGCTGCACAAGCGCTGATGACGACAAAACTGTTCCACGATTGGCCGAATCCACCTCATGACAATGATCACGTGTTTCGTGTTTATTAGAACACCTTCAGTTCCATTAATGCTCACAAATCTCTTTTCATGTAGTCGCCATGTTTTTTCATAAACATGACACAATAGGCTATAAGTTATAGCCTATTGTGTCATGTTTATGAAAATAAAACTGATTAAAAAAACATAGACCCCACTACATTGGTATTTAAATTTTATAGGCTAATGTTGAACTTTATTCTTGTACAAACAGACGCTGTTGCAGACATAAAGTATTAAACGGAAACGACATTTCCAAATATTGCATTTATTTTACTTCAGCTGTGGTAAAGTATGCAAACACCACGTGAGCGGTCACTATGGGAACCAGAAAGCGCCCGACTTCACGTCTCCATTTGCAGCTCCTGCCTGCACGCAGCAACTCTTGCTGATCGGTTACATCCAGCCGCAGCCGATGTCGGACACACCTTCTCTCTCCTCCCCCATCATGAGTAGACGTGCCCCCTACTGCTGATTGGCTCACTCTACTTCCCCATCATGAGTGGACACGCCCCCTACTGCTGATTGGCTCACTCTCTCCCCTCCCCCATCATGAGTGGACACGCTCCCTACTGCTGATTGGCTCACTCTCCCCCATCATGAGTGGACATGCCCCCAACTGCTGATTGGATCACTCTCTCTCCTCCCCCATCATGAGTGGACATGCCCCCCTACTGCTGATTGGCTCACTCTCTCCCCTCCCCCATCATGAGTGGACACGCCCCCTACTACTGATTGGCTCACTCTCCCCCATCATGAGTGGACATGCCCCCTACTGCTGATTGGATCACTCTCTCTCCTCCCCCAACATGAGTGACACGCCCCCTACTGCTGATTAGCTCACTCTAGGCTTGTTCGACTTCATGCAGCTCTGCGCTGACCGATGGGTGGCTGACTTGAAGCAGTGCATGCCGGTTAGAAATTTTGTCCGACTTGATACAGCACCGACGCCATGTGACTGTGACATATGCCATCAAAGTATCGTGAGAGTGATTCGAGAGCAGCCGGCTGATTCATTCTGCGCAGCTTCTCCAGAGGAGCTGCACAAGCGCTGATGACGACAAAACTGTTCCACGATTGGCCGAATCCACCTCATGACAATGATCACGTGTTTCGTGTTTATTAGAACACCTTCAGTTCCATTAATGCTCACAAATCTCTTTTCATGTAGTCGCCATGTTTTTTCATAAACATGACACAATAGGCTATAAGTTATAGCCTATTGTGTCATGTTTATGAAAATAAAACTGATTAAAAAAACATAGACCCCACTACATTGGTATTTAAATTTTATAGGCTAATGTTGAACTTTATTCTTGTACAAACAGACGCTGTTGCAGACATAAAGTATTAAACGGAAACGACATTTCCAAATATTGCATTTATTTTACTTCAGCTGTGGTAAAGTATGCAAACACCACGTGAGCGGTCACTATGGGAACCAGAAAGCGCCCGACTTCACGTCTCCATTTGCAGCTCCTGCCTGCACGCAGCAACTCTTGCTGATCGGTTACATCCAGCCGCAGCCGATGTCGGACACACCTTCTCTCTCCTCCCCCATCATGAGTAGACGTGCCCCCTACTGCTGATTGGCTCACTCTACTTCCCCATCATGAGTGGACACGCCCCCTACTGCTGATTGGCTCACTCTCTCTCCTCCCCCATCATGAGTGGGCACATCCCCTACTGCTGATTGGCTCCTCTCCTCCCCATCATGAGTAGACACACCCCTACTGCTGATTGGCTCACTCTCTCTCCCCCCATCATGAGTGGACACGCCCCCTGCTGCTGATTGGCTCACTTTCCTCCCCCATCATGAGTGAACACGCCCCCTACTTCTGATTAGCTCATTCTCTCCTCCACCATCATGAGTCGACGTGCCTTCTACTGCTGATTGGCTCACTCTCTCCTCCACCATCAGGAGTGGACATGCCCCTCTGCTGCTGATTTGCTCACTCTCCTCCCCCATCACGAGTGGACACGCCCCCATGAGTGGACACGCCCCCTGCTGCTGATTGGCTCACTTTCCTCCCCCATCATGAGTGAACACGCCCCCTACTTCTGATTGGCTCACTCTCTCCTCCACCATCATGAGTCGACGTGCCTTCTACTGCTGATTGGCTCACTCTCTCCTCCACCATCAGGAGTGGACATGCCCCTCTGCTGCTGATTGGCTCACTCTCCTCCCCCATCATGAGTGGACACGTTCCCTACCCAGCTGATTGGCTCACTCTCTCTCCTCCCGCATCATGAGCGGACACGCCCCCATGAGTGGACACGCCCCCTGCTGCTGATTGGCTCACTTTCCTCCCCCATCATGAGTGAACACGCCCCCTACTTCTGATTGGCTCACTCTCTCCTCCACCATCATGAGTCGACGTGCCTTCTACTGCTGATTGGCTCACTCTCTCCTCCACCATCAGGAGTGGACATGCCCCTCTGCTGCTGATTGGCTCACTCTCCTCCCCCATCATGAGTGGACACGTTCCCTACCCAGCTGATTGGCTCACTCTCTCTCCTCCCCCATCATGAGTGGACACGCCCCTTACTGCTGATTGGCTCACTCTCACCTCCCCCATCATGAGTGGACATGCCCCCTACTGCTGATTGGCTACTAGTGTGTCGGCCCCATCCACTTTCAACAGCATTTCTCAGAAATCTCTTACTTTAACTTTAAGGTACAATATTTTACCAAAAGAGTGAATCTTCAGATAAAGCAACATCGATATTGCCATTTAAAATTGACTCATAATTGTGTGCTGTTATGTAAGTCACTTGTGATTGGCTTAAAGATTACTATTACTATTACAATACATTTACATGCTTTTACCCAAAGTGACTTACAAAAGAGGAGCAAAAGCAATTTGTCAAAGATATTAGTATACAATATACATCTAATTCTATGTTGTATTTCTGTATGCATAAGACCGCAGAGCCCAGAAAAAGCATCATATTGACCTATATTCAGAAGAGTCAATATCGTTTTTTAATAACCAAATTTTGGATCCACCCAGTCTTTACTGTATAATTACTTCATTGCTTTTGTCGGATACAAGCTCCCAGCTAATTATAAGTTGGTATCACCTATAAAAGAAGGTATACAACTGCAGGGCAACTGCAGTGGTTTTTAGTTAATTATGATGTCCTATACTGTAGTTAAGGCTGGTTGAGTTAAATTGCCATTGCCTGTATGCACTCAGTAGAGGGCAAAAAAGAAGAAGCTAACAGGCGGAGTGAAGAGTGCTTTCCTCAACTATAGTGACCCTCATGTGTCATCATAACATGGTCAATATTGCACAACACCTGAAATAGACACTATTAGCAAACTGAATTCTGCTGCTGTCATGCTTTAATGCATGTTGTTTAAGTTATAAATAAGTTATTTTGTAATAATCCAGGAATACCTCAATTAATTGTTTTCACATTTGTATCGTTTCACGTAGCCTATTAATGCACAGTTGTTTAGATAGATAGATAGATAGATAGATAGATAGATAGATAGATAGATAGATAGATAGATAGATAGATATATAGATAGATAGATAGATATATAGATAGATAGATAGATAGATAGATAGATAGATAGATAGATAGATAGATAGATAGATAGATAGATAGATAGATAGATAGATAGATAGATAGATAGATAGATAGATAGATAGATATTCTCAGAATGAGTTTACATGGTCTGGGGGATTTCATGTTTGTGCGGTGGGCGGGGCTTCCGCTGGGGGTGTGTGTGGGGAGGGGGAGGGGCGGGGTCAGTGCTGACGTCATCACGGAGCCTGTCAATACGGTGCAGAAATGCAGTGTTTGGTGCAGCAGCAGACTCCGTGGAGGTTTACGAAATCCTTGCGTGGTTGTTAAATGTCTGAAATGGCCTCGCGCCAGAAATACAGGTTTATTCGTCCGTTCGCCCCCTGAAGACGTGCGGTTTTAAAGACAGCGTGTGGGCTAAGCGCTCGCTAGCCGTCGCCATCGAAATAAAACTGGGTTCGTGGACAGAAGAAAGAAAGAAGACGACAGGATCTGGACACGTTTACACAGACCTATGCGACTATTATCAGGTGATGCAAACTGTAAATGTCATTCGAAAAGCTTGTGTGTACAGAAGCATCGCTCTCTGCACCTGTCACATGCATTAGCCTATTTACATGGCCATTGTTAGCGCGACAGATGAATAGAAAAGTTTAGCGCGCTAGAGTTGGTTTGGACACTCATTCAAGTCGCTACGTGTGCAGAATGTTCTTACGCGATGCACATGCAACGCGTTTTCCGCGTAAAACAAGCGACTGGATTCATTCACTGCGTGTGGGCTTTGTTATTGTTCGCGAGTTTGGGAATCGGGGACGGTTAACGTTACGCAGATCATTATTATGCAGCGCATTATGACGCACTGTGGTATTATGACGCAGTCGCGCGTTCTTTCATGTTTCGGAGAATGTGTGAATGTAGAATTCAAACTTAGAATTGGTCATTTTTTTCATTGTTGTTCCTGCGAAACTGAACCTGCTCAGTGGAACGAGCTTCCGCATAATTTCGCTTGATAGCTGCTTTGCCTTTGTCACACGTTGCTTGTCACACAGCCTCTTTTATATTATTAAGATGTAAAATATGTGTGGGTGGGTGTAATAGATTTTATGATTAGGCTATGTATTTAGTTAATTTCCTTACACACACACACACACACACAGATAGCCTATAGGCCTATATGAAAAAAATAGCACTTTTTACTTACAAAAATATTAGTATGTTTTTATAACCGATTTGCTGTCCTCAATATTGCTTTCACTTTTTCATATTTTTGAATGATATGCTCAGCAGAGTAACATTTGCATTTTTATATCATTATCTATTATTAGATGTCATTGCAGGACAAGTTCGTTTAGAAAAAAGAAATTCCATTAAAAGATGACTGACTGCTAGTTTAGTTTCTGTGTTGGCAAGTATCATGTGTTTCCATGTGTTCTAGCATGTGTCATGTATAATGACTTACTGGCTATTTAATGTATCTATTTAAATAAAGTACCTACTGTAAATACCAGTCACCCACACATGCCATAAGACACTTTTAATGAAGTCAAGCCTAAACTGATGTTCAAACTCTATTAACCTCATAGTGATGGGCCTGTCAAATGGGAATATCAAAAGTTTAACAGTGACCTTTGGGATCGACCCTCTTACATGCACATGGCTAGTTGTTATTGAGTTGTGCAATCGACATCCATTTGTGCATTATTCCCTAAAATCTATCATTCCCAGGTAGCACGGGCTCAGCAGCAGAGTCTTTTGACCAGACAAAGGTTGAAGCCAAAGGCTTTTGATGAAAGGTTACCTGTGGCCCATTCCCTCTCAGCGGTATGCGCCGTCATGCTAACGTATATGTACAGTATGTGCTCCATACGCGCCCTCACCAGAGGGGATCACATGTTGCCAGTCACCTTTTTTAGTCTGTAAATAGAATTACAATGGATGTGTTAAGTTGGGGTAACAGGAGACTGGCTACTAGATTAAAGAAACCCATTGTGCTAATATCATCATCATGACCCAATCTGCTCCTATTGTTGCAATCTCGTCAGTACCTGGGTAAATGATTTAAACCTTTGTTAGTTTAATCTTAATATCTTAATAAAGTACAGCTACATGTTTACTCACATTTTTGGTGGGATTAGTGCGGTTGAGCCCATTGTTTCTGTGTTAGATGCAATCATGAGAGCTTTCGCAATAGAAGTTCAAGTAATTGCGTGAGATTTTAATGAACAGTCAGACTTTTATGTGGAAGAACGTATTTAAACCATGCTAAAAATAATGCATGTCAAAAAATGTGTTTTATTTTTGGTTGATTAGGTTAAAATAAGTTTGTATTGCTGAAGTAGTTTGAAGAAATGCTTTATTGCAAAGACATTGATGCACAGGTTAGCATTTCTTTAGTGTGTGTGTGTGTGTATGTGTGCTTGATACAGTGATACAGCTTGAAAAATACCAGATGACTCAATATGACTCTTCCGCATGCTGGGGGACAGTGACCCCTCTCTATAATGAGTCTCTCTCTCACAGACACACACACACACACACACACACACACACACTCACACTTACTACATTCCTCTTGCCTCTGGCGCTCATTTTTCTGAAATTTCTAGACGTTGACCAGAGAGATAAGACATTTCCTGTGGTTGTTTTTGCTAAAATCTAATTTAATTTTTTTCATCATTCTTTTAAAGGGTTAGTTCACCCAAAAAAAATGAATTCTGTCATTAATTCCTCATGTCGTTCCAAACCCGTAAGACATGATTCAGTCATCATGTTAAACAAATGAAGATATTTTTTATGAAATCGAAGCGATTTCTTTCCCTGCGTTGACAGCTTACGCAACTGCCACTTTCAAGCCCCAGATAGGAAGTAGACCTCAATAAAATAATCCTTGTGACTCCAGTGGTTTCGCCTCAGTTTAATGAAGCGACGCGAGGGCTTTGTTTGCACACAAAAAAATGAAGAATATAAAAATAAGATTTACCATTTTATTTACAAAATATTCGCAACGTCTGCTCTCGCGCAAAACGCAGTGCTCTCTTTACACTGGTACATCTTAACAGCACCATCTTTTAACCATTTTTATGTAGCAAGCCCATCACAACCATTTTTTTCATGTAAAATGCATGAAATGTGTGACTAACTGTCTTTTAATTTTTAATCTACCGGTAGTCATTTTTTTCTAGATGATAGTGTTATGTTGTAATGATTAATATTTGAAACTACTCAATAAATTAAACATCTTTCCTTTAAGACAATGAGGATTTAAGGGATTTTAGAAAACTTGGATGTTATCCCATTTTTAAGATTGTTTTTTTAAGTGTTGTTTAAATAAATAAATAAAACAACATTTGTATTTTGGGGCCTACAAAATGTGTTCTTATTAGAAAATGAGAGGAAAATGGCAGTTAAGTATTTTATTCTTAAGAATGTTCCATAAATATGGACAAAGTCCTGCCAAGCATCACACATTTATGTAGCCTAGCCTAAATGTTTAAAGTTATTTAATAAAATTTTACTCTTGAAAATTTGACAAACTTTTTTGACTATTGTTGTTAGTTAAGTTAGAAGCGTAATTGGAGAAGTAAAAAATACATATATTTTCAGAAGATAAGTAATTATTACTATTTTCAAAAATACAAAATTACAGTTTGTCTTTCTGCTCCTGCTCTCACGTTCTCCAGTCACTCTTTCCCACCGTCATAATCTTCTTTCTGGAAAACATTTGGAAAACAATGAAGTGCTTTCACGATATTACACGTTTAATAACTTTCTTTGTCAGTCTACCTCATTTCTCACAAACAGATTAATTCTTAACACATAGTCTTTGTGAAATGAATGAGCAGTCGATCAGATGCACTGTAGTTGAGCTCTTGTCTGGTAAGAGGTCGCACACAAACGCAGTGGACATTGTGAGCGAGCACGAGTGTGACGGGCGGTGTGTGTGTTGTGATGTCTCTTGTGCAGGTGAGCGATGGATATGAGAGAGGTGTATGTGGTGGCTGGCAGCTTCGTGGGGTTCCAGCTGTTCTTCTCCTGCGTCAGTCCGGTTCTGTCTTCCAACTTCACGCACGGTTATGGGAAACTTCCACCACACAAACTCAACGACTGGAACTCCAGGTATGAGCTCAAAATAAATCACCGATTCCACCCCAACAGAAATGTGGCTAGAAAAATGCATGGATGGGTATACAGTATAAATAGAAATGGATGGGTAGTTATATGGATGGATGGATAAATAATGGTCAAACTTGCAAACAAATATAGACCTATACATAGACACAAAGCAGGTCTAAAGGAAGTCACATATTGTGAAATATAGCATGAATGTATAGATGTGTTGATAATGCTATGGTTCATGAAAGATTAACATTATCTTAAGATCTTAGGATTAAACTCTAAGAACTTTTAAAGAGTTTTCTAAGGGCTTGAGAAATTCTTAATTTCTCAAATATTCTCAAAGAACATTACTTTTTTTCTTAATATAATAGTATAATAAAATGTATGTATAGTATACTATCCAGCACATGAAGCTGCCTTGTCTAATATAACAAAACCACATCTATAAAACCACAGATAACAAAAATCAAATCTTCAAATTATATTTGACATGCTATTGACTATTTTTTTAAAGTAGCAAGCTCCTCCAGATAAATTGTTTTAATGTAAAATGCATGAAATTGACATTTAATGACATTAACAGGAGAACAGGAGAATTTTCTAGATGATCGCAATAAAATCTTGCAGTAGCGATATTTATTATTTGTTACTTATGTTGTAATGCTTAATTCTAAACTAAATAATGCCACTATTGTCTTCTGTTGAGCTGCTTTACGACAGAATTTGAATTGAAGTTTGCATCATTGATCATTATTTTTCTGTTTATTATTGTGAAGCTGCTTTGAAACAAATCTGTGTTTTACATAGTGTTATATAAATAAAGGTGACTTGACTTGATTAAATATATAAAACGACCCAATAAATCAGTTTAAAGACAAGTTGTATTTAAGGGATTTTAGATAAATAAGTTTTTAACACAAGCTGATGTAACCATTCAGATGCTGCTGTCAATTATGAATATTTCAAGGTTTTTGAAGAAAATAATATCACCAACGTTTAGGCCTAACTTAATCTTAGAAAATGATCGTGATTTTAACGGTAAAAGGTGCTACAGTGCTACAGTAAAAAACTGTTAATTAGTTAACAGAAAGTTTCCTTACTATATACGGTAAATAACTGTGATCGATCTAATGGTACATTTAGTGTAATTTTACCGTAAAATACCGTTAAATTTACAGTTTTTGAAAGTGAAAAAGAACAACTCATTGTATCATTTACAGTGAAAAAACGTAAATTGACATTCCCACAATTGACTGCGTGACACTTCACATTTGATGTATTTTTGTTGAAATAACTGATTCTTCATAGATTTCTTAGGTTTTTTTTCTAATCAGTTATGTACATTAGGGTTTTATGTTACATTTAATGTTGTTAAATTAATGTTTATTGCATTTTTAAAATTTCATGTGTTACCATGATGGTGTTTAATGTTTGTGTGACTCATGACTGCTGTGATTGTTGATTGTCAGTGTATTACAATGGTACAACACAAATATTAATACTTCATTAGATCGGTAAATTAACATTATATCAGATAATGAAATACGGTTTATTACTGTTTATTTTAAGTTAAGTCTGTAAAACCTAAAATGTCGCTGCCATATTTCATACGGTAAATTTCTGGCAACCACAGCTGCTGGTATTTTACCGTAAATTTAACCGATTTTATCGTTTTGGTCGATTGGATCGCAAGTAGACGACACTTAATACAAGTGTAAACGGGGTCTAAAACGTTTTGAATCTGTCCACTTTCAAAGTTGAAAACGCATTTGACCAGATTGCTTTCGTATTGCAGACACTCATGTGGTCTACTCTCCGCCTACTGACCAAATTATAAACATTATGGAAAGTGCGCTTGCCAGACGGGATTTAAACTGTCGGCTGAAGACCCAAGTTTGGTTTGAAGATGAAAAACATACCAATCACAATGTTCTCTCACCATTCCTGATTTCTAACACACTCTCACTTGCGGCTGTCAGAGCAGAAACAAAAACGAAAGTTTCTCGCGTTCATATGTGAATTGTGTGAGCTTATTTTGTCCATTGGATTAAAAGATCTGAAAAAAAAACATGCATTTATCCGCCCATAGACCCTCCCCTCAGAAGTGGTTGAAAGTGGACAAAAGAGACGGATTAAAACACCAGGTGTAAACAGGAATGTGTCTCCCTCGTCTACTTGTGATCCGATCGAACAAAACGCATCTTAATATAATATCATTCGTAATGTTGTAGTACATGAGTTGTAGGCCGACACAAGCGAGGTCTAGTGATCTCTGTACTGAATTGTGAAATGTAGGATTTCTCTAATCACCTTTCCTCTTTATCTTATGAACCTGGTTAACTTTGACCTTACACCGCTTAGTCAGGAATAGATAGATCTCTGTACAGCACTTTTTATAAAAAAAATGTTAGAGGTCAAACACACAAGATGATTGAATTGGTTTTAGAAGATACTATATACCCCACGTTCTGGTTTTGACATCCTCCATTGGTTTAAAAGTCATGACGTGTTAAGAGAATGAAACCGAGAAGATATTCTGTCAGCAAATCTAAATTCTTTGATGCTGTAATGAAAGCAATGGTACAATAATATATTTATAATTATAGTGTTTTATGAACACACAAAATATGGTAACGCTTTAGTTTAGGGTCCAATTCTCACTATTAACTAGTTGCTTATTGGCATGCATATTACTAGAATATTGGCTGTTAATTAGAACATATTAATGCCTTATTTTGCATGACCATATCCTACATCCCTTAATCCACACAATGCCTAAACTTAGTAACTACCGTACTAACTATTAATAAGCAGTAAGTAGAAGTTTATTGAGGCAAAAGCCAGTGAGAATTGGACCCTAAACTAAAGTGTTTGTTTATATGTTGTTAATTAGCTTGCATATACATACACTCTAAAAAAAAATAGTTTGGGTCAAATTTGGACAAACCCAACTGTTGGGTTTTTAAAATTGATTTAAAAAATACTTGCCCAAATATGAGTTGAAACAACCCAGAATTAACGTAAAAATGAAACCTTATTCACACTCTCATGGGATGAAAATAAGAATGTAATTTGATAGTAAAGTATTTCCTGTCAAACTTGTCGACCTTCGTGTTTACAAGACATGGTAGAACAGAGAATTTAAAAAACTAATCGAAACAATGGTCTTCATAAAATATATATATATTTTTTTGTTTTCTGTTAAATGGTGAGAAAATTCCTAGAGAGTTTCTCAACACTCAGATAACAGATTAAAAGGTCTACAGTCCACAGACAATGTTCATGCTCAAACAAACTAGTGGATCAGATCAAATCAGTTCATTCACTGCTATCTACCATAGATACTATTTCCTTCTGTCAGCACCATGTTATCTATGTGAGATTCCTAATGTTGATTTCTTTCTACCCAGCCTGCAAATTATACAAAGACTCACTTTTTAAAAGAAAAATTCTAGGTCTCAATCTCGTCTCGCCAACTAAACTGTCTTTTGGTTGTCAATTTTCACACAACTCTGCCAGCGTTTAAAAAAACAAAAATGCTTTTAACACAAAAGTTGTATGGCCCCCCAAATATTTTGTTTTATGAATATCTGAACATACAATATATCAAAAGAAAGAACCGAGCCTCTGCTTTTAAAACATACTGTAATTTCATGCATTTCTTTTTTTATCAACACACAAGCAACAAAAAGCTAAATTTTGAACAAAAAGCTGAGAGAAAAAGCCCCTACCGTATATAGTGCAGTAAAACATGGATTGGCCGAAAATTACGTCAATGGCGGGGAACTAGTTCAGTTCTGTGAATTTTAATCTTTAAATCCAGCAACCTTAAGTCAAGTGCAATTAAATCCAAGAATTTATTTAAAAGGCATTCTCAATTCAATTCTGAATGATGCACAATCCTGAGCGCCAAACTACTTGAGTTTGTGATTACTGAAATGTTGCTTGAAAACTCAGTGGAAAGTTCCTGATGTAAAATGTTGAGTTAAAATAGTTTCCCAAGCTTTTGTTTTGACTTTTTTTTTTTTTTTTTTTTTCAGGTTCAAGATCCAAATGATTCTCTGTCTGGGAATAACGGAGTTGTTTTTATGTCCTCAGGCTGGTGTCCACTGTCCATGCATTAATTGTGGGGCTGTTCTGTCTCTATATCCTCTGGTACGATGATGCCGTCAATGAAGACCCTGTCTGGTAAGAAAGAGGCTAGTCGTTCAAAAACAGGGCAGGTTTATTTTCACCTTTATTGTACTTTTTGGATCTCGTTGTGATTTTATTTTCTTTCTTTTTTTTCTTTCTTCCACTGCTTAAAACCAAACTCACAAATGCGTCTTTAGTAGAAAAGCTATTTATGAATCCATAAAACCCCCCAAAAAGCAAGAATCAAACAATTAGTACCAATCAATATAAAAGTGCCCATATTTGATGATATAATGGATTATATGACAAATGTCCCTTTATCCTGAAGTTTTAATTGAAACTTTTGCTCTGTCATCAGAAATGTTGTGTCCACTGTAGTCGCCAGTGCAGAGAACAGCCGTCTCATTTGTCTTCTTGTCTTTATTTTTCTTTTCTTCTTTCCCTCTCTTTTAATCTTTCCTTTTCTGCCTGCTGCCTGTTTGGTCTGCATCTTTGCATCCTGAAGGGGAAGAATGGTAATTTGTCTTTAGTTGTTGTCCTCTGTAGCTCTGCTCCAAAACCCACTGAGCTGTCTACTGAGACAGCATTTTGAGGCCTCATAAGCACGCTGTTGATGCCTGTTCTGAAAGGTAGACAGCAACTTAGGGTTTATTCACACTTGGCAAGTTTGGTTCGATTGTTCAATTAAGTGTGACTGTGAACGCTGCCATCCAAACCCTAATGCGCACCAAACAAGCGGATCGAGATCACTGAAAAGATGGAAGAAGACCTCTAAATGAACCAAAAACAGGACGTGATGTCACCAGATGCGACCCTATAAAGGACTGAATGCTCAAGCATACCGTTTGTCTTCTCGTTATAGTCGTGATGTTGACCATCACAGTTCGGTACAGGCATCAGAACCGCGTCTCCTCGCAGAAGATCTTCAATTGTGTGTGTGACAGGGATTCCTGCTAGACTGGTCCCACCAGACTCTTGTACATTTCATTTGTACAGAGAGTCTGGCCACTCTCCATTGACAAGCGTTAACTTCCTTGAAGGCGAGTACTCTGTTTTTTAAACAATTGGATCTGCCCAGAGTCACTCTGGATCTGCCTTAACCAATCGCTAACGTTTGGTTGTGACGTATGTCTACAACTCAAACTAGCGCACAACCTCAACGTCATCGTTCTCAGCCACTCCCTCTGTTCGCTGATTGGACCGGTAAACGATTTACTGCCGAAAACCCAAGAAAATACCGCAAACCCAGGCGGAGTACTGAAGTAAAATGAAAACTGAGCGGAAGTACGTAGGAGGGCGGAGCCAGGCTAGATTCCTGCTGCGGTTTTGACTCCTTTACACATTTTATAAGCTCTTCACGAGTTCTTAGCTGGCCAAAATACCAGCATACGTAGCTACGCACACACAACGAGCGCATTTAGCCCAGCACACAGCATTGGTTTGGATGTTTGGTCTTTTTTTTTTTTTTTTTTTTTTTTTTTTTTTGTATCATTAGTTTTGTCTTAATGGCAGTGAGAATGCAGAGTGAACCAGGTTTTTGGTCCGGACCAAAAGAACCAAGAGAATCGAACTACAAGTGTGAACACACCCTTAATGTTTCCTTCTAAGTTGCCTCGTTTTTAGCAGCGTTGCATGAAGGCTTCGTGGATAAAGCAAACCCAGAATGCTTTGCAGCACACAAATGCTCTGAGTGTAAAGCATAAGCTGCGTCCCGATTCGGAGACTCAATCCTTCAAAGGCTGCATTCGGAGGCTGGATGTGTCACAGCGGCGCAATTCGAAAAGCTCTTTCAATGCGACTTACAAATGCGTCCTTTTTTGGGCCACGAAGGATAGAACGAGTGGATCCTTCGCAGCCTAGCCTACTCCAAGTTTCATTGTGTGGCGATGAGGAGTATATTTTTTTTTTTATGAGAAAATGTAAGTATTGTTGGGTTTCAACTTACTTGAATATCTGACGATACAAATGTTTTTTTAAAAATGTTGACATATCTTACCAATATGTGGTTCTATAGATAGTTTATAGATAGTTTATACTCTTTATCTGGTACATGAATGGACCAAGGTGAACGTGGTGTTTCGTTTTCAGACAGTTGAATATAACTTTTGAAAAAGTCCTGTTCAAACGTTACTTCCACTCGTCAACGGAAGCTGTCACAGGACAATCCTCTGTAGGCTAGACTGACACTTGGTATGACCTTCGTGGATTTTGAAGTCCGCGTCCTTCGAAGGATGCAGCCTCTGGATTAGCACACAGCTTTAGTTTACATACACGAATATTGGTAACACTTTACAATAAGGTTAATTTATTAAACATTAGTTAATGTATTAACTAACATGAACTAACAATGAGCAATACATTTGTTACAGTATTTATTAATCTTTGTTAATGTTAGTTAATATGAATAAAGCTGTTCATTGTTTGTTCATGTTAGTTCACAGTGCATTAACTCATGTTAACAAGATTTTAATAAAGTATTAGTAAATGTTGAAATTAACGAAGATGAATAAATGCTGTATAAGTGCAGTTCATTATTAGTTAACGTTAACTAATGTAGTTAACTAATGTTAACTAATGAACCTTATTGTAAAGTGTTACCCGAATATTATTAGCAAAATGCTAATGCCAGACTCTATTGCAATCAGATGTGAGTCAAGTCTCCCGTCTAATTCATATTTATGGTGCTTGTGAAATTGCTACTTTTGTCAAATAAACAGCAAGGCAGCTCACTAGGTTTGGGAACAGAGCGCTTGTCTTTGCATTTCACTTCTATATTCATCTCTTCTTTCGCCATTTGCTTTCTATAACAGTGACTAGACACTTTTTCTGCTATTTTGGTTCTAGAGGTCATTTTTTTCCTTTTCATTTTCTCCATAGAGAAAAATTCTTTGAAATTTATAAAATTCTTTATTAACGAGCCTTGAATCATGCCAAACATGTCTGAGATGAACCACATTACATACTTTGATTTGAAGTAAATAGAGAAAAAAAACACTTACATTATTTTATTAGGGAATTAACTATTCATCCTATAAACTATTGCAAATTGTCGAGTTTAGTCAAAAATGAGGGTGCAACATAAAAACTTGATTTATAATGATTAATTAAAAGTATAAACAAAGTATACAGTTTAAGTGTAGTGTAAAATATCAAATATATAAATAGTGAAGAGAATATAGAAACCAACTCAAGTCTCAGAGTTTAGGGTGGCACTGTTTTGAAAGCTGTACATTACCGTTAAAACAGTTTCTCTATGGAACAAATGAATATTTCTTGGAGGATTTTTTTTTTTTTATATTAATATTTACTTCATGAATAACCTTTCCCCCAGTTCCTTGATTTGTCACTTGTCCTCTCGCTTTATTTCTTTCTCATCACCTCTGCTCCTTTTCCCCCTGTTTTCTTTGGTTACCTGTTGACGCATTCAGAGATGGAAACATATTTCTGTCTGTCTGTTGTCAGTGTGTCTTTTCCTCTCTCTTCTCGCTCTCTGAGATCAGAGAGTTTTTAATCTTTTCAACAAGGCGCCTTTTCAGCAGGAAACATCAGATTCCAGAGTCCCCCTCCTCTCTCGTATCATGTGACCGTCCTCCAGGCCTCCTCTCTCCTCTGTCCCATAGGCCGTCTCAGGCCAGAAATGCTGACCACAAACACGCCGCTGAGAATTCATTCCCATCCACCCCTCACTTCATCCTCACCCCAATAAACCCTTTTCACATTTCCCGTGTTTTAGAAGCTGAAGTCGTCATAGTTGGGCTTTTTTATTTTAGCATTCCCATTTGCTCGAATAGCAACAAAATCCACACATTTCTATGACTTTCCAAAAGAGGAAAAAGACAAAGATTTCAAATTTGGCGTCACTCAGCTGTTGTATTAGAAACACTTACGCAGTGAAATTAATATAATACAAAATATAGTTACAACGTTAATAACTGTGAAATGGATCATCATGTGCTATGTTTCTATCCAAAATTGTGAATTTAGTTTTAGCAAACTTGGAATTTCGCATTAAACATTGGCGAATAAGGCAGCGTTTCCGTCCCATGTGTTCAAGAGAACAAATTTAGAACTTCCTGGGAAATTGGTGCAAATTTTCTGTAATATAAATGGAAGTTGCTGCAATCGTGGAAGCCACTGTGGTTCCGAGCGTGCAGATGAAATGCAATAAACGCTGTCATGGTGTTTGGGAACGCAATCGTGTGAGACACTTCTGGGACGTAATGAAACCCAACCATTTTGATGACGGACTTTGGTTCAGGCATTTCAGAATGACCAACATTTGAGATGTGATGTGATTGGTCAGCTGGTTAGTCCAGTTATCCAATCACATCCTCTGTTGAGGCAAAGTCACATGAGTTTTTTGTTGTTGTGGATCGAGGGATTTATTTGGCAAATGTGTTTCCATCATAGCTTATGCGTAGCTTTCTTATCAGATAAAAAAAAAAGTCTGCCTCATTTGAGAGTATAAGATATTTATGTGCATTTTTAGAATTTATGCATGCTTGGCATTTCTATCCAGTGTTTTTATTATTATTATTATTTCATAACCCAAAATGTGCATAAAAATAGGTGGATGTATAGTAAGCATAGCTACAGTATGTCATATACAGGTAAAACTCGAAAAATTAGAATATCGTGCTAAAGTTAATTTATTTCAGTAATTCAACTTAAATGGAGAAACTAATATATTATATAGACTCATTACATGCAAAGTGAGATATTTCAAGACTTTATTTGTTATAATTTTGATGATTATGGCTTACAGCTTATGAAAACTCCAAGGTTTTCATAAGCTGTAAGCCATAATCATCAAAATTATAACTAATAAAGGCTTGAAATATCTCACTTTGCATGTAATGAGTCTATATAATATATTAGTTTCACCTTTAAGTTGAATTACTGAAATGTAACTTTTGCACGATATTCTAATTTTTAGAGTTTCGCCTGTATGCCTTTTCGATGTTTTTTTTTGTAATTTAAGTAAATTTCTTTTTACCAAAAGATGTCACCTCTTTTGTCTGCTTTGCTCTTTTCATATTTGTTTTTGCTCTGAGTCTTCACTTGTTGTCGTGGGATCATGAAGGAAAGGTTTCTGTCCTTATTTTTCTGTTTGTTTTGTGACCCGTCTGAGCAGCCATCACTTGGCTTGATAATATCCAGTTTCAAGTGTAGGTAAATTGCATTGTGCATCTCAAGCTACATGATTAATATTAATATGTCGGCTACTGTATAACTAATACGGTTTAGAGCTGATGGTAACAGGGTTGGCAGTTTTACTTGTCTTGTGCTCATTGTGTCATTCAAGGTGAATTTTAGAAGCTACATTTAATGCTAATATTGCGAGCACAAAAACATTCCTTTTATATCGTGTCAAATATATGGGATTTGTCTTTTCTTTTGAACCAGGGCAAGAAGTTGGATTTAGAAAAAGCATGAAGAAGAAATATTATTTAGTCTGCACTATCTTTCTTTTTTTGGCTGTCCTCTGTTCTGTTTCAACTATATTAGCAATAATGCATATTTTTAATCTACACACACGATAATGAAAGGCACTTGTTTTGTCGAATGACCCAACAGAAACTACTTTGTTTCAGTGACTAGGCTTTTGTTTGCTAAATTAACAAAACAATAATGCCTGTCACCGTCTTGCCTGAAGAGTTAAGCTCCACAGAACCTTTAAACCGCTCAAGCCGATCTCTTTGTGTTTTATGCTAACGGCTACATACATTGCCATCCAGCTTGACTCGAGCCTTGCACTAAAATGTCTTTCGTTAGATTCGTCTATACTGTAAGTCTGTTTGGTCAATCTGATTCTGTTCCCCAAAGAGTGAATTAGACCACAGTTGAAGAAACTTGCTTGGGTATGTCTATCTGAAAGCTATCTGTTATCTGTACAAAAATAACCTGATTGTTGAGTTGGTTTTAGGTCAATGTCAGAACGACATGTACCACGTTCAAACCATAAAAGTACATAAAGAAGGAGATTAGATAAGAGGACACATTTAATACATTTTTTAAATAATTTTCGTTATAATCTATAAAGTTAATTATAGCAATTATAGTTAATTATATAATTGAAATGAATTAATTTTGGGTTCTTTTTATTTTATTCCCGCCAAACTATCATCAGTTATGTACTTAAATGTGCAGTATGTAATATTGACAGTTAGAGGTTGAAATGGGTACTACAGTCCAAATTCAAAACATTGGAGAGACTTGTTTGCCTCACTCCTTGTCCTCAGACTCCACAAACACACGGGTTGCCAGATTGATGACACGCGACAGGAACGAGCGCAATTGAAAATGGAAGGCGACGAGGCTTAACCTGTAAATTGATGAGTTGATTTATCCGCGTTTTAACATGCCTCTGATCATAGCGCTTTTTTAAATGGATGCTGAGGCTTTTTAGGTGAAATCTGCGATCTCTGACCCAGTTTGTTCGCTGGTTCGTCTGAAATACGATGTGTCTTCCGCAAACTGGCAACCCGGGGTGTTGAAATACTATTGGGTAAATTGGCAGTGGGACCAAAACAAAAATAGACATTCCAACATGGAATGCTCATTTGAAAATAGAATAACGGGCTGTATCATTGTTTTTCAGAGAAACACATATATGACCTTAGCATGTTTCCTAAATCTCTGCAAATGCTTTAGTACAGTCAAAAAACTTGCATACAGCACCTTTAACGCTACAGTAGGCCTTTTACAGTACTTCAGAACCATTTTCACACGTAAGATTAAGTGTGAAATCCTGCATGGAGGCGTCAGCTGTGCAGTTCTGGACGGGGAGTGAGAGTTCAGGGGTTAGACAGAGGGGTCAGAGGTCACGCAGAGGGTATACTGAGCTTCCTGTGCATGCGAGTCTGCTAGCGCTCGTATTGAGATCGTGTTTCACACACGCATATCCTCTGCTACTGGACACCTGCGATCGCTGTGTATCAGTTCCCTGATAGCTTTACAGACTCAGAGAGAGACACGGATCTCATGGACACATGTACTGTAACGCTGGCTTGTTATTCATTCACCAAGATATTCATCTTCCATATGGCAGGCGCATGGGTTTGTTTAGTTCATTTTCTCTCCCTTGTAAGTCTCGGATGACCCCAACGACCTCACTCGAATGAATTTTCATGAAAATAAACTTCTTAAACCACTCTAAGCTGCGATGCTTGATGCCATTCTCTGCAGTTTGAGCTAATGGATGATTGTGCATGCAAGTTTGCGTTTATGCCTACTTTTGTATAATTTCTCTGAACAAAGCGTCTTTATTAGTTTTGCCCTTGGTTCAAAAGAACACACTGATCATCTGTTGATCTATTAGGGCTGTATGATTTCTGCGACGCTGAAAATATGGACATGATGGAATTCAGTCATAAAAATACAATTTACCGTTGAATTTACTGGAATTTGGAGGAATAAAATAAAAGTAGGGATGTACACTTAATTAATAACAATATGGACTACTGTCTATGAATATTAATATTATTAAATAATTATGACATAAATATATTACCATTATACAGTAGAATGTCCCTCTCAAAGTAATAATAACACAATAATATTAAAATATCACAATTTCTCATCCATGATTTAATTTAAAGAGTAAACCAAAAAAAATTAAAGGAATCATTTTAATTTTATTTGATTACATTGTAAAAGATTAATTCAGTCATAAAAGTTCTATGCATAATTTTTTTTACCACTGATTTTAATAAAAATATTTTATTAAATCATTTTATTTTATTTTTTTTACTTTTATGATATATAGTTGGTTTGGTTAGACATTCTATTTGGTCTAAATAAAAAATGAACTTAACTATTAAAATGTAATCAAGAAAACATTTAAATGGAAACATAATTTTGGAAAAAATAAAAATGAGTGCAGTCAAATCACTTAATCACGATTAAGCAAATCTAACATTAAAGTTAGTAAATGTATATCAATTTTGGATTGATTTATCGATTTATTTATTGTTAGATGCAATTTAATTGATTTGACAGCACACAAAAAATGGGCCCTAATCTATTTCAGAATTTTTCAAATGCATGAAACTGATCTGAGATCAGGCAGTTCAAAAAGTCACAGCAGTTTCAAATAAGAAACACTTTTTAAAAAAAATTATATATTTACGCTTATGTGTATTTGCTTACAACAAGATACTATTACCAGAAATCTGTGACTGAAAAAAGCATGCTTTAATGCTTGAATTATGTTTTTCATGCAAAAGTAGTAGATCACTATCATCTCAGATGTTCACCCATTGTTTCACTGGAATGTGATGTTACAGAGGAACGTCACTTGCACAGCTGGCAGTGTTGACGTGGCATGTTGCCAGTGATAGTACAGTAATAAATGGCTTCAGTCAAAAACAGCCCCACTCCCTCATGCTTTGTTGTCGCCTAAGGTTTCCATCTGCAGGTCTACTGGGTGGTGACGCTTTTAGGGATTACACCTTTCAGAAATAAGCAGTTCATGCTAATCTTTTTAAGTCCAAACAGTACAACATTTCCATTGCTGAGTGACTGCATTTCATATTCTGTTGTCTTTGCCTTTAGTTTGAGCTTTATCTTTTTCTGCTTCTTCAGGGGTGATCCTAACCTGGTTAAGCTCAATGTGGCCATCACCTGTGGATACCTGTTCTATGGTATGAATCGTTGATTTATTATGGAAGTTCACGCACAGATGACACATTTCAGATCTTTTCAGGTTTGTCTACATTTTTTTTTTTACTCTCTTGTTCTCTCTTCCGTCCTCTACTTCTCTTCTCTCAGACCTGGTGCTTCTAGCTTGTAACTGGAGAACCATGGGTGACGCGTTTTTTGTCTGTCACCACTTGGCGGCGCTGTATGCTTATGGATATGTGCTGGTAAGTACCTGGTAATGCAGAGCACAACATGAAAGGCCCTTGAAATTGAGCACATTTACTGTAAAAAAAAAAAGTCTGATAAAAAATATGATAATATAAGAGTTTAAATCTTTAAAACAAAATTCTTAGGTGTCATTATGTATTCAAAAAGTGACTTATTTTCACTGTTCTTTATATGATTTAAAGATTTATATACTTTTTTTTTTTTTTTCTTAGCTTGTCATTTGACAGCCCAAAATAACCTTTCAGTGTTAAAGAGACTTACTAGCCTTGGCACACAGTTAGTTAGTTAGTTAGTTAGTTAGTTAGTTAGTTAGTTAGTTAGTTAGTTGACAACAAAATGGCATTTTGGGTATATCACCCTGACCTTGATTTGACTGTGTATATATTTATGCATGTGTATGTATTAAACAAGTTACTAGCCACTCAGTATTTTCACTGGCCACAATTTTAACATTAATGCCATAGGGAAAAACTGCCATTTAGATACTTAGAAACTCATAATGCGGCAGCAGGTATATTAGGCTGCTGTCACTTTAAGAGCTGCCGCACAGATCATTATACTGATACGCATACATTTTCTTTCTGACTGTGATAATACTCGCCAATACCAACATTTAGACATTATGTTGTGTGTATTTGACTCTTTAAACGCAATAAGCAGGGGAAAATAACTCAATTTAGTACTGAGAGGCAGCTTTGTGCCGCTCTTTGGGTGTGAGCACAAAATCTGTGAGAATGAGTAAATTATGCTTAATACGTGCAATCCCATGCTGAAATTCAAGCCCTGTAACAGCAACAATATTCATCCAGAGCAAATGAAACGATATCGGTATAAAAAAAAGCCAGATATTTCTGACAACACTACATTGTACTTAGTTTAGTATTTAAGATGCATTTTTAAAAGACTACAATTGAAATATGTATATATTATATATAAAATGCAACCCGCCAAAGTGGCTAGTAGGAACGACTGCGTTACATGATTTATATATATATATATATATATATATATACACACATAATATATTTACAATTTATTCAATATAATTTGCGATTAATCAATTTGACAGCACTAATAATAAAATTGTAATATTCATATTTATTCTTTATTGTCCTCGATAGAGGAAATTTGTTTAATAATAATAAATGTTTGATCCCAAAAATAGCTAAAAAAAAAAATTATTAAATAAATTTTAACTGCAGAAAATGAAAACTTGTTACTCATTGGAGAGGTATTTAAATAATTGTCTGTTTGATCTGCAGACGCGTGGAGTGCTTCCTTATTTTGCGAACTTCCGACTGATTTCCGAATTGTCAACGCCGTTTGTGAATCAAAGGTGAGATTTGTTTACTCATTGGGAGAGATTTATTCAGAACCATAAACTTCTCGGTTGACCTGTTTCTCTCTCCGCAGGTGGTTTTTCGAAGCGTTAGCCTACCCTCGTACCGACCAGCTGGTTGTCATCAACGGCATCGCCATGGCGGTCGTGTTCTTCCTGGTGCGCATTGCCGTGATGCCGCCCTACTGGGCGAAGGTGTTTGGCACGTTCGGTACGCCAGCGTTTGAAAGGCTTGGTCTCAGTGCTCAGGTGGCTTGGATCGTATCCTGCATTTGTTTGGATATCCTGAACACAATATGGATGTACAAAATCGCCCGCGGCTGCTACAAGGTCATTACCAACAAGCTAAGAGGGGGCAAAGTGGACGCCAAAAAGACCAATTTCGTGAACAACCACACAGACTGAGAATCATCCGCAATAAAGACATCTAGATTAGACGTATTCTCTTCCCAGAATATAGCGACTTCCGAGTCGTTTCCATTGTGCTCTGGATGGATGTGCTCTCAAAAAGAGGTTGAGAGGCTCCATCCCAGTGTGGTTTTAACCTCTGTCATTTACAAACAATCTGAATTCACCTACACCGGTGAACATCAAGCGGATAAATGCCTCAAACACAACCAAAGTGCCTCAAAGCACAAAGAGAAGCAATAGAACATGAACACGTGAGCTCGTGACCACGGAAAGTCCATCGCATCTCCCTCGCAAAGCCTTATCCAGTCCGCACCCATCCGTGTTTTTTCTCTAAACCAATCGTGGTTGGCTTAAGAGCCATATTTCCTGTGATATTTACACTGATGTGCCTCAGTGGTCTCCAGGCTTGAACTTGCTTCACAATTGCTCATTTTGTTGGCGGATCGGAAACGCTCATCGAATTCATTCAGTCTTACGTCAACACTACATTGCCAGTCTGACTTGTCGCATAGGCTTCCGTGAAACCACAGATCTACCTCTCTCACCGTGTCAAGCACAAGTGCAGCACCTGCCCGTCCCAGAACCAACACCGTATGGACTTCAAGCGCTCACGGCCTTTACTGTTAAAGCCCATACCCTGCAGAACTCCTCTTATGTTGCACCTCACTCGCTCTTTTGCATTTACAGTTGTCTTCCAGGTGGAAATGGAGAGAAAAGGTTGTTTGTAAAGCTTTTGAGAGTTTCGTTAGTTTGCGTGCATGCTTCTTTTCTGACCGCGTCGGTCAGCTTTGACGTCATGTCTGCATTCGATCCAAGGAAGCTGTGGCGGTTTATTCATTTCTCAGGTTGTTGACTTTTCTAAAGCCCTTCATTTTCTGTATTTGCATGGGTTTCTCCAACACGCTGAAGTTGCATTACGGTCTCTCTGAACTACATGTGCACAGGTTTTAGATTGTTTCGGTTCTCGCCAAATAGATCATTTAAACGACTTGAGAGGAACAGGTGCAAATCTTCATCTTAGTCCTGTTTCTGCCAAATTCAAAGGTTTTTTCAGCTTGTTGGTCACTAGAACTTTTGGCTTTTGTCATGATGCATGAATGCTGATTCTACTGAATGTGATTTCCAGCTTATATTTATCTGGGCATGTGAACCCATGTTGCATTGTGCTGTGGTGTTACGATATATATATATATATATATATATATATATAATTTGCATAAAAACATACGTACTTATTTCTACCAAGTGACAGGAAAATCTTGTGTTTTCAGAGCTAGTGTTTCTCTTCTGAAATTCAGGTACACGAATGTCATTTTGACTTCTTAAATTGGTTCATTCTGGCAGAGAATGGGAGAGGATTGTGGGAAATTACGTTTTTTTTTTTTGCCTTAGATCCGTAATTCGAAATAACCAAATCGTCCTCCAGGCCTTGAATATGTGAAGCTGTGACAATAGAAATATACTCTGGTGATGTTTCTGGAGAAGGAAATGACCCTTGGTCATGTAATCATATGTAGTTGTGTATAATGTCTGAAATGAGCTGTAATCTTCGTGTTTACGAAAATGCGAAAGAAGGTTAGGCTTTGTGGTACGACATCCCACACAAACGTTGCACAATCGGATGCCTTTGTCGCGTTAATATTGTAATGATCTTCAGTGGCTGGCCGTCCTCACTATGCTATTGCATTTTTGAAGGGCTGATCGAAATCAATAAAAAGTACAAATTGAATTGACTACTCTAAATAATAATAAGTATTCATTAAAACTGACTTTTCGCTGCAGTTATTGATTGTTTTCTTTAGAACAGCCACAAAAACGTGCCTGTTGTTATACAAGCTACGAAGTTTGTGTATGAAATAAGAGCATAGATAGGACTGTGCTAGTATGAAGCAGTCGTAGAGTTAGCACAACCCTAACATTAGTACTGCGCCTAGCCTCGCTTTAGCTTAAACCCTCACGTCATAGTGGACGCTGTGCTAATTCAAAGGGTAGGAGAATGTGAAAAATCTAGGATAACCTTAGTAGACGGGATCCCTCATATCATCGTCCCATTATTGTTTACAAAGACCTCTTTTATAATCCATGCTGCACTTGCCTGCTTTCCTTTGGTCCGATCCTCATGTGGAGCAGATTTGACGGCATCCTAACCGAGACAAAACATGTTTTTCATGATCGCATGGAGCCCCAAATTATTTGTCAGTGTTTCAAGCTCACATGATTTTCAAAACAAGCAGCCGCCATCAAATAGATCATATAGGCAGGCAGGATAAATTGTGGATTTAGTTAGACGGTTTAAATTGGAGGAAGGAGACCCATATTTGTTTTCGATTATCAATAGAGCGCAACGGCGCCCGCCCACTTTTTTCAGCGGCGCTGGTTCCGGAAGTATTTTTTTTTTGCATTCATTTTTCCCATAGGGATTTGTTAAAGAGTTATAAGCCATCAGCCAAACCAACCAAGTTTTTGAAAAGACTGTGTATTTAACTGCTTTAGTGAGGGAAAAACTACAATCCCATGAAGCATGAACAGCATAATCAACTTAAAAACCATAGAGAAATCTAAAACTACTCATTTACAAATGTTGATTATATGTGTATACATTTTAAGTTTATCGCAAAGCATATACAAACATTTCAGAGAGTAGAGAGATTGTCTATGTCATTCGCATTCGAGATCTTTTGGTGCTTTTCGACTTTCTGATTGGTGGAATTGTCTGCACGGCATCATGGGTAATGTAGTCTTTCCACCAGAAATTCCACTGTTAAACACAATTATTTTAAAACAAAGCTGAAATGATTTGGGTTGACTGTTTCAGGAGACGCAAATACCATGGATTAACAACCTTGTAGCTCACAGTAGGAATGTCTTTAAAGGTATCGTTCAGAATCCATTTCCTTTTGGAAAAAATGAATTGAGGTTTTACTTCCGGAGCCCGACTGTTGCGCTCTATAAGGAGCAATAATCTAGGCAGACTTTTCTACCTGTCCAGATGTTTGGACGGGGCTTTTTCCTTCTAATGCTGTCGGCCTTTTGTACAGACAACCTGGTATATTCAACGGAATCATTTACTATGTGCAATTTGGTGACTAGTCCAATGCCAGTATTGAATAATCGATGTATTTGTATGTACCTTCAGTCTTGAAGTATAAGTTGCTTATGAAATGTGATTATAAGAATACTAAAATGAGCACAGAACTGTTGGATAAATGTAGAAGTTTTGATTTGATTGATTTTTATCTGTTTTTTTTGTTTTTTGTTTTTAACACATTACTGTGCTGTGGATCTAATCGTCTCTGGAAATTTGAATGTGAAGTTGGACACCGAACCGAGGCCTCAGAGCCCCGGCGTCAGCACACTTTGAAACTGATGGATGACATTTATGACCACTAATAATATTGTCCGAGTAGCAGTCAAATCTTCAGGAATGACAGATTTGTTCATTAATAAATTTGAGATTATCAAAAGCCCGTCCTGAGTTGTCGTTTTATAACTTGTTTTGCATTTCGATTTGTTGACTGACTGAAAGCCTTCGACAATTTGACTACATACTGTACACTTCTGTTCGAAAAGTCATTAAGCTATGTTTTTTTTATGCTTTTATTCAGCAAGGACTCTTCAATTGATAGTGACAGTAAAGACAATTAAAATGTTGCAAAAGATTTCTATTTCAAATAAATGCTGGTTCATAATTCGATTCATCAGTTTCCACAAAAATGTTAAGCAGCACAACGGTTTGAATTCAAAATTTAATTGTACTCAACGTTTTTAAATATAATCACATAGAAAACGGTTCTTTTAAATTATAATAATATTTCACAATATTGCGGTTTTACTGTATTTTTGATCAAATAAATGCAGCCTTGTCCATAAATGTACTATTTCAGGTTTATCGTTCTTTGTGAAGGATGGATAAGAATTACTTACTTTAACATTTTTCTGTACACATTTACTTTAATAGAATGATTTTTGTGAATGAAATATTGTATATGTAGTAGTGGGCCAAATTATTCATCCTCATGCTTTCGCTTTACACGTTTTACTCCCTTTTTGCAACATTTTTTATTATCATGACATGTTTTGATGTGTTCATTAATCTACTGAATGTTTGTTTAATGTTGGTTTAAGTAGATATTTGACATATGAAGTGACTGTTTTGATTATTTGGCTGTCCGTTTGCACATTCAGAGCACTTTTCTGTTGGCAGGACCGTTGGCAGATGACAGTTGTTTGCAAATTCTTGATGCTAATTGAAGATTTATCCAGATTTAGCGGCAAATGGACACCCTCATGTTTAAGAAGTAGAACAAAGTGAAGATGTTTATCTGTCTGTTTTATCTACCTGTTTGTCTGTCATCTCTACCTGTTGATGAATGACATCGGGTAGTTCTGCCTCAGCTCAGAGCTTATGTAATACTTCAAGACAGAATAAAGCAGAGGTAAAGAAAGCCAACGAGGAAGACCGAGAATATTAAAGCGGGAGAATGAGAGATCTTTGAGTGTAGTCTGGCTCTGATTGAATCCAGCTCTACTGCATGTACTCATGGTCAATGGGTTGGCTCAGAGAAACTGTGTATGTGTGTGTGTGAAAGGCTTTTACCAAACATGGTCACACAGTGCATCTGAGGCTCAGTGAAATCTCCCCTGGTACCTTCACACACACACACACACTACATATCGTACATCTCCAGCACTACCTCACACCAAGCTCAAGTACTTTTCACTTTGCTATTACCTGCCAGAGATGGTTTTCAAGGGCATGTATACATTTAAAGCACATGCAAAAAAAAAACTGTAAATCACTCCAAATTTCATTTCAGCTCTGACATTAAATCCAATGCATCGCACAGATCTTTAAAATAATGAACATACACACATCCAGGAGTTAAAGGAAACTGCACTGCACTCAGACATTCATCCTGAAGTGGTTCCCAGACGTAGATTTGCATTCCAGACTCTATGATCTTTATATAGTTACATTTACGAGGCATTAAAGTTGTTTGAGGGTCGTATTGCCCGTTCTAATCAGAGTTGTAAGAACGTCAAGCAGATTTACGATGGGCTCTTGGCATTTGCTTGTTTATAGTCTCCAGTACATGTGGTTGGTGTGTTGAGGATACGGATAACTACTGTGTGTTCAGAAAACCTGCCCGCGGCTGGTAGATCTCCAGAGCAGCCTCCTAAATTCCTCTAAGCTTTGTAGCTTGAATGAGCCATCGACCATAAATAGGCAGACAGACCTATCCTAGAAAGGAGAGAAGGAAGCAGGGAAATCTCTGGAACTGGCGCTTTCAGATGCTGTAACATTTCTGTTTTTCTCACCATTTCTCCATCCTTCTTGATTTTTGTTCTGGCTCATTTGTGTCCATAAACACAACTACACAACCATTACTGCGTCTGATGCTGAGCAGTGCCAAACTCTCACTCACATAAAACTGCAGCTGTCTGTCTCTTTAGAATCAGTATTGTCCGCTTTTCCTTTGGCTTTTTCCTTCTGGATTAATTTTTTTAGCCATGACGAAGACAAAATGCTGTTATCGAGTTCTTTCAAAATCTCCAACCAGAGATTCACTAAACGTACAGTCCGCTATAAAGCCATTGAAAATATTTCTAGAAAACCACCCAGCAACCCACTTTCCTGTTCCAGTTTGAAACTTGTCTTGCTTTGTGTGTTTTATTTGCTTATCTTTGCTAAAGCTGTTTGACAGACCAGTGACGACTCGCACCTCACACTGACATCCTCGCTGGGTAAGTTATAGGGATGTACGGTGAAAAAACACTTTAACACAGAACAGATCTCCAGAGCATCTAAGAATGGATGCAGCTAGTTAAATGATGGCAGCATCACGAAAGAATGAAGAAGTCATTCGGACTCATTTATGGCGTACTCGCTGAACAAGTGAAAGTGAAGTCCTCTCATGAGCTGTGCAGCGTGAAACACCTCTTCGTCTCGACCCTCATAGCAGGGTGATAGTCTGCCTCAGTCATGACCAAATAAAGCGTCCAAATTCCTCCCCTGCTCTTTTTCAACCTCTAGAATGTTTACAAGAACGCTGGATCAGGCTTCGCTCCGAATGACTCTCGCTGGGACCCGGCTACTGTATCAGAGCATCACAGACCCGCTTTTAGAGGACTTATGATGTCAGTGGTTTTACCCTGGTGATTGTCAGGGAGACAAATTATATCATGCAACCACACTCCACTGTCCAAAATAGCGTCGTTTAGGATAAAATGTTATTTTTGGAGGTTAGACTTTCCCTTTTATAAAAAAGAAACAATGTTTTAAGTAAGGAATAATTGACTCTGGGCCGTTGAATTAGAAATTAATGCACTCCCGAGCTGGTAATGCCGTTACACCTCGGGCGTGCATTATTTTTCAATAATTCAACGGCCTGGAGTCAAATAATCCACTTAATCTACGTTACCACACCTCGAAACATTGTTCAGATGATGTATTTCAAGACATTTGTCAGGTTCTTGTCCTTAAAATGGTCTTGTTTTTAGGACTAATTTCTGACGGATCTAATACCAATTTGCTAATTCCAATATGTAGTTAGGGCTGTAGACGATTAATCGCGATTAATCGAATCCAAAATAAAGTTTGTGTTTACATACAGTAATATATGTGTGTACTGTGTATAATTAAATACACACACATGCATGTATATATTTAAGAAAAATGTGTTATTTATATATAAAATAGTTCTATTTATATATAATATAAATCATATAAAAATATATATGCAGTATATAAATGCACATATTTAAATATGCATGTGTGTGTATTTATATATATATATATAAAATAATTTTACACAGTACACACACATATATTATGTAAACACAAACTTTTATTTTGGATTTGATTAATCGCGATTAATCGTTTACAGCCCTAATTTATGTAGGCTATAATTTTAGAGCTAAAGCTTGAGCCACTGAGAATTACCTGTGCGTCTCTGAACAGTGTTCAGCAACAGCGTCTCTGCCAGCGAAACTATAAGTTTATCTAGCCCGATCTCATGAAAGTTGCTTATCCATAGCACAAATTTTATTTATCGTGCCATTTATACACCCAAAATAGTTTTTGCGTGCATATGATACCCAGTTTTCGCGTGCACGTGATACGCACTTTATGGCGTGTAGGCCTAATACACAGGCACTGCACACCACGAATCCTACCCAAGGGGTTTACAGTGTGAATCATATGCACGCAATAAATAAAATTTGTGGTATGGATACGCACATGTTTTTTTATCTGATCTAAGAACAGTGCCGTTATTACTGTACCTCGCTGGTGAGAAATATAGCTTTTAAGTTGTTTAACTATTTTCAGAGCAGCCCTGATGACACTATACAGTATATATATATATATATATATATATATATATATATTACACATACACACAATAAATATTAAAAAGGTTTATTTGTATTTTCTTTTTTTGTTTCAATTACATTGAAGGATCAATTGAAGTTTACTCTTACTTGCTGATGACAACATTATAATCCGTTATTAATTTGGTCTATTATAAATAAATGTTCATTTTTATTAATGTACATTGGTGTGAACGCAGAGATTTTCTTAGTGTCTCTGTGCATCGATGACGCAGACGATGAGCTGATTTTCCTTTTTCACTGCACTGTGTTATTCTGATACAGATGACAAACCATAGGAATGTGGGGCCAGGAGTGTGTCGTCCGGTCAGAGAGAATAAGCTGCTAAAACATCCTGATCATCCACAGCAAAGCACAATGTTCAGCAGAACTATGATGTAATTATGGCACTATGAGGTCCAACAATGAAAGAGTTATCATGATGTCATGAATGATGTTTTTACACTTGTTTTAATGTCATTCTGCCATTTAGTTATATTGGTATTTTCAGTTTTGAAATCAAAACTCTCATTATTTTAAACTAGTGCATCGGTGAAAAGAGTAATAACTATGTCATTCAGAGGCTAAATCTGATCAGATACTCTTAAGTGCTCAGTCAAACAAGTCAAAGCACAACCTTAGGTCCAGAGTGTTTCTTAAGATGAAAGTGCTCATGTATTTTGTACTATAAGCATCTAATCTGAAAGGACTGGGTCTGAATTATTGTGTTAACAATTACAAAGGTGGAATACAGTGCTCTTGATCCATCACTGTAATCCATGGCTTATCTGACTCCAGGCTTAGTAACTCCTGCGAAATGACCAAGCGTTAAGAAATATGGCCAATTAAGATGTTCATGTCAGGAACTCTTCGGGATACACAGAATGATCAATGTTCAGTTTGCACCACTACTGATTAAAAACACATCAGTCCCTCATATTGAAAACGCCACAATAACTTTTAGTCATGATAACAAAAATCATTATAAAAAATACAGTATGTATGCCATGCAGACAGTCATTTTATTAGAAATAAAACGTATTATAAACATAAAACATATTTAGAAATGTATTAGTGTGTGTGTGTGTGTGTGTGTGTGTGTGTGTGTGTGTGTGTGTGTGTGTGTGTGTGTAGCCTGTATATGTGTGTGTACAGTATATATGTATTGTATGTATTTAGGACACATAAAATAGCTACTAGTCAAAATAAGATGCATTCTATTTTATTCCAAAATGTTAACTAAATTGTAATATCCATCGCAGAATATTATCCGAGACAAAACATCACTTGAAATATTTAGGAAATTCTGTTGAGGTGACCGGAATGAAAATATAATTCATCATGTGAGTAATATTCTTTATTGTGATTTTAAGGGCATTTTTGTTTCTTTTGTCCGATAGACACATTTGGTAGTCTACTGTGTTGGGGCAGCACTTGATGTCCCATGTAAAATCCAAAGCAAAACCAGCTGAGAAGCACTGTTAGACAAATCAAGAGCATCCCTAATTCACTTCAAAGTGGAAAAAGTGACATTGGACGCGTTTAATGCCATGCCGGTGACATCATTTTTCAGAGCGGCGTGACGTCGCAATTGGACGTCGGCCCCGGCCAATCAGCGTTCGCTCCGCGCACGCACAGATGGGAAGAGTTTAAAAAAGATTGTGGAAAAGAAGATGTGGCCCAAACCTTCCCACATGATCGGACAGTTGGACTGGAGATCACAGGTCTAACATTAGCTATATCGCCATCCTCTCGCCGAATCTGCTGAAACGCACAATGTCAACTCACTTCAAGAGCGGACCTGCTTTCGGACTGTCTGCGGAGGTCAAGAGTAAGGTAAGATCTGCTTTGATTGACAGCTGTCAGAGATGCTCAGGTGCACGTGCGCTACTCGAGTCAGACAGTGTATTGTGTCGTTTATTCATATAGGAGGAATTTTAGGTGTTTTGATCTTTCAATGTGTTTCATGGGAGGGTTGTGGGGATCTAATCCAATTTAAAATTTCCCTAAAGTCAAAACAAAAGGTTAAAGACGATGGTTTTTTAACAGTAGCCTATTGGTTTAAAATAACACTGTCAAAAAAAAAGTTGCTGCCTTAAGTTTTTAAGTATATCAACTTGGATGTTTAAGTCATTTCAACTTAAATTACATTAAACTGACTTTAAAAATGAGTAGAATCGAGTACTGCTTTTAAAAATCACTTATTTTGATAAGTTGTAAGACAATGCAAAGCAACGTAAAAATATATGTTGTCATAACTTAATGATCATATCATTTTTACAGGCAATGTATATTTCAAAACATAATTTCAGTAATCAAAAACTTAAGAGGTTACAAGTTAGTAATAACAGAAGTCGGACAAGAACATATATGGTAATTTTCACTTTATTATAGGTTTACATTGCACAGATATGAAATAAAGAAATATTGTTTTGTTTTAAATGCCTTAAATGTATCATCGTTTACTGTGCTAGAGACTCCGATATTGTATAATGGTCCTCAAATACTTTATTATATTTTCAAACTGAACATGGTCAAGTGGTAAATAATATACATCTTGCCAATAATTTGCAATAAAAAGTGTGAAATGTAGTGACCTTATAAATGAATAACCATATAACTTCTCTATAGCTAAACTTTACTAATTTAGTAGAACTTTATGAAATCATGGGAATATGATGTCTTTGTTGATATCTAGCACTCATTATGAAATGTCATGGGTTCAGATGTAAACTGTTTTTCTTGGGTCTGATTTATTTGCACATTGTTCTAAAAGTTGCATCTATAAAATGACAAAAACCATATGTAATTTCAATCATATTAGATTATTGGATAGTTGTGCTCGCGATGTATCATTCCTCAGTCATAGTTTTTGGCCTTGATCGTATCGTTCTGTCCTGTTAGTGTCTTTGTTGTTCATTCTTCAAAATAAAGGTTCTTCAACCTTTAACATCAGTGGAACCTTTTCAATGCACAAAGGGTTCTTGAGATTATTAAAATGTTCTTCACACTAAGGAAAAAAAATGGTTATTTTAAGAACTGTGCGTTGAAAGGTTCTTTTGGGAATCCAAAATGGTTCTTCTATTGCATCGCTATGAAAACCCCCTTTGGGATCTTTTAAGAGTGTTTGGCATCAGAAGGGACATTTAATTGATTCCTCTGTCAAACCTCTGCCACATTTATTCCCATCATATTGTCAGCGCTCCAGAAAAACCTGAAACATAAATGTTTTCCGGCTTTCTCACGAGACTTCCTGAGAACAGACGTCATGACAGCACCACATTCTCTGCTGTAACAGAAGTCATGCTGCACAGTTCCAGGTGTCAAACTATGGACTTCGCATGTCATTGGTATTATGTCAGATGTGTCTTCCTCAGCACTATTGGTATGTGGCTTTCCGTCCCCATATAAGGAAGAGTTGTGTTCACTCACAATATCTGAGGAGAGGAGCATGTTGTAAACAGTTTAGAATAAGGAGGAGCATTGTTGAAAGATCATCTCTGTGAGCCTCAACGAACCATTAGTCTTCTCAGACAGGCCTGCTCTTTATAGAAATGACAAAAAATTACATTACACAATTTATTCATATACATATACATATATATATATATATATATATATAAATATATACGTATATGTATATAAATAAATTGTGTAATGTAATTTTCTGTATATATATATATATATATATATATATATATATATATATATATATATATATATATATATATATATATATATATAGGCCTATAAAAAAATTATGTATAAAGAACATTTATACGTTCAAAAAAGGAATTCCAAAAGGCCAGTAATTCTATGTTAAAGGTTCTTTATGGAATTTTAAATTTTTTTTGTTAAATTTACAGTAAAAAAAACGGCAGCTGGTTGGCAGAAATGTACTGTAAAAAATATGGTCGCAATATGTTAGGTTTTACAGACTTATCTTACATTTACAGTAAATAAAACATATTTAATTATCTGATACAATGTTATTTTACCAACATTTCTACTAACACTGGTTTTATTCCATTGTAATACACTGACAAGCACCACAGTGGTGATGAGAGTCACACAAACACCAAACACCTACATGGTAACACACATGAAATTATAAAAATGCAATTAACATTAATTTAACAACATTAAATGTAACATAAACCCCTAATGAACATAACTGATTAGAATAAACTATTAAGAAACTAGTAATTTCAACAAAAATACATCAAATCAGAAGTGTCACGCAGGGAATTGTGGGGATTTACATTTTTTCACTGTAAATTATATGATTTGTTCTTTTTCCTGTCCAAACATTGTAGATTTTACGGTAATAATTCACGGTTACGGTGAGATCTATCAGTTATTCACTTTCTGTTAACTTTCTGTTAACCAATGAACAGTTTTTCACCGTAGCATTTTTACAGTCTTTTACTGATAAAATCACGATAATTTTTTTACAGTGAACTTTATTTTCGAGTGTAGGCTACTCAAAGCTAGGAATCTTATACAATGTAACTGCTAAAAATAAATGTCAATGTACAACACGCAGGTATTTCTAGTGTAACCAAGGGTTTCAAGGAATGTTATCCTGGCCGTCTGTGACAGAATTCTTGCTGCTGCTCATATATATAAAAAAAAAAAAATCCAATCTTGGCCTGGCCTCTCTAGAGTTAGACTGAGGTCTGTTCCAGATGTCCAGAATGAGAGAAAAACAATGAATCAAGCCCTCAGCATAATTCCTTGGATGGTTATGAGTGCTGTCGGCCTTGGCGTCCTTTTATCGGACACATTTAGCGTGTGTTAAGTATGTCGCTTCATACGAGACACGCAGGCAGGAGCGGGAAGAAGCCGTAGGGATGAAGAAAGAATCCGAACGGAGACACCGACACACAGCTGTGACAGAGAGAGATGGCCAACAATAACACTGATTTAAACTTACTGCGTTTGTTTGGTTTCCACACCAGCACACCAAACTTGGTCTCTCAGATCTCTCTCACTCTGTCTCTCTGCCTTTTTTCTGTCTTGTTCTTTCTTTATTAGAACTTGCTCAGAAGTGAAAGACTAAGATCTATTGTAGAGAGTAAATATTTTGCCACTGCTGTGCTGCAATGCAACGAAGGAGACGATCCGAGTTTTCTCCAGCATTCCCAACCTTATATCTTTTGGTTTCCTTTACAACTCACTCAGCCACAATGTTTTATTTAAAGAATTCCATCTGTCTGATGAATTGAGATAAAGTGAAATATTTTCTACTTCCAATAAGTTATTGAGTTTATTTGGAAGTAACATCATTCATCATTCAAACATCAAGATTTGAAATGTTCAATACTGTTCAAATGTTTGGGGTCATTAAGAGTTTTTTTTAATGCATTAAATTGATAAAAACTGACTAATGACTTTTATAATAAATGCTGTTCATCATATAATTCTGGAAAATGTATCATGGTTTCCACAAAAATATTATGCGATATTAAGCTGTTTTTAACATTGATGTTAATAAGAAATTATTTTTGATCATTATTTAATCATCATATTAGAATGATTTGAAGGATCATGTGACACGAAGACTGGAGTAATGATGCTGAAAATTCAGCTTTGTTCACAGGAATAAATTACATTTGATAACATATTCACATAGAAAACAATTATAGATTGTAATATTTCTCAATATTACTGGTTTTACTGTTTTAATCAAATAAATGCTGCTTTGGTGAGCAGAAGAGACTTTTTTTCAAAACCATTAAAAAACTCTGAAAGACCCCAAACGGAAGTGCATACGTAATATAATATGTAAGTATTTATTTTGACTTTCATTTGAACTCTAGCCCCGCAGTGTGACAAAATGAATTAAAATCTGCATGTGTATTGCTGTAATATGTATTGCTGTAGAGTATGTAAATACTGTAAACTAGATGTGTGTAGTGATGCTTTGACCTTTGACCTGCAGTTGGCCCACAAGTATGACCCCCAAAAGGAGGAGGAGCTAAGAATGTGGATCAGTGAGGTCACAGGCCGCAAACTCCCCGAGAACTTCATGGAGGGTCTGAAAGATGGAGTTATCCTCTGCGAGTGAGTGATACAGTTCCTCAAACTATCTCAAGATCTTAAGATCAAAGGCCTGATATAACAGATTATTCAAAGGATGTTGTCATTCCTGGAAGTCAAGATTCTTTATAAATATTTATTAAAAAAATTTGTCATATACAGTATGTATCTGTCACAGATAAATATAACAAAATAAATGTAAATATCATAAACATTCTTGAGTGGCCTTTTATTGTGGCAGCCTAAGGCACACCTGTGCAATAATCATGCCGTATAATCAGCATCTTGATATGCCACACCTGTGAGGTGGATGGATTACCTCGGCAAAGGAGAAGTGCTCACTAACACAGATTTAGACAGATTTGAGAACAAAATTTGAGAGAAATAGGCCTTTTTGTGTACATAGAAAAAGTCTTAGATCTTTGAGTTCAGCTCATGAAAAATGGGGGCAAAAACAAAAGTGTTGCGTTTATAATTTTGTTCAGTGTATATATGTGTATATAGTCAATTCCTTTATGCATAAACATGTTTAATTTCTAATCAGTCATTACTTCCTCTTTTATTCATGTTCGTTATTTATGAGCAGGCTTATCAATATCCTTCGGCCTGGTTCTGTAAGAAAAATCAACAACTCTCCTCAAAACTGGCATCAGGTGAGCAAGAATATCTCTTTCTCAAGCATATCTTCAGGAAATGCTTCCTAATCCAACATGTTATGTATACAGTAACAATATGTTCTTGGAAGTTCTGTGTAGAATAAAATGCTTGTGTAATTCATAAAATCTAAAAATCTTCTGTTCCAAATATAAACTGGCTTTCTTGTTACTTGGGAATCAGTTGTGCATATTTTCAGATTCTGGACAATTCACAGAAAATATCACTTTCTTCCTGGTTTGTCCTTGTTTGTTGCAGCTGGAAAACATTGGTAATTTTGTCCGAGCCATTCAAGAGTACGGAATGAGGCCAGATGATATATTTGAGGCCAACGACCTGTTTGAGAACGTCAACCACACTCAGGTCCAGAGCACACTTATTACACTGGGTGGCATGGTGAGTCACACACTAATACAGAATTGATAAAGAATATAGACTTCTGTCATATTTTCACTTTTTATAGTAAGGAGAATCATAGTTCACAGTGAGGAGAATCATATGGGAGTATTTAGCGGAGTGATTATCATCAAAATGTGGTATTTCAGCTGGATCTTTTTTTCTTCTTCCTGCAAACCATCAATTAAGCAAACACCAAACAAGGAATCTCTCTTTTGTGTGGTCAAATTATTCTAAGTTATTTGCGCATGTTAGTTGTATAACACCATGTAGGCTACCTTTAATTTCTAAAAGTAGTATTTACTTTATTTATCATCATTTTGAAATGCAGGCGAAATCTAAAGGCTTCCATTCTAAATGTGACATTGGAGTGAAATACGCAGAGAAACATCAGCGCAGATTTGCTCCGGAGAAACTAAAGGAGGGACGCAACATCATCGGCCTGCAGGTCAGTGCTGTTCATCTGGAAATTATATCCATTTTCTCTCTATAATAAAAGAAACTTGAATGCATTGAAAAAAATATTTTATAATGCACGTTATTGAGATTTTATCAAATAAAATTCAGTGGTAGATGTTATATATCATCATATCAATATATAAATAATTAATGTGTTTAATACCATTCAAATGTTTGGGGTCAGGAATTTTTTCCTATTTTATTAAATTAATATAAATGCTTTTATTCAGCAAGGAGACAGTAAATTGACAGTAAAGACTTATATTAAGCGGTACATTGATTATAATATTAAATATTTTTAATGATTTCATGTGACACTGAAGACTGGAGTAATGATACTGAAAATTCAGCTTTAATCAGGAATAAATTACATTTTAAGTCAAGTCAAGTCATCTTCATTTATATAGCGCTTTTAACAATGTAGATTGTTTCAAAGCAGCTTTATTTTACAATATATTCACATAGAAACCGTTATTTTAAAGTGTCAATATTATTTCACAATATTATTGTTTTTACTGTATTTTTGATCAAATAAATGCAGCCTTGGTGAGCAGAAAAGACTTCTTTATAAGCTTTAAAATACCTTACTGACCCCAATCTTTTGAAAAGTAGTGTATATTGGGGTAAGTTACTTAGAAAAGTAATGCGTTACAATATTGCGTCACTCCCTAAAAAGTAACAAATTACTATACCTAGTTACTTTTTATAGAAACTAATGTGTTACATTACGTTTGCATTACTTTTCTCACCTGGGCTAGGCTTGCTTGGTTGTTTTTTAATAGCAAATTCAAAAAAGAAACAAACACAAAAGTTATATTTTTAGCACATATAAAGGCCCTTTACCAGTAAAAATGCAAATGCAAAAGGAAATGCAAATTGACTCCTGTACAGTAGAGGGCGCTGCTCAAACAAACCTTTCAGCTGTGCTGCCATTCTGGATCGCAGAAGAATAGGACGCAGGAGAAGAAAGTTCATAAAAAAATAAAAAATGAAATGCAAATATATGTTTATCGAAAGTAATTTTTGCTTATTAGTATGGCTGAATTGAATCATCGAAGGTCCGCAGCAAAGACAGTGGTTAATAAAGTGAGATTAAATGCATAAAGTATACAGTTTTTGTATTATTTAACACTTAATTATTGCAGGTTTGCATTTCACTGTTTTTATTCATTTTGAGGGATACTGAATCTGGTTTTTTTCTGTGCAAGATGCGTAAATGCCTGCTAATATTTAGTCTAGAACCACAATGTTCATGTTCACACACAGCGCACAAAATGACTCTTCACTTACTCCCGATTTCTCTCAACATGTGGACAGGAGATCTGTCAGTCAATACATGGGAAAACAACTTGCGTTACTTATTTGAAAAAGTAACTTAGATTTTTTTTTTTTTAAGTAATATGGTATTATTTGAAAAAAGTAATCTGATTTCAAGTAATTTGCGTTACTTGTAAATGCATTACCCCCAACACTGACATCCTTTATCTTCTTCTTAACATTATCAGATGGGCACCAATAAGTTTGCCAGTCAAAAGGGCATGACATCTTATGGCACACGGCGTCACCTCTACGACCCTAAGACAGGAATGGAAAATCCTCTGGACCAATCAACAATCAGCCTGCAGATGGGCACCAACAAAGGAGCCAGTCAGGTACTCAACCTTTTTTTTGTCACAGTTTTCTAAACATGCACTTATTCCTTCCTACTATTCGTAAATTGCCCACATACCCAAGATGTGGCTCAGTTCTTTTCCTATTGTTCTTCCACAGGCCGGCATGACGGCCCCGGGCACCAAGCGCCAGATCTTCGATAAGAAGCTGGACATGGAGATGTGCGACACCTCAACCGTCTCACTGCAGATGGGAACCAACAAGGTGGCGTCCCAGACGGGCATGACGGTGTACGGTCTGCCACGTCAGGTGTACGACAGCAAGTACTGCTCCAGCCCCGATGACCACATCAACAACGGGCAGGACTCAGAGATGGACGGATATCAGTATTCCGACTAGGACCAACAGACAGCCGCTGCACGCTGCTTTTTAAAAACTTCACCAGCACTATTTTTCATATTCCAGATTCATGTCGACCAGTAGGACCAGCTTGACCTCTGACATCACAGCTGAGCGCTTCAGTGACTGACCGCGCGTAGAAAACAAAACTAGGAGGAATTTCTTCGCTTTTTGTTTTTAGAACACAGGCTTTTCATGCTTCTCACTTGCCGTTTTTGTTTTGTTTTGTTTTTAGATTTTATTTTATTACTTTTCTGAGTGTGCCATTCTTCCATCACCTGCATGAGACCCAATCGTCTTTACATATGAAAAAATTATGCAGATGATGAATATGAAGATATTATTTATGATGCCTCATAGTTAAATATGCACTACTGTTCAAAGTTTGGAATCATTAAGGTTTTTGTATGGTTCTGAAAGAAGTCTCTTATGTTCAACCAGGCTGGATTTATTTAATGAAAAATACGGTAAAATATTGTGAAATACTATTACAGTTTTGTAATGTAATTTATTCCCGTGATCGAATCTGAATCAGCATCATTACTCCAGTCTTCAGTGTCACATGATCCTTCAGAAATCATTCTAATATGATGATTATGCTGATAATATTTCACAATATTACAGTTTTTACTGTATTTTTCATCAAATAAATGCAGCATCGTGAGCAGAAAGACAATCTTTTGAATGGTATGCCATACTACTGCTTAAATCAGATCAGTTTCCTGAAGAAATCCACATGAACTACTGCGTAAATTAAGCGTTTTACTAATGTCAAAAACTAATGCTTATTTAGCATAGTTGTTTGAAAAGGTGTAAACTGAATATATTCATGTTTTTTGTGAATTTATCTTTACTTAATAAGGCAATTTTAACAAGTAGGACACATTCTGGAACAGCATCCCTTTCAAACAACCATAGGACAGACAGAGAATGCTGGGTTGTTTCAAAACATGTTTGGGTCAAATATGGACAAACCCAATCGTTGCTAAATTTTTAAACCCAACTGTGAGGGTTGTCCATATTTGACCCAAACATGGGTTGAAACAACCCAGTATTTTTTAGAGTGAACCAATAGTTACACTTTAAATCCGAACCAATAATACCCTTTAAATCAGAGGTTTGTTGGTAATACCGTACCCTGCTCCAACACACCTGCCGGTAGGTTTCAAGTAATTCTGAATGTGTTGACTAGCTGGTTCAGATGTGTTTAATAGTTGCAGGAATGTGGCTCTTCAGGAGTTTAACCTTGCCCTCCCAGGGGTGTCCAATCCTGCTCTTGCTGGGCCACTGTCCTGCAGAGTTCAGCTCCAATCCTAATCAAACACACCTGGACCAGACGATCTGGTCTTACTAGACATGCTGGAAACTTCCAGGCTGGGTGTTGAGGCTAAAGTTGGATCTAAACTCTGCAGGACAGTGGCCCTCCAGGACCGTGTTTGGACACCCCTGCCCTAAACGCAGATTCACCGACAGGAACTTTATTCAGAGACTAAGATGGATGTTGATACAGGATCATGTCTTGCTGAGGTAACCACATTAAGCTTCTTGATTCATAGTTATCATCACTAAGAAAATTGAGAGGAAACTTACTTTAAAGTCCCCCTGTAGTCAATAATTGTATCCCTTAAAACTCATCTTTGATCACCAAAATGAAATATTTAAAGGTTTTTCCTTAAAAAATTTCTTCATGCCTTAAAATATCTTGAATGTAACTCTACACCCTTGCCTCATTTATTATACGCGGTTCTATGTATATGCTAATGAGCCCCGCCTTCACTCACATTGGAGTTTCTCCACAGGGGGACTTTAATCTTAAAGTACAGCTAGCAATTATAATTGGAAATTTAATGTATTAAGTGAATGAATTAAAAAGTGTCTTTCATAGTGAAGAATAGCAGATTGAAATAAGTAATTAAGTGCAATTGTTAATATATCTTAATAATTAAGCTAGTATAATAACTGTTTACTGGGAGGATTTGGGGCAAAAATATTTCATAACATATTTTTTTTCAGTTTATCCGTAACAAAACAGTAATTAGAGCGTTTTGACACATAGAGATCAAACTACTGTTAAAGAGGGCTGCTGAAAAGCAGTATACTGTGAAAAATCATGTGAACTAAATGAACCAGAATTACTTAAATTGCACTTTTGAAAGAAATGACTGTCACTCCCAGAGGCTATATGCTCTTATGCAAAATTATTCAATAAACTTGAATATATTCAAGCGTGACTGTTCTTCAGCCTGTCAAACCTGACACTCAATGATCAAAGCGACCAATTATGTGAGAGGAAATATATTTATGCAAAATTAACTCTATATATGATGTTTTGTGAGACCATTCTATATAGGAAATAACAATGTGCAGAGTTAATATATTTAGCTTATATACGACTATAAATTGTTTAGACGTGACTATATTTTTCCCTCATGACATTTTTTAACATGTTACAGACTTTTATTTACTTCCTTTATATATCAAAGCGTTGTGTGTGTTGGGAATGTCATTGCTTTGCATTTCTGCTGGAAACCGCAGAACACAAGAAGATCATAAAACAGTGAATCTTTCTTTTGTTTCTCACAGAAGGTGATATAGTGTGTCCCTCTTGCATCAATGCTTCAAATGTCTTTATTTATATGAGGCTTATAGCAAGTGAAAAAAAAAAACGAATAAATCACTATTTTCAAATAACTTGTCTTTATTTTCTATCTATATGAATACTGGATAAAAACTGAAATCTTTGTAACATTACAGACATTACAATTTAGGATACGTTTACACGAAAACAATGTACTAAAAACGGAAAAGTTTTTCCTTTTTTTCGCGTACAAACGACAACGTTGTCAAAGCGATCCCGTTCACACAGGTACGCGAGAACGACTAAAAACGCTGTATTATTCATGCCAGGCCATTAGATGGCGATGTAACTTTGTTACTGAACAAGTAATACGCATAACGTCACCATTTTCACAGATTCATGTTTTTGTAGTTTATACTATAGCGGTATATGGTTTTCAAAAACTTACACTTTGAAACCAGTTTCCAAAAGTTTGCGTTTTCAGGCCACAAAACACCGCTGTTGTGTAAATGAACAGTCAAAATGCATTAATTTTTTAGTTTTCAGTTGAAAATGGCCCCTTAAATGAGTGTATCTTTACACGAAAACAATGTACTAAAAACAAAAGTTTTTCTTTTTTCGCTAACAGACGACAACGTTGTCAAAGCAATCCCGTTCACACTGATCCGCGAGAACAACTAAAAACACAGTATTATTCATTCCAGGCCAGTAGATGGCAATGTAACTTTGTAAAGAAACAACGCGCTTATAGATTGAACACGTGATACACAAGACGTCACCATTTTCGCAGATTTGTGTTTTAGTAGTTTACACAGAGATGATAACAGTATCGTTTAAAAAAACTTCCCCTTTGAAACCCGTTTCCAAAAGTTACGTCTTCAGGCCCCCAAAACGCTGTCGTCGTGTAAAGGAAACAGCCAAAAAGTTTTCCGTTTTTAGTTCTTAAGTGATTCAAAAACAACAGACCACAGTTTTCCACAAGAGAGAATATGCAAGTCATTTATTGACACTAAAAGGTCTTATAAAAACCTAAATTGTAACAACTAAAAGATTAGAATCTAATGAAAAGAAAAATGGCTGAATTAAATGAATGACATCCCTTGCATTTTCTCAGCATTTCTGTAAAACGAAACAACAGGGAAAAGGCTGGATTTTAAACCACGATCTCAATATTGCCTGAACCTCCATCTGTGGCAATATTAGATCGCTCTTAAGCAAAATCATTACAGTGAATCATTACAAGGGTTTAAAACAAACAAACAAACAAACACAAAGCATAATTTGGTCGTCTGTGACATTTGACCCAGCGAAACTACTGATTGGCTGCTTCACAAGCGTCTATCCAATCACTGTACACGTCCACCGGCTCTGAGAGATCTGAGAGGGTGTTTAGGGACAAGAAACATAACTTTAATAACATACATCACACTCTTAATAATTCACACGCACATGTCTTTTTAAACTGATTGAGAAGGATACAGGTTATTGGTGTCTGGAATTCTTCTAGACACACAGTACATGATATTATCCCCGTGTTTCGAGTCCTTTCCCTGCAATGAAGTAAAATGATTGAATGTTAGTGATTGTTTTGTTCAATGCAACAGATATTAAAGTCTAAAAAGTAGTATATACTTACATCTTAACGTCGCATGATTTCTCGTGGTTACAGAAGGGGCAGGTAAACTGGGTGTCCAGGTTTCCCGTCAACTTTTTCTTAGGAGGAGGTTTTCTCTTGGACTTTCTGCGTCCCATCTTGACAAAAGCTTCATGGAGGGAGGGGAAAATACATGTTGACAAGCACAAAATTAGATCAATTATAGTTTCCATAGTAATGTTTATGAAACATGAAGGCGCTGCTTGTGTCATTTATGAACAATAAACAGAAGCAACAGCCTTGAGGTTTACAATAAACAAAGATCATGCTAACCTTCATGTAATGACATTCAGCATCTTAAAGTAATGTAAAATTAATCTACATTCTTAATGGCAACATATTAAATCACGCTAACCGTCTCAACAGGTCTTAAAACTGCCAACACGAAGAGACATTAATATTCAAACTGGTGTATTTCTAGCTGGGATGTTTCTAATGTTTCTTTTGTTATTCGCGTTTTACAGTTTTGTGATATTTAGAGGTGCTCGAACTCGAAGATCTTAAGAGTTTAAACTAAGGCATCACATAACAGAAAAACAAACAAAACACAATCAGTAAAATGCAAATACATTGAAACCCCAGGTAACGTTAAAACCATATGGGTAAAACTCCCGCGATATATACGAGCATTTCAATAAGACATTATGCCTTCGGTTAAAAACAAATCCCTTACCAAAACTGCGATTAACGTCAAGCGACTCACGCTCGAGAACAACAGCACACACACTGCCTGGGATAAACACTGGATCCGGTTCACTTCCGCCCGGTCACAGGAGTTCAGGAGCGGCGCAGATCTGAGCCCGGAGCGCAGCGCCCTCTACTGAGGGACACCGGGACTACAACATGACTCGACATTCAGACTTCCAGAGCAAACGCCAACAACGCACAAATTCAATCAAATACATTGTTGCGTTTTATGTGCATATTTAGTACCGTTATTATTATTATTACCAAAAAAAAAAAAAATCTCCTTTTACGCTCTTAAAATGAGGATCAGCTCTGACTCTGTAATTGTAATTAAGTGTTTTAGATAAACAATCTATACATTATATAACATTATCAAAGGCTTATATAAAAAAAGATGTGTTGTATGTTTAATCAATTTTATGTTTGACATTTTTTTTATATTAATAAGTTGAGTTTGATGTTACTAAGCCATATTCCTTATAAAAACTCGATCAATAATACTCCTAACAAAACAAATACTTTTAATGTGTTTAGTATTATCAGTGTTGAAATTGTTGACTAATTTAAATAAAGCTGTAATAATGTGACATAAAAGCACAATACAAAAAGCACAATACAATTACTAAAGCTGAAAAACGTATAAAAGTATGACAAATTGTAATAAATATTATAGTATTATAGAGGCAGTGTTATAACCCAAAGTTGAATTAATATATTTTGATGATTTTATGTTAGTTATCTGTTAATTTGTCACAATTTTGGGTGGGCATTAGAAAGACGAGCAGCTCCTTTGCATCATGATTGGAGGATATGCGTCCTCATATATTTGAAAAACAGAGCGATTGGATGTTGTCGTTATGGAGGCGGGACTAACAAGTTAGATGTGATAATCGAACAAACAGGAGCAGCAGAAATTGTGTGAAGAAGACAAGTCAAGACAATTACAGGTTTCTTCGAAACGGATTAATATAGAAAGACTTGCATAAAGAGACTAAAAAAAAGAAATCGGGTATGTATTTTCTATGAATGGACAATTTACCCTGAGAAGGAAATTGCTTCAGTGTTTCATGCTTGCGTAAGTAACAAAGAAATTGCGTGAACGACCATCACGGAAGTCTCGAAACGTGCGGTTGTCATTCATATTAACGGGGCAGAAAGTAAAGTAAACTGATGTGAATTTAATAAGTGGATCTAAAAACATAAGCGATCGCCTAGGTTCACAGGCTGACAAAACTACAGGCTGTGTAACGTTATTGCAATTGCATGTTGTTCTCATCTTATCAACATCAGTCCAGAACAAAACTGCTCTTATCTATGGAGAACATTTTGACACACTTTGAATGTAGGTTATGTGTGTGTGTGCGTGTGTGCGCGTGTGTGTGTGCGTGCGTGCGTGCGTGCGTGCGTGTGATGGTACGTAGGGTATGAGAGGGCGACTGTGCTGCTGATTATTGATTGATTGATTTTCACTTTAGTTTTCAGAAGTTAATCAGCTGCTATGGCTACTGAGGGAGACCCAACTGACTTTATGAAAGTGCTTCACCTCCTGGTGATTTCGTTCACCTGGGGTATGCAGTTGTGGGTGTCTTTCATAGCAGGTAAATGAATATACACAAGTATTAAGTTACTTTCAATTAATTATGCTGTCTTAAAACATGCCATATATGATCCTAATTCCATTTTTCACCTTCAGGTTTTGTGCTGATCTCCCAGGTATCCATGCACACGTTCGGTCTTGTGCAAAGCAAGCTGTTCCCGTTTTATTTCTACTGTCTGCTGGGCGGTAATGCAGTCAATCTGGCCATATATGCCGTGTACCATCCCAGAGAACTGCTGGACTGGCACGAGGGCATACAGGTGACCAGTCACACATTTATGCATTAGTTTCCCCTCACTATCATGCCTCTCTCACACGCTCTTTTAATGTTCCCAACAGATGAGTCTGTTCTTTGTGGCCGTGATCATGGCCGGTCTGAACGCACAGTGGTTCGGTCCGTCTGCCACAGAGAGCATGCTGGTCATGCAGGAGATCGAGAAGGAACATGGGCTGGGAGCTCAGGTGGGGATGAGCTCTAATAAGGAAGGATACGTCAAACTGCGTGAGCAGGACCCCAAATACAAGGAGCACAGATCCACCTTCTACCACTACCATGGTCTGTCTAACCTCTGTAACCTCATCGGCTTTGTCTCCACCACCATCAATCTCATTTATCTGGCCCTCCATTTGGGAACTATATGAGTATGAGAGAGTACAGACAGACCGATATTTTTAATGATTCATCTTGTGTCTGTTCACTTTTTAGTCAAACTGTTTAGTATAACAATAATGCTTCTAGTTTTTTATATAACAAGAGTGTTTAGTTTTCTTTAAGGTTAAAAGAAACCAATTCAGACCCAAAAGTGAAACGAGTGAAAAGGTGCCCAGTTGATTTTGCGTTCACACTGTCCCTAAAAGTGGAGTCAGATCTCATTTTAGTCCATTTTATTTGTGATTGGGTTTCAGACTATTTTCCATTCACACTAGAATATAATTATTTTAATTATAATTGAATGTGTAATAATAAACTGAGTAGTAGGACATTTAAATAAAATAATAATCTTCTGCTATAATTTCTTCACTTTAAATGAAAGGCAGGCTAATGCTTTAGTTTGCATTGAACTAAAGATTGTTTTATGTTACTATCAAGTTTATTTTTGAATGCATTAACTAACAATGAGCAATACATTACATTATTTGTCAATCTTTGTAAACTTTTTGTTTACAACTTTTCATTGTTAGTTTGTCAGATCAGGTCTATTCAATATTAACAGATACAACTTTTGATCTTAATAATGTATTACTAAATGTTAAAATTAACTGAGATTAATAAATGTGATTATTTTTCACAGCTATGTCATGTCAATTAATATCATCAAATGTTAACAAATTAAATCTTATTGTAAAGTGTTACCAAAAAACAAACAATATATAGCTATATATAAAAGCATAATTCTTGTGAACTGCTTTCAGACAAAGTATATTTTATTTTTGTATTATATAAACATGCCCAGCCATATTAAATGATATTATTATGGATGTTCACAGTATTTCTCCCTACTTTAAAATGTTTCAAAGTGGGTAATTGCTCTGAATCTTTTGTTTATAATAAACAGAATATCTATTTAAACATACTTTATTGATAATAGCTGTTTATGATTGCTTAAAGAATATGTTTTGGTTAAGTATGTACTATATAATTCTTATCTGTTTTTGTCTTTATGCTTCACAATGTGAACAATACTTGCATTTTCCCACTAGAGGGCTGTTTAGGATTGACGATCATAAAATGCTGTTTATATTTGCTATATTTGAATGACACTAAAATGGCAATTAAACTCTATGGAAATACGAATGTACAGTAAATGAACCTTTGATCGTCTTTGTAAACGTATTGTTTGAACAGCAAAGGAAAATGTCCTGTTATGACGGTGCAAGAGAGCTGTTGAAGATCAATACATGCTAATGTACTTTTTGAATATTTGGCATATTCAAGTCATTGATGTGAAGATGTGTTGATTCTTTTTAATCTTTACTTTGTAAAACCATTTATTAATCATGTCTTTACTTTTAATTTGTGTGTGAGTGAGTCAGTGTCAAATTGTTGTATTATTTGGATTGACCCTGAACAAACATCTATTCAGTTAACTGCTGTACATGTTGAGTTATAAAAATGATGTGACAACAAATATGTGACATTCTGAGGCTTAAACAGTAAATGATAGTTAGACAAAACAGACACTTGCAAACATAAATGCTAATAAGACTTAGGTGACATAATAAGGAAGAGATGCAAAGGATTTATTGAAGGAAGAAAAATAATTTTAAATGCTATATGTGATGATGCTATATTCACAAAAACGTAATACTTTTGTGCGTAATTATGACTATATTCAGTGCCAATGTTATATCAATGAAACTATTTGCATTTCATGAGTTAGGATTTGATATTGTCTTCAACCTACAGGAAGTAACGGCATCCTGGGAAATGAAGTGTTTTTCCACCCTATAGCAATTGGATGAGATTATTATTTATTAAATAATAAAAACAATTAGCCTACATTATAGCCGTTACTTGTCTAACTATTTATCTATCGACTTTTTTTTATTATTTTTAGCCAAGGTTTTTCATTTAATTCTTACTTACATTTTTATATTCTACGAACTGTAATTCCGCATCCTACCTCAATTAAAATTATATTCAAATGCAGGAATCGAAAATCAAAAAGTACTGTAGATCGATATAGCCTATTCACATTTCCTATAGACTAGGCTATTTGAAAAACAAAGAGTGTGTAAAGAGAAAGAAAAAGAGCTGAGGTGCTGTTCAGGACGGAGCTGGAAGCCGCTGTGTACACACTTCAGATCCGGGAGCTCCGTCACACACATACACACGATCACAATAACACTCACACACCGACGACAGAGTTTGTTACATACGCTTTTCCACGCGAGGAAGTCCCGGTGGCTGTACCGGAGCACGAGATAAAGCGCCGACTACCCGTCTGAAGGTAGGAACTCAATTCAATGTAGTACTTTGCGTTTGAAAGTTATTTTTTGACCCTCATACAAACATTTATCTTTCTCCGGATGGGAAAACGACAGCAGCTTCATGAACTTTGGTTCATCATGATGCAGGATATGAAATGTTTACATTTCATTATGCCACCGTGATTATGTTATTGTTGGTCTTTAAAATGGTTTAGAACGTCAGAGAGTTAATATTTGAGTTCAATCTAAGAACACTAAAGTAGCCTATCCATTTTCTGTGGTACAATTACCTTCGAGGTAGGCTACTTTAAAATACCATGGTAGCCTACTGTACATATCAAAGTATTATGTGATATGTTATGGTATTCTTTCTGTTAGGAATGACAGGCTGAAAAGAAAGTTGAGATTATTAAGTTCTGTGAAGGATGTATACCCTTTCCTTTTCATTAATTTAATCAATCAATCACTTTATTTATGTATTCATTTATTTAATTATTATTTATTTATTGCTGTTATTGTTGTATGGTAAACCTCCTGCATGCATGAATCAAACAACACATTATTGATTTACATTCATTAGATATTATATGTATTTTATGAAATGTAGTTGTGATTGTCTGCAATGCATGAAAACAAATGGTCCTGTTTAATTCCATTATGCTGGAACACAGTTGTGGACATCTGCCAGACGATCAATAGACAGATCAGCAGCACCATGGTAACCAGAGACCCCGTCCCTCAAAACACCATTTGGCCCGCTCTGGTGAATCTCAGATGTTACAGATCACTGATCTATAGCCAGCCATGGGACATCCAGACCAGCTGAGGTGCATTTTGGTCCTGCAGGTCTCTTGAGTTTTTGCAGAGAGATCTGATAATTGAAATGGAGTTGTGTTCATTTAATGCTGTACAAATGACATGTAGTAAAACACATCCAATGGAAGTCTATGAGGCAAGACATTCCCGAAAGGTGAAGCTGCTATTTGACTTAAAGCATATTTTTTCCTCCAGCTGTAAAGCTGTAAATCATCCTGCTGGCGAATGAACTTCTGGTTAATGCGAAGATGCGTTTGCCATTTGTTCCATGTACAACTATTTTATGATTAGTTACATCACGTCCCTTTCTGGTATCCTTGCGCATATCATGCATCATTCATTCATAGTTTATGCATAGTTTATCAGAACATCATACTGAAACTTTTGAACGTCAAATTAGACACAAAGACATAATTGTGCAATGGTAACCGGGCAAATCAAACTGTGTACAATGTTCCTCATAAAGATTACATGGATGAAGGTGATGCCATAGTTCTTGTGGTAGTGGGTCTTTATTATTAATGTGAAAAACGTAATGTTAATTGGGGGAAGGGGTTTTTATACAGTCCATAGCATAAGCATTATTGATTTATCTTCTTAATGGGACAATTGGGATGGGATTCAGTGTTCCTGCTAATGGACTGAGACCTGTGCTGAGTGCCATTTGGTATAACACTATTAAATAGAGCTGTAAAATGAATGCAGAGCATATGTTCGCCTTATCAGATCTGGTTTATGGTTTCATACAGATGCACATTTGAACTGCAGAAATGACCATAAATAAAAACAAAGCAGCTATAGGGGGATTTGGGTCGCCAGTGTCTCATTATTAGAAAATAAAATTATTTGAATGTCTTTGTCTTCTGTTTTAATATTGGAAGGCCTCATGTAGCCAGTGCACATGCTCAGCATGTGACAAGGGCTTTTAGGGAGCTTAATATCCTTTGCCAAGGCCTAAGAAACAACTTTAGTGTTCATTCTAACAATAAGGCAGTAACTGCAAGTTAAAACGACGTTGAATAGAAAAGTATGCATGTAATATCTGCATTTACATATAAATGCATATAATTGTGAATTGAAAGATATTATTCTAAGGTTTTTTTTTTTTTAAAGTGATAGTTCACAATAAATATGTCATTATTGGTTTCAGAAAGACTTGGAATTATGTAGTCGTACAGGCTACATTTATGATTTTTTTTAATGATGCCTTTTTTTTTTGCCAGTCTCAACTATCATTCTATATTATCGTCCAATTTTGGGTTTGATGAGATTTAAAAAAAATATATATATATTTTACAAAAAAAGTCTATGTTCACCAAGGCTGTGAAAATATATAATATTGGAAAATATTATTACAATATAAAATAACTGTTTTTGTTTGAATATATTGTAAAATGTAATTTATTCCTGTGATGGTAAAGCTGAATTTTCAGCATCATTACTCCAGTCTTCAGTGTCACATGATCCTTCAGAGATCATTCTAATATGATGATTTGCTGCTCAAGAAACATTTCTGATTATCATCGATGTTGACAACAGTTATGCTGCTGTCACTTTTGATCAATTTAATGCATCCTTGCTGAATAAAAGTTTTTTTTTTTTTTTTTAATCCCAAGCTGTGAGTAAACTATCCACTTAATTCATATGTGCTTCGTTTCAAAATAGGAAGATGTTTCCAAACCTCTTGAGTGTTTCTTATAGTCTTGCCCAAGGATTTTGCAACCCTACTCTACACTGTAATCTGAACGTTAGGATTAACCACCAGACCAGTTGCAAGCTTCTCGCACACAAAACCGTGAAACTGAGCATGAATATCAGTCCTTCAGCCCCTCCAACTCACAAACTTGCCGCAAACGAGTTCAGAAAGATCCTAGCTAACAAGTGCTTTTGTGTCCTTGAGACAATAGCTGCCGTGGGCAGTCGGTCTCTTTGTTGTAACATCTCCACCTCTGGAGTGGAGTGGTGTTCGGAGCGCCTGTTAATGGCTCTGCATGCTTTGTTTGGGGGCCCGTCGCGATGGAGACGGGCCGTGAGGGTCTGATTGATCAGCTGAAGGGTGGAGGGGTTGTGTTTGCTTGTTAGTTTGGGCTCTCCTGTCGGCGGAGATGATGGCTGCTTCTGAAGGTTGTGCTCTGAGGGTAAACGGAGATTCGTTTTCAGACCTGAATGTGTCATTTATTTGAAGTCAACCCGAAACAGTGAGACCGTTTGATTAGAAAAAATGTTGGGCTGTATGTTGAATGTGTTTAGAAATTTTAATGGGGTCGATTTTGATTTCACGTCGACTTGAAATGACACAATTTGGACTAACAAATTTCATATAGTTTGATGTATTTAAATAGTTGTAGGCAGCTTCTAAATGAAATATAAGGTCATAATTTCTCAAATCTTGTATTGATTTTTGAAATCTCTTTTCCTCTCTATCAGATGGCATCAGTGGCCAACTCACACCTCCAGTCGTCACAGAAAGACGCGGCTGACCAAAACTTCGACTACATGTTCAAGCTCCTCATCATCGGCAACAGCAGTGTGGGTAAAACCAGCTTCTTGTTTCGCTACGCGGATGATTCCTTCACTTCCGCCTTCGTCAGCACGGTGGGCATCGACTTTAAGGTGAAAACCGTTTTTCGCAACAACAAGAGGATCAAACTACAAATCTGGGTACGTTTGATTTTCACCTGATCAGTAATTGGAGAAATTCTCTTCAAACTGTATTTAAAGGTCAAGTTCGCCGATAGTTCAAGCCTAAGAAAAGAACGTGGAAATGAATGAAATTGGTTTATGAAATCAATGAATTCATGAAAATGTTTATATTTATATACATTTTTGAATCTCTATTCAACTCTAAAACTTTTTAAATTGGCTTATAACCACACCCTCTAAGTCCAATTTCTGTAAATTGCTTTTAAAGGAACACTTCACTTTTTTTGGAAATAGGCTAATTTTCCAACTCCCCTAGAGTTAAACAGTTGAGTTTTACCGTTTTCAATCCATTCAGCCGATCTCCGGGTCTGGCGGTAGCACTTTTAGCATAGCTTAGCATAAATCATTGAATCTGATTAGACCGTTATCATCTCTCTCAAAAAAATGACCAAAGAGTTTCGATATTTTTCCTATTTAAAACTTGACTCTTCTGTAGTTACATTGTGTACTAAGACCGACAGAAAATGAAAAGTTGCGATTTTCAAGGACAATATGACTAGGAACTTTACTCTCATTCCTGCGTAATAATCAAGGAACTGCTGCCGTACCAGCAGGTGCAATGATATTAAGCAGAGCCTGACAATAGTCCCCAGCTAGGTAACTTCCAACGTGACCGACACTAAGTTTGTAATATCATTGTTCCTTGATTATTACGCAGGAATGAGAGTCTATAGTTCATAGTCATATTGGCCTTGAAAATCGCAACTTTTCATTTTCTGTCAGTCTTAGTACACGATGTAACTACAGAAGAGTCAAGTTTTAAATAGTAAAAATATCGAAACTCTTTGGTCATTTTTTTGAGAGAGATGCTTACGGTCTAATCAGATTCAATGATCTATGCTAAGCTATGCTAAAAGTGCTACCGCCAGTCCCGGAGATTGTCTGAATTCCAAAAAAGGTGAAGTGTTCCTTTAAACCCCTAATCACAAGTGCAATAGTCGTAGACATTCTAAAAGTAAAGGTTCTTTATCGGCATCAATGGTTCTATGAAGAACCTTTAACATCCATGGAATCTTTCCATCAAACATAATTTTTTTTTTTAATTATTCAAATGTTCTTCACACTAAGAAAAACATGGTTCTTTTGAACTCTTTACTGAAAGGTTCTTAAAGGAAACCAAAAATGTTTCCTTTATTTTTAAGAGTGAAGTCAGAAAGTGCGTAACTGGCATATTACAAATCATGCATACATGTATAAACCAGCTTTAAGATTCAGTGGATCATGCATGTTTGTGGAATTAACTACAGTTGCAATTTTGCAGATGCAGAATGACTTCTAGGATAATAGTATATGCTGTAAAATGACTAACAGGGACTTTTGAGAATGTTTCTGTGTTGTGCTTTGTTTGCATGTGAGCTCTAAGATTTAGCCTCGGGGACTGAAGGTCAGATTACTGTTGTGTTATTAAAGAAAGCCATAATTATCAGCCGCAGATGGGTGTGTAGATGTGCTGTAATGTCAGTTGCTGGCTGGTACAGTGATTTGAGTGGGAGTGAAGTTTTCCAAATTGTGGATTAGCTGGAATACTAGTGTGCTGCTACCTGCACAATAAAGTGCCCTATTATACTATTTTAAAGGTTTGTTTTGGAAGTCTTCTACAAAAGGTTTACATGCATCCAAGGTCAAAAAACACTTTCATTTTCTTATAATATACATTGCAGCATCACCTCTTTTCTCTGTGTCGGTTTGATAAAGGATTGTCTTTATAAACCTCTCCTTTCTGAGAGCTACTCTGCTCTGATTGGTCAGATGGCCTCATCTGTTGTGATTGGTCTTCTCTGTTCTGATTGGTCAAATGGCCCAGTCTTGTTGTGATTGGTCTACACTGCTCTGATTGGTCAGGCAGCCTTGTCTGTTGTGATTGGTCAGATGGCCCAGTCTGTTGTGATTGGTCTACTCTGCTCTGATTGGTCAGATGGCCCAGTCTGTTGTGATTGGTCTTCTCTGCTCTGATTGGTCAGATGACCCAGTCTGTTGTGATTGGTCTTCTCTGCTCTGATTGGTCAGATGGCCCAGTCTGTTGTGATTGGTCTACTCTTCTGTGATTGGTCAGATGACCCAGTCTGTTGTGATTGGTCTACTCTGCTCTGATTGGTCAGATGGCCCAGTCTGTTGAGATTGGTCTACTCTGCTCTGATTGGTCAGGCAGCCTTGTCTGCTCTGATTGGTCAGATGGCCCAGTCTGTTGTGATTGGTCTTCTCTGCGCTGATTGGTCAGATGGCCCAGTCTGTTGTGATTGGTCTACTCTGCTCTGATTGGTCAGATGGCCCAGTCTGTTGAGATTGGTCTACTCTGCTCTGATTGGTCAGGCAGCCTTGTCTGCTCTGATTGGTCAGATGGCCCAGTCTGTTGTGATTGGTCTTCTCTGCTCTGATTGGTCAGATGGCCCAGTCTGTTGTGATTGGTCTTCTCTGCTCTGATTGGTCAGATGACCCAGTCTGTTGTGATTGGTCTTCTCTGCTCTGATTGGTCAGATGGCCCAGTCTGTTGTGATTGGTCTACTCTTCTGTGATTGGTCAGATGACCCAGTCTGTTGTGATTGGTCTACTCTGCTCTGATTGGTCAGATGGCCCAGTCTGTTGAGATTGGTCTACTCTGCTCTGATTGGTCAGGCAGCCTTGTCTGTTGTGATTGGTCAGATGGCCCAGTCTGTTGTGATTGGTCAGATGGCCCAGTCTGTTGTGATTGGTCTTCTCTGCGCTGATTGGTCAGATGGCCCAGTCTGTTGTGATTGGTCTACTCTGCTCTGATTGGTCAGGCAGCCTTGTCTGTTGTGATTGGTCAGATGGCCCAGTCTGTTGTGATTGGTCAACTCTGCTCTGATTGGTCAGGCAGCCTTGTCTGTTGTGATTGGTCAGATGGCCCAGTCTGTTGTGATTGGTCTACTCTGCTCTGATTGGTCAGGCAGCCTTGTCTGTTGTGATTGGTCAGATGGCCCAGTCTGTTGTGATTGGTCTACACTGCTCTGATTGGTCAGGCAGCCTTGTCTGTTGTGATTGGTCAGATGGCCCAGTCTGTTGTGATTGGTCAACTCTGCTCTGATTGGTCAGTTGGCCCAGTCTGTTGTGATTGGTATTCTCTGCTCTGATTGGTCAGATGGCCCAGTCTGTTGTGATTGGTCTACTCTGCTCTGATTGGTCAGATGGCCCAGTCTTTTGTGATTGGTCTGCTCTGCTCTGATTGGTCAGATGGCCCAGTCTGTTGTGATTGGTCTACTCTGCTCTGATTAGTCAGTTGGCCCAGTCTGTTGTGATTGGTCTTCTCTGCTCTGATTGGTCAGATGGCCCAGTCTGTTGTGATTGGTCTTCTCTGCTTTGATTGGTCAGATGGCCCAGTCTGTTGTGATTGGTCTACTCTGCTCTGATTGGTCAGGTGGCCCAGTCTGTTGTGATTGGTCTACCGCTTAAAGCACGTGTCGGAAACGAAACGTCCATTACCGTATTTGATCTTTAGTGGTGTCAACAATAATCGATTCGGCGATGCATCGCAATGCGGGATATGCACGATTCAGCATCGATGCGGCAAAGTGCCATAATCGATTATGTCACTGTTTATTTTCTGGCCTTGAGTTGGACAATAAAGTTGTGAAGTTTATTACTTCCGTGGGCATAACAACAACAACAATCAAGACGGCTGAGGCGGAGGGAGATGACCGCGATAGACGGGTAATTAAAAACGCACCCAAAGCTTGGAAAAGCGGACATCTGGGCACATTTCGATTCTACGAAGTTAATGGGAAACTTAACAAGACGAGGCTGAACACAGGAGCGCAGCTTCGCGGCTGAGACACGAATAGACTATTATTAACTTAAAGCTTTACTCTTAAACACAAAAGGCACGTCCATTTTAATAAAAAAATTTTATTTATTAAACAAACCAGATCAAGAGCAAAAACGAAATAAAGTGAATAACTGAAAAATAAAGCATAGGCTCAAAACTAATACAAACAGTGGCACTGCGCGAGTGCGCGCATTGGGCTCCAATAATATGTTCCCGCGTCTTCTAAAAAAAAATGCTGCCGATGTCTTTGTTGACATGGTAGAAGAGGACTGACTATGAATTAAACGGTCTCTCAATTAAATAAATAATATTCAGCAAACCTTATAGCCTACTTTCTTCAATCTGACTGTCTCTCTTCTCCAGTGGGTTGGGATAATCCAAAAGAAGTGAAAACAAGGGGGGTGTTCTGAAGACAGACTGTTACCTGTGAAACAGGGGTGCTCTGAAAACACCCCCATTAGCAATTAGTGCTTTCCACCTGATGAAATGAACGCGCAAAATGAATTAAATGAACGCGCAAAACGAATTAAATGAACGCGGCAAAACTGATGAAATGAACGCGGCAAAACTGATGAAATGAACGCGGCAAAAAATCGACCAATCAGAATTTTGGTCAAGCCAAAACGTATCGACCAACAATCGACTAATCGATTGGGAGATTACAGCCCTAAAGCAGTGATTTATGTTTTCTTTTTCAGGTTTGAAAATGCCATAGGCTATACAATACCCTGTACCATTCAATTTTATTTTGTTTAATGACATTTATGTCAAAGATACAGCAGTGATAATGGTAGTGATAATACACACATATAGCAGCCAATAAAATCTGTTGTTCAATATATGACTGCTTGTATTGCCTCATGACTGATGAAAAATTTGCCTTGTTGTGTGCAGTAGAATTTTGATGCATCGCAATGCATCGTAGAATCGAATTGAATCGAATCGTTACCTGGTGAATCGTAATCGAATCGAATTGTGAGGGCAGTGCCAATGCACACCCCTATTGATCTTTGCAACTTTACAGACCGTTTACAGTCACAAACATCTGCATTACACACGTCATGAAAGATAATATTTGAAAAAAAAACTTTAAATGCTAGTATGTGAAACTACTGTATATGAAATTATTCATCAATAAAAATGTACAAACTCTAGTATCCTTTAGTAAAATCTAGTATACATGTGACAAAGTACATACTACTTCCTGCATACTTAAGTAGTCTACATGTTTATCACATGACTCATGCATGTTTAATTTAGAGTAAATGTCATCCAGTTATAATTTCACAAATGTATAATTTTAATCCAATTCTATGTGAAAAAAAACGTCAACTTTTGGCCGTTTGATCATGCAGCTTATATCAGTTGGTTATCACATCTGTCGTTAATCCGTCTTGACATGTAGGTCAACTCGAGTGCAGTGCATTGTGGGATACAGTATCTCATGCAGTATAATCCATCCGCAGTATACTGTAGTTCATCCAGGTATTTTATGCATACAAAACATTTGCATACTCTTCTTATATATTGCAGAAATAGTAAGAGTAGTGTGCTATTCTGAATATAATCTAAATGAAAGTAGCTTTTCTTTAGGTATGAATGTGAAATGGATAGCTGCGCACACAGTGCATTTAGTCTTAATGTGTGCTGTGGCTCTGATCCAGACCTAGAAAAGGCTTGTGTGTGTTAGTTTCTGATAAAAGCGCCTCCTGGCCATGCAAAACCTCTGCATCGGTCATCCATGACTGGACTGGAATGAGACCGCGAGTTTGAGTTTGGAAGAAAGAGCTCTGCAGATGCACTGGAACGATTCTTTTGCAATGCATTTTTGCAGTTTCTTATGCATAATTTAGAAATGGAAATAGGCTAGTTGTTGAAAATCTGGGCTGGTAAAGGAAAGGTTTTGTGTGCAAATCCTAAAAGGGGACATTGATTGAGCGCTGGGACACTTAACCTCACGTGTGTGCGTGTGTGTGCGTGTGCGTGTGTGTGTGTGTGTGTGTGTGTGTGTGTGTGTGTGTGTGTGTGTGTGTGTGTGTGTGTGTGTGTGTGTGTGTGTGTGGGCAAATCATTGCATTTGTTTCTTGTGTCTTGGCCTTTATACGTGTATGGCTTTTATGTAGTAATAATGAATTCTTCTATGCAGGCTTTTTTTTTGTTATTTCACCGGTCTGTATTCTGACAAGTCTTCCAGCTTTTTTTTTTTTTGTCCTGACTGCTCATTGGAGCTGATCTTTGCTGTCTGTCACTCCTGCCAAGCATTAATGGGTGACATCACTGACGTGTAAACCTGTGTGACCCACTGGCTGCCCAGGCAACCCTTTCTCTCCTCCCTCTCTGATGATCGCAAGGCTTTTCATGCAAATTTTATTTGGTCAATAGCAGGTTTCTAAGAGATGACGCATAGTTGATGTGCCAACCCAGGCCAATAGTCGTAAACGTGGTTGGATGATTTGTAATTTTAAAAAAAATTCTGTCTGTCTATCCATCTGTCTGTCTGTCTGTGTTTGTGTCTGTCTGTCTGTCTTTCTGTCTGATTCAAATATTCAAATGTCTTTATTGGCATGGTGAAAGAAATCTTTACATTGCTAAAGCATTAATAACACTACATACATACATACATCTTCTTCCGCTTATCTCGGGCCGGGTCGCGGGGGCAGCAGTCTAAGCAGAGACACCCAGACTTCCCTCTCCCCAGACACTTCCTCCAGCTCTTCCGGGGGGACACCGAGGCGTTCCCAGGCCAGCCGTGAGACATAATCCCTCCAGCGTGTCCTAGGTCTTCGGGTGGGACGCGCCCGGAACATCTTCCCGGGAAGGCGTCCAGGAGGCATCGTGGCCACCTCAGCTGACCCCTCTCGATGTGGAGGAGCAGCGGCTCTATTGTGAGCTCCTCCCGAGTGACCCAGAGCTCCTCACCCTATCTCTAAGGGATCGCCCAGCCACCCTGCGGAGAAAGCTCATTTCAGCCGCCTGTATCCGGGATCTTGTCCTTTCGGTCATGACCCACAGCTCAAGACCATAGGCGAGAGTAGGAAGTTGACCGGTAAATCGAGGGCTTCTCCTGGCCCTGGGTTGGGGCTCGTGTGTGAGCGCCTGGTGGCCGGGCCTCCCCCCATGGGGCCTGGCCGGGCTTAACCCGAAGGAGCGACGTGGGGCCGCCTTCCCGTGGGCTCACCACCTGCAGGAGGGACTGTAAGGGGCCTGTGGTTAGAGGATCGACAACCCGATCTCTGGACACGGAAACTAGCTTTAGGGATGTGGAACGTCACCTCGCTGGCGGGGAAAGAGCCTGAGATCGTGCGTGAGGTTGAGAGGTACCGAATAGAGATAGTCGGGATCACCTCCACGCATGGCTTGGGCTCTGGAACCACACTCCTTGATTAATAACACCATACAATAAAAAATAAAAATGAATAATAATTCATAAAAAATTAAATGTTTACATGAAAATAAACATAGCAATAAAAATGTTGAATCTTCTAATATTTATATCAGTGTCTCTAGGCGTATAGTGTGTGTGTGTGTGTTGGAGGCTCTTTCGTCGTGACAGGACCTCACACGTCTGGCAGCCAGGTTTGAGCTCGCTGGGCTTTCTCCTAGCAGGTGTGGGGGTTTGTCCATATTTGATTTCTGATGGAAGTCTTTCTGATAGGTTCTGAAATGGGGATAGAAAGTGTCCCTAATGTTTTTAAAATTGGGGCAGGATGTCAGAAAGTGCCTCTCTGTTTCCATTTGATTCTCTGTGAATCTCTGATCTCAACATCTTAACATTTAATATATAAATATTGGTGGTGCTGTTGTTTTGATGTGCATAAAAGGTTAAACATTATGAGGATTTAAAAACAAAATATGTCAAATGGATGATCATACAACACAAGGCTCTCCAAACTTGACACCAGATAAATAACAACTCTTGTTTGCCATCTACTGGTCATCATGGGTAATCACACTATAAAGACAATTTATCACATCATCAGCCTCCCATCCCAGGATGTTGTGACCATGCGTGTATAATCATGGTAATTGTAATGATTATGTTGTTTAGGACACAGCAGGACAGGAGCGCTACAGAACCATCACTACAGCGTATTACAGAGGAGCCATGGGCTTCCTGCTAATGTACGACATCACAAACCTGGACTCCTTCAACGCCGTTCAGGACTGGTCAGTGATATACACGCGTGCATCTTCACCCTATACGTGTATCGAGAAAGTTTAATCTTACCGTTAATGTGCTATTTTGCCTTATAAATGTGCAACTTTGCTCTTAGGGCCACACAGATTAAGACGTACTCGTGGGATAACGCACAGGTGATACTGGTGGGCAACAAGTGTGACCTGGAAGATGACCGACTCATTCCAACAGAGGACAGTCAGAAACTGGCTCATGAACTCGGTGAGAGGAAGCACATTTGAGCCTTTTTTGCCTATTTCATTTGCTTACTCTCATGAATTACGCTGCATGCCTTCGTGTGTTTAATTTTGAATAAAATGTAGTGTCCCTATATATCTGTTAAAAAATCATTGTATATGTCGTAGAAACATTTACTGTTGCCATTAGTTTTTATTTATTTATTAATTATCCCTCTGTCACTTATCAGAGTTTATCCCTTATCCCTCTGTTAATTAACAATTTATAATATAATTTTTTTTATAAACAAGAGTGATTTATAAATAAGATGAACATTTTTAAATATATTACATATAAATAAATAAAATGTGTGTGTGTGTACGCAGTATATTTACATATATATATATATTTTTTATTTTTATTAAAAATAAAACATTTGTGACTACATTTTATAAATATTTAATAATTATTGCATTTTATAAAAGAATTCCTATTTCTATGAGAACATGTCATGACAATTACTTAAATTGTCTTTTTTAAATTATGAATGAATCTTTTCCCTCAGTCTTTCCTCTCCTCCTACCACATCCTTCTCTAATGCGTTCAGCCTTTTTCCTCGTCTCCGCAGGTTTCCAGTTTTTCGAGGCCAGCGCCAAAGACCACATCAACGTGAAGCAGGTTTTCGAGTGTCTGGTGGACGTGATATGTGACAAGATGACTGAAAGTCTGGACGGAGACGGTTCGGTGTCCAACCATAAAGACTCCAGTCAGCAGGACACGTCCTCCGAGGGACACGCCGGCTGCGCCTGCTAAAACAGACTCTCCCTGTCTCTCGATCACGTTGAGAACTTCACTTCACTATTCGCCGCTGCTAGGGATAATCTCTGCTTTCCTTCTTTTAACCCAAACAGCATCTGCTAAACGCGCTCAGTGTTGTTTGTTGACGTGGATTCATAAGTGGAAGTCGAGATAGGATGGTGTGGATTGGTATCTAAGTGAGCTACGTGACGCCCCTTACGTACAGTATTCACACGTGCACACGCAGGGACGTAAACAACTGGAGATACTGCAAGCCTTCAGAGGTTCATCCACACACCCATTCCTCACGCTCTTCACCATGTTCGCCATCTTTTCTCTGTCTTTCTGGTTTTAGCACATGTTGGCTTTCTCGACAGATACAGTACCTGGCCTGTAACGTCCACAGCTCTTGTATTGTCTATCTGGGTGTCCATCTGCTTAAAACCCCTCACCATTATTGAGATAAATACACTCTGTTTTTCTGATATGTGCAATCGTGAGCTGATTTTTGAGACTTGTGGAAGCTTGTTTCTGCCACGGAATAAAAAAATGAAAAAGGTAATTGTGACTTTTTGTCTCTAAATTCTGACCTTTTTTCTTGCAATTGCGAGAGACTTGAAATTGCGAGGGGAAAAAAGTCAGAGTTCTGAGTTATGAACTTGCAATAACTTTTTTTAATTGCAAGCATCACAATTCTGACTATTTCTTAAAAAGTCTGAAAAGCAATTTTATATCTCGCAAATCTGACTTTCTATAACTTAAAAATCCATATTTTCCAAACGCTTTTCTAACATCTTTTCTAAAAGTTCATAGAAAAAAAAGTCATAATTTCGAAATATGAACTAGCAATTGCGAGAAATAAAGTCAGAATTAACTATTTATTTTTTATTCCGTGGCAGAAACAAGCTTCTATAGCTTCTGCGTGTTCACACCCAGAAATATTAATGTTTTACAAGTTATTTTTTTGGAATGAGCATTTTCTTAAATTATAAGATAGCAAATAAACGATCTAAAACTCAAAATGAGCAGCATGCTGTCACATATTATTTATTTGTAACATCTCGTTATACTTTTTGAACTTATTAAATGTCTAACTAAAATTGGCATCATTCATAAAAACAGTGTAAATATTGAATGAATCCATTCTTACATAAAAGAAATACATTCAATGCAAGAAATCGGTGACACTTTACAATAAGGTCTCATTTGTCAACATTAGTTAATGCATTAGGGGTGTGCGATTATCATGATTTTTCATGATGAATTTTATATATAATATATAAATTTTTCAATTGTAATGCTGTAATATCTGAAACGCTTCCAGTACTAATTTTCCACAGAAAAGACACACGATACCATCTTCAGATACACTACACAACTTGCGTCTATTTAAATAAACAATTATATAACATCACTGAATTACATTACTGAGAATCTAATGGGACTCAAAAGTAAAATGTCTGGATACATTATTGTAATGATAATTAGGCGGTAAAATGTGCTTTAATGTGATTAAAATAGTTTATGGAATATCGTTTATGTCTTATTGGAGTAATGTGATGTGTTGTCGCGACCTTCATCATGCATGAGTCACAAATACTAATAAGGTTCATTCTCTGTTTCTCAGTTTCGTATGATTTTGTTGCATCTTTCTCGTGTGCAGCTGTTCGTGCGCTGGTCTCTCTCTATCTCTCTCTCTATCTCTATCTCTCTCTCTCTCTATCTATCTCTCTCTCTCTCTCTCTGACAGCGAGTGACACAAACCCGCCTCCTCTCACTCATTTATTTTACTCTGGATGAATATTGTTGCTGTTAAGGGCTTGGATTTTACTCATTCTCGCAGATTTTGTGCTCACACCCAAAGTGCGGCACATAAAGCCTCCTCTCCGTACTAAATTGAGTTCTTTTCCCCTGCTTATTTTGCTTAAACAGTCAAATACACACAAAATAATGTCAAAGTGTTGGTCTTGGCGAGTAAGTGTTCACCTAAGGCAAGGCAAGCACAACTATAGTAATTCAAAGTGCTTTACACAGAACGGAATTACAATAATCACAAAATAAAAGCAAGGAAAATTAAAACGGTTATATAAGGAACTAAAAGAGTAAACTTCTCATCTGGCAAAACACCGGTGTATCATATTTTTCACAGCTCCCAGTTTTACTGTGAGATTTTCTCATGCTGATTAAACTGTCTGTGGTGTTCTTTCGGCGTCTAAGAAATCTATTGGACGTCTCCGATTTACCCGATTTTTGGACCCTAAAAATTTAGGCTAAAATCGTACAGGAGGAGCTCTAGGACTGACTCACGGGGTAACCTCGGGCTCACTGCCCCATCAGTCCAAACCCCAAAACCCCCATTTGTTCAAAAGCTCTAGGAATGGAGTCGATCCAGTCCGCACCCCACAGAACCTCGAGTTTAATCACGTCAAACTCAATACTCCACCACAGACCCAGGCCATCAGCATGGTTTCATCTCTCTTACCCAATTCTCAGTGCCATTTCAGGTCAGTTTAGAATACAAAGGAGGATGAAAAATAAAATGCAGTGTAATCAGTCGGACGTACAGTGGCACAGTTGGTCATTCAGTAAATGCACAGGTAAACAGATGTGTATTGAGTATGGATTTGAATATGAATTCTGTAGGAGCACACCTGATCTCTTCTGGAAGCTGGTTCCTGCTGCGGCTGGCATAGTAGCTAAAAGCGGACTCACCTTGCTTAGAGTGAAACCTTGGTATTTCTAGCTGATGTGATCCTAATGATCTGAGTGATGATTGAGGTCCTAGGCCATTAAATGATTTATATACCAGTAATAATACTTTAAAATCAATCCTAAATGTAATAGGAGCCAGTGTGAAGACCTGAGAACTTGTGTGATATGTTCATATTTTCTGGCAGCAGCGTTCTGTACGAGCTGCAACTGTCTTGGTCTTTTTGGGAAGGCCAGTAAGGAGTCCATTACAATAATCCACCCTGCTGGTGATGAAAGCATGCACAAGTTTCTCTTTGGAAACAAAGCATTTAATTCTTGCAATATTTTTCAGATGATAGTATGCTGATTTAGTTCTTGCTTTGACATGACTAACGAAGGTGTAAACGCAGTCAATTTTATTTTAAAGGGGTGGTATAATGCCATTTTCACAAGATGTAAAATAAGTCTTTGATGTCCCCAGAGTGTGTGTGAAGTTTTAGCTCAAAATACCCCACAGATATTTTTATATAGGATGTTAAAATTTTCTCTTTTTGAGGGTGAGCAAAAATGCACCGTTTTTGTGTCTGTCCCTTTAAATGCAAATGAGCTGCTACTCCCGCCACAGGGGGCGGAGCTTCAACATCTTGTGTCCTTTTACCTCACACAGACATGCACTGAAAATTTCTGAACCGTTTAGCCTTTTATGTTCAAACCAGAGTCAGAAAGATGGAGAGACTCAAGAAGAACAACATATAGAATCAACAGGACATTTCTGAATGGTTAGTTGATGAATTTATGTAGCTTATGTGTAGTTGTCTTCAAGTCATTGATTAGCATATTTTGTCTTGTTAATCTATAAATCGTGTTCCCGGGGGCGGGGTTTATGTAAATTCTAGGGTTGGTGATGTCACTAACCCAGGAGGAATGTGGTGTAGTCCCTACCAGCCAGCCGTTGTAGTCCTTAAAAAGCGATTTCTTTAAAATAAAATATCTCCGTTTGCTTTGAACTTTGAGCGTAGTAACTTTGCAGATGTTGTTTATGCTGAAACAGCAACATTACTCACTAACTAAAGTTAGAAAAGTGAAATCATATTCAACCACCCCTTTAAGTGAACGTAAACAGTTGAGAAAGAAAACTTATGGATCAGTCAGGTCTTAAAGTGACAGCAGCTAATAAACCTGCTGCCAAATATGAGGTAGTATTACAAGTATCTATGGCAGTTTTCCCCATTGTATCGATGCCAAAATTGTGGCCAGTGAAAATGCTGAGTGGCTAGCGACTTTGGAAAACCACTAGTTACAGTGGCTGGTGAGCAAAAAAAAAATTTATGTTAAGGTAACAAATCTAAAAGAAGAAGAAAAGAGTTGCAAACTAAAATGTAAAACAAAAACAAAAAACACTAGACTTCATTATCAATTATACATTTATTCTTCATAAAGCTACTTTGAATATCTGTCTGCTGTAATGGATCATATTTCATCACTGCGAGATGTTAATATCTGAAAACTCTGTTAAGCACTAGAGGTCTCAGAAGATCTTGGAGTTTAAGCAGGTATAGTGTCATCTTCTCTCCTCATCTTATTGATCTCTCTTTGACTTGTTGAAATGGGAGAATTTTGTATAATAAAATTAAAAATTAATTATAGAACAGATAAAAAAAGAGTGTCTCTGATTATCTGATTTTAAATCACATTGTCAAAAAAATGTAATGATCACAAAATAGGCCTGGTTTAATTTCTTTTTGATTTTGGAGTCAAATGCGTCATTCTCTTGATCAGTTCCATGAGATTCACCCAAATAGCCAATTCAGATCTCAGCAGTACCGTGGACACAACAGAAACGAGTGTTGGCCATCTAAAACACTCGTCTTCTCTATCTCTGTTTTTGCACACTCTCCTGGCTGGCCGTTATGTCCAGTGTAGAAAGATAGTGGCCTCGTGTTTTGTACTGAAGCTTTTTCCCGCGTTCTCGTCCAATCGGATGATAGCAAGCCATGTGACTTCTGTAAACCTGTGCCAGGTTAAACTCAGTTACTTCATAAAACCCCTCAACCCTGCCATGCATTATCAAACAACGTGTGCAGCACAAATCAATCTGTTAAACTAAGTTCATTGGGTTCATCCCTGTCGCTTTTCTTTCCTTTTACAAACACTTTTTGTTTCTATTTCTCATTAAAATTCACAGATTGAGTGTTGTTCAAAATTCAAGACTGATAATGTAGAACTACAAAACAGACATGGATTAAATGTTTGCATTTTTAAAGAAAATGTGTTTGCATTTTGTGTTATAGGCTACTTTTTTCGCAGCGATGCAAATAGGAGCACCGGTTTAGGTTCCCAAAAAATAACATTTCAGTGAGGAGTTCTTAAAAGAACAATGTTTTTCTTAGTATAAAGAACATTTCTCCACTATAAAGAACCTTTTGTGGAATGGAAATATTCCACGGATGTTAAAAGTTCTTCATGGAACCATCGATGCCAATAAATAACCTTTATTTTTAAGAGTGGAGGTTCTGAATGGTTTCTACATCATTTACCTCTTATATAGCCTACTGTCTATGACATTTACCGGTATTCACGAATCAACTCTGACTTGTAGGCCTATTGCATTCAAGTTGTACATTTCAATTTCATTGGAATCATTTCATTGACCCAGTTATTAGCATTAACTATAGCCTAACTAAAATTTAAATTATTTTACATTTTCACGTAAATTTTAGTTACATTTTTAGTAATTTTGTTGCATGCTTTTGTAATATTTTTTTTTCCCCCACTCTATATGTAGAATTCAGAAACCCTTGTTATTAGCGACACCTGTGGCCATTAAGTGAAATGTAGCCAGCAACTTATTGCTCGTGCTCGCACACTTGCACATATAACGTAGTAGCCTACAAGAGACTGAAAGTGATTCAAGGCCCCGATAAACTCATCGCGAAGCTCTTCGTTCTTCGCTTTATTAGTAAAAAGAAGTAGAAATGCTTTTGCAGCGATACTGTTATGAACAGTATAGCCTACGACGTTAATTTGTAGTGTACAGTGCCCTTTCCTCTCACAAAATTAACAACAAAAATGACAGTGGGAGAAAGCAGCCGTTAAAAAAAAGCAATTCGTCGTCAACAGATAATGAGGTAATTCAAATTACACTGTTATGATTGTAGGCTATAAATTGAGTTTAGGCTAAATAAGATCTGAGACTATAGTTTGAATAAACCCCATTACATAGTCCATATAGTTAACAATAATTACCTCTACCTGAAAAATTTTTTATAGACTTATTGTAGTTCAGCATTTCTATAGTTCAAGAACTATTTTAGTTCAAGGGCTAAAACTAAATCAACTAAAACTTATGACAACTATGATATAGACATAAAAAAAAATAGAAATGGCAAAACTCACCAAAATTACTAAAACTTTAATACACATTTAAACAGAAAATATAGAAATATGATAATCAACGATACAAAAATAACACTGTCATTCTCTAATGTTTGAGCCCCAGGAATGCTTTTGAGTATTGCTGGGTGGTTGTTAGGGTGTTCTAGCTGGTTACTAGGGCATTGCTGGGTGGTTGCTAGGTGATTGCTTACTGGCCCTGAATGGGTGGTTGCTAGGGTGTTCTAGGTGGTTACTAGGGCATTGCTGGGTGATTGCTTACTGGCCCTGAATGGGTGGTTGCTAGGGTGTTCTAGGTGGTTACTAGGGCATTGCTGGGTGGTTGCACCTTTGAAGTTCACCACATTTGAAACGTGTTTACTATTTTAGTTCAAGGGCTAAAACTAAATCAACTAAAACTTATGACAACTATGATATAGACATAAAAAAAAATAGAAATGGCAAAACACACCAAAATTACTAAAACTTTAATACACATTTAAACAGAAAATATAGAAATATGATAATCAACGATACAAAAATAACACTGTCATTCTCTAATGTTTGAGCCCCAGGAATGCTTTTGAGTATTGCTGGGTGGTTGTTAGGGTGTTCTAGCTGGTTACTAGGGCTTTGCTGGGTGGTTGCTAGGTGATTGCTTACTGGCCCTGAATGGGTGGTTGCTAGGGTGTTCTAGGTGGTTACTAGGGCATTGCTGGGTGATTGCTTACTGGCCCTGAATGGGTGGTTGCTAGGGTGTTCTAGGTGGTTACTAGGGCATTGCTGGGTGGTTGCACCTTTGAAGTTCACCACATTTGAAACGTGTTTGCCAGGGAGTTGTTTTGCAATACAAAACATAAAACACAAATGTAAAGCTCAACTTGAGGAACTCGCTTTAGTTTCTTTTGCACAAAAAGAAAAGTGAGTTTGTGCACTTGCTGGAGTTGATAGCATCTGTAATTTATGACTTTATACCCGTGTGTCTGCCAAGCCCTCTGCTTTTATCTACGTACCCAGAAAACAACCACAAAGGGGCTTCCTGAACAGTCATTTTCCTGTTACACACCACTAACCCACCACCTCCAGAGCCAGAGGAAACAAGGGAAATACATGCACCGTTGACCTAAGTGTCACCTGTTTTTGTCTACAGTATCTAAAAAAAATATTTAATAAGACAATGAAACAATCTTACATTATTTTTGAAGACCATTTATGCCCTTTACAGTTGATTTTGCATGCATTAGAGGATCAACATCTGTTTAATGCGCATAAAATTCATTCTTTACTAAACAGACAAAGTCTTGGCATGATTAAAACCACCTGTGGGCCTAATCGCGTGTCACATTTCCCATCTCAACAATGTGTCCTGGGTTGAAATAACGGCACAGTCCTGTCATAGTGATAATGGACCGTGAGCTGCTGGCAGACTGGATCGACTCGCAATACTTGTGCTTATCGGTGCGTAAGAGAAGCTCAGCGCGGTGCTGATAACGCAGGTTGAGCATAAAAAAACATGAGTGTCAGGCTGTGATAAAAAGAACCGGTTACTTGCTACAGAAACAACACCAGTGCAGTTTGCACTCTTAAAACCATGTGCGACTGAGCGGTGTTGATCGTTTGGTGTATTAATGCTACAAGAGTTTTTGAACCCCTTGAGTAAAGTCATGTCTCCTACTCAATGCTTTTTGAGCATGTTGAGCATGTTGTCTCTTGAGAATATATATGGAGCACTTCAAACAGGCATGTCATCACTCAAGCTCCGCCCAGTAAACAACACACTTTTTGATGCTCCGCCTACAAATAGTAAAAGCGTAAACACTCTGTGAACACACTATCAGCTTATCAGATGAGATGCACGTAACCGTCCATGGTGTCCACTAAACAATTCGGTCGAAAAGTCCACCTGGAAAGGAGGATACACCGTTACACGGAGCAGTGATTCGCTTGTAATGTAAATGGATGAGAAAAATGGATGGAAATGGACTGAAAGTTGTTTTCATGCTTTGTCTTGCTTTCGTCACTACAGGAGGACAAAGTTTTGAAAGTACAGGTAAGAAATAATTGTTTGACTAATGTTCTTCAGTGTAAAGTTACATGCATTTTATGACTTTATTTATTCCTGTGATGGTAAAAGCTGAATTTTCAGCATCATTACTCCAGTCTTCAGTGTCACATGATCATTCTGATATGATGATTTGATGCTCAATAAACATTTTTTATTATTATTATTATCATCAATGTTGAAAACAGTTGTGCTGCTTAATATTTTTGTGGAAACCGTGATACGCTACCATTCAAAAGAATAAAAATATCAGGAAAAAATATCCAACAATTCATAAAGGACCCATTTAATTGATCAAAAGTGACAGTAAAGACATTTATAATGTTACAATATATATATATATATATTTTTTAATGCTGTTCTTTTAAATTTTATATTCATCAAAGAATACTGGGGGAAAAAAATCCACAAATTTTTTTAAATAAAGATTAAGCAGCAAAAATTCAACAAGATAATAAGAACTATTATTAATAATTGACCACCAACCAATTCATTTTCTATTTTTTTATTTAGAAAGCTTTGAAATATGCATTCATTTTATATAATCTAAAATCATCTTATATAATATAGTTTTATTTATTGAACTTCTTTAAAAAAAAATGCTTAGTCCAAAAAATCTAAATAAATGTTTGTGTTTCCGCCTGTGCTTCTTGTACTTGTGCTTATTACAAAATGAACTTACAATTGTCTTTGAATAATGCTGACAATGCTTTCAACTTCATATAATATGATTGTTCAGTGTCCCAGTTACTCCGAGACGAAACAGAGGATCTTAAATGTTTCGTGGACAGAAAAAAGGATCTCACTTGCTTCTGGGAAGTGGAGGAAGCGAGGAATGATCAATATACCTTCATGTATTCATTCGAGTAAGTGACTGTTTAAGGCTTTAAGGTCCAAAGAATCAATCTTTTTTTCTTTCTTTTTTTGACATTTTCCACACACACGTGTCCCATTTTAAACAGAGGTGGACAAAGGACACAACTTCATTACTTGAGTAAAAGTACAGATACTACTGGTCAAATATTACTCCGTTACAAGTAAAAGTTATAAAGACTGATTTTTACTTCAGTAAAAGTACAGAAGTATTCTTTTTTTACAAGCACTTAAGTTTAAAAGTAAATGTCAATGCATTGTATTATTATTGTTGGATGTAACAATGACAAAATTTGCATTTAGAAGACCAAACGCAACACTGAAAATTAAAATCAGGTTGATGTCAGAATCCAATGTCAGATTGACGTTAATCTCCAACATTGGACAACCAGACTTTCAGTTCCAACCAAAATGCAACCAAAATCATCTACTTTCTACTGAAGGACCTTGACAGAAATGTAGTGGAGTAAAAAGTATGATATTTGTCTTTCAAATGTAGTGAAGTAAAAGTAAAAAGTTTCCAGAAAACATAATACTCAAGTAAAGTACTGAACTCAAGTAAATGTACTTTGTTACTGTCCACCTCTGATTTTAAAATATTGTTCTTGAAAGACTGTGTTTATAATATTAATAATCATGTCAGTTCAGTTAAATGGTCGCATTAAAACATCAATCAACGTTATTTCTTCTTTTCACATGCCTTCAGGAATAAGAAGAAGATGCCTTGTGTGGTTTCCTCTCGTTTTGTACTGGCCAGTAACAAAACCGTCTTTTTCTGCAAGCTGCCCAAAACCCTGTTCTTCGTGGCTCTTGACGTGCAGGTTTTCCGTGATGGCCGGACTCTCTATAATCGCAGCCTTAAAGCTGAGAACGTCTGTAAGTCTATTAAAATTAATACTTGAAGAAAATACTAAGCAGAATGCAGGTATAGCCCTCGACACGTTTAAAGTCAACATGAAACGGAAGTTGCGATAGGCTTTTATTCGCTATTGTGATGTATATTCGAGTGAAACGAACAGGAAAATTGAGGGCGGGACTTGATTTTGTCCATGTGGAATTGATTGGATGGTTGTGGTTTGCTATTGGTGGACCTCATGTGAGTGACAGGTTGCCCCGCCCTCTCGCCAGTAAACACATCATCAGAGAAGAGGTTTTAGAGGGAGGGGAAGTTATTTTGATTAAAGATCACGAGGGCACATGATTTAAAAAATAATAATAATACGCACAGATCATTTATAATAAATAAATTCAAGTCATTTGATTTCCAACACCTTTCCTTTCACAGTCTTTGTAGATCCTCCCAGAAACCTGACGGTCATGAGCTCAGGGAAGGAAGGGCAGTTGAACGTGAGCTGGCTGCCTCCTCTGCTCAAACACATGGATGACATTATGATATACGAGGTCAGATACGCAGTGGAGGGAAGTCACATGGGCAAGGTGTGTGTTCTTTATTGTTTTTTCATGAGGCCGTTACTAGTGTAGTTTGAATGAGCCGACGCAGTGTGTATCTTGGTGAAACTCAGCAGTGAGTTGTCTTTTGAAGGTGGAGGAGAAGGCGGCCTCCACCATGCTGGTTTTGCGTGACTTGCAGTCCGGAACCAGATACAAGGTGTGGGTCCGTGTCAAACTCGACGGCGTCTCCTACAAGAGCTACTGGAGTTCTTGGACCGATCCTGTGTTTGCAGACACGCTGCCAAGCGGTATGTGGATCTGAATGCTTTTCGAAAGTACAATCAAGTAACAAGGAAAACATATGAAAGCCCAATGCGAAATTCTGATTTAAATCAAAACAATGACAAAAAATGTAAATTATGAAATATAAAGTTATAGTTTTGTAATTCCCAGAGTCGTAATTCTCATAATTAGCATTATGTAATAATTATAACTAAATATAGGTTTAAAATTTTGATTTAAAGACAAATGACATGAAAAGTCGAAATTATGATAAAATGTTATTGACTTATAATTACGTACGTCATAATCATGAGATGTAAAGTCAAAATTAGGAGAAAGTCATGGAAAGTCATAATTTGTTATCTCATAACGTCACATTTTTAATCTCATAATCATGATTTACTGTCAGATTTTTTTTTATCTATGAATGTGTCATTTAAAATTGTTATCTCAATTTCTAATTATCTAACATTACAATTAATTATCTCATAATAAAAGGTGAAATTGTGACTTTCATAATTAGGACACATTACTGTCATAATATATTTTGTCATCTATGACATAAAAAGATTCCATTTTATGTCATAATTATAATTTTTATTTAATTTTTTATAGTTAAGATTTACAAAAGCATATTTCTTCTACGTGGGCTTCCATAAAACATTTTAAATTTGTTTATACAGTTCTTTTCACAGTATACATTGTTTCAAAGCGGCTTTACAGACATTAATGATGGTAATGTTTATAATCTTCATGCCTTTATAGTCGCATTTAGCAGATTAGAACTGGGTAATAATAATATAGTTGACATTTTGAGACGACTCAAGCAGTCAATCACTTGAGATTTGCTATATAGTAGTGTTTATATCCGAACTATTAACTTTTATCCCAGTACTTCTGTGATCATTTGAAAATTTGTAACAGAAATAACGATAATGTTTCATATCTACATGACCACTGCACATGTTCCGGTGAGGTTTTAATAGACACAGGCGAATCATGCTGTCATTTAGAAATGAGGAATATTTCTTTGTTTCTCTTTCTGCAACAGACATGGATCTGCTGATTGTGTTACTGGTGCTTTCCATCGGATTGATCCTCTTCCTGCTGTCTCTGACTGTGATTCTGTCCCACCACAAGTCAGTTCTCACAAATACACGCTTAATGAGATCATACCATATTGTTTTTATATCATGTAAATGTTTTATATAATGTATAAGATAATCACTTCAAAATAACCGTAACCCATTCTCTAAGAAAACATTTAACTTTATTTTCAGAATAACCTTTGACAATCGGTTATTTCACATTAGCATCTAGGGACATTTTTCTACCCGATATAGGGAATTACAGTAAATGGTAATGGTTATCAAGTATGGTTGCTTGTGTAGGTAATCGATATCGTAATGATCATCTCAGTGTCCACTGTAACAATGCAAACTCCACTTTCTACCACGAACAAGTGAATCATGAATGGATTCTGTGCACATTGCAGGTTCCTTCTGAAGAAACTGTGGCCTGACATCCCCACGCCAGAGCACAAGTTTCCAGGTCTCTTCACAGTCTACAAAGGGGATTTCAAGGTAATTCATGCATGTTTTCAATTGAATGTCACTGCACCATTTACACGGTACCATGTATAATTTAAATGAAAATAAATGGTTTCCAAACTGTGATTGGTAGAGGAGTAGATGAAAAGTTATATAGGGTTTGGTTCAGGTTGACCGGGACACTTTCCCCCAGTCATCTCAATGGCAAAAAGTGTCCCAAACAACCCGAATTCACCCTTTGTGTTGAAAAAAAAATTATACTTTTCAGCAAGGATGCCTTAAATTTATCAAAAGTTTACCCGATACAACAAATTAATGTTTATTATCTATTTTTAGTCGAGTCAGTGAAGGATAATGGGCGAATTTCAAACTGCGTTTTTAGGCCATTGAAAAAGGGGACGCCAATTGTAGGGACTTTTTAAACGAAAGTGAATACCTGAATCCCTTCACGAAGGGCACTTCACGAAGGGCACTTTGTTGAACACCATTGAAGACAATGTTAGTATCTGTTAGATTTAATAGTAGGGGGGGAAATGGTTAAATTTGAGTTTTTATCCGCAATTTTCTTCTTCCGGGTTTAAAATCTTCATTGTGCACTGTACGTGCTATGATGACTCATAGGTAATTACGGTATTAATGAGACTGAGCTTTCATATCCTATGAGAAGACACTGTCTCTTAATTATTCATGACACCACGTGGATCTTTCCAATGACATGTCAAACTGTGATATTGCGAATGTGTAGTAGATGAGCGAGGCAATCATGGGACGCAAGTGTTTATTCGCCGTGCAATAGTTCCAGTGCGTTGCATATCTTTCCCCGCGATGCTGCCAGGGCTAGACTCTGGCTCCGGGCGGTTGGTTGGCCATCCACCACGGACACATCTGTTGCAAAATTAGACATTTATGAATTTATGAATTAGACGTTTACGTTATGCTAATTTCAGGTCGGACTTTTGCCTGCAGAAGGGTTTTTGTTCTTCTTTGATCCCTACCATTCGCGGCCTCTGGTTCGTCCATGTTTTCCTCCACAGTCACGGCAGTGGCTAATGGTTCAAATAGATAGGCCAGAGGACCTGCACCGCCATCTATTATGTCTCTATTTAGCCCTGGGGATTCAGGAGGAGAGAAGTCCTCCACCTCCACAGAGCCCTGCGTACTGCTGCCACTGTACATTTCTATGTCACTGTCCATCTTTATTATTGGGGTTCAGGGGGCGCGTAGATCGAGGCTATGCACGGAACGTTTTATTTTTTAAGCGGAAAATGTATTATTTTTCAAATATTTTTGTATTGTAAATGTATTATTTTTGAAAACAGATAATGCAGGCTCATCCGGGTTACTGAAGTCAGCTGCGCTAAACGCTTGCTAGGAACGTTTTTTCTTTCAGGAAGTTATGCTTTTGTTGACCTAAAAAAATATGAAAACTCAGCCGAATCAATATTTTGTGTACAGTTATTTAAAGGTGCTCTAAGTGATGTTGGGTGACGTCACTTCTTGTTGACGTTCGAAGTATTGTCAAACAAAACAGAGGCTAGCTAGACTCTCCTTCCTCCTCGTCCACGCACTAACCCCCCAAACCCCATCCCCAAATCTTTCTTGTCGGTTATTGCCTGGAACACTGTTTGTTATGTTGCGGGTTGGCCCAGTACGATTTTAAAACAGTTAAATCTAAAATCAATATCTCTTATCCCCATAATGTGGTGAAAGGCTGTGTAATAGGTGATATGAATGACTGTATACCGTATCTCTTAAATGTCCATTTAGTTTGAACTTGCCGCGCTGCAACGGCTCTCTCCGCGGAAGCTTTGCGTTTAAAGACCAAATAAAATATTTCAACTCAGATCAATATTTCGTGTCTAATTATTTACTTATGTGGCAAGTAGCCGTGCAATAAGTGGGATAATGTACATCCAGCCGGTTGTTATCTCAAAATAAACACCTTCAGGTTGAGCCTGTCGGGGGTTTATTCTGAGATAACAACCGGCTGGATGTACGTTATCCCTTACTTAATTTAGAAACATACAAATGTGTATTTATTTGCAACAATTATATTAACAGCAATAATTAGAAATCTCTGTTGTAAGAACAGCTAATGGATGCCGATAATTGTCACGTTAATATTCCAGGTGAAGATAATTAAGAAATTACGTTGTCTTTCATTTTCCCCTTGGCCAAGTTCCCTGTTCCCTCCATAGTCCCCAGTGCGAGGGCTCTTCGGAAGAAGAAGGGCATCACTTCCGATTGAAATTCGCCCAATGTTAGCATTTGTCTGTATATTGGAAGGAAAAATCTGAAAAAAAGAGATCATTACTAGTAGTAGACGTTTAGTAACTAAACTATTCTGTTTCCTCTGCCCTCAGGAGTGGATGAGCCAAAACAATGGGAGCATTTGGGGAAGATCAGTCCATGTGTTCACAGAGGAGCCTCCCTCACCTGTGGAGATTTTATCCGAGGTTTCTCCGACCAGCTACGACACGTCCCCTAGAGAGGAGAGGAAACCTACGGAGGAGGTAGAGGAAAGCGAGCGCACGGATTCGGGGTTAATGGGAGGGTGGCGAGAACCTCCTCACGCTAACTGGCTCATGGAGCAACTGAGGGCTCTTCAAGAAAACCCAGAATCTCTCTCCCAGTCTACGTTACTGCAGTCACATGACACCTACGTGGCTCTCAATCAGAACTCGCAGCATGTGCAAGAAGTTTCCGAACGGCAGACCGACGATGTCTTCGAGGAGACGTTACCGCTTCAGGCGCTCTTTACCACCGAGGGAACGTCGTCTTTGAGCGCCTCGCACTCCGACCTCGGCTCGCTCCCGCAGAGCTCGGGTTCGGGAAGACTGTCCTCGCAATCCAGCTTTGAGGATCCCAACCACACGTGGCCCCCCAAAGGGCCTGGATACACATACATGGCGGTCGCAGACTCGGGGATTTCCATGGACTACAGCCCGATGAGCTCCAGCAACATTGCGGAGCTCAGAAAACACAGGATCTACACCAATGAATACAAAAACGAGATTTTTGGCAACAAGTGGCCATTCTCCAGTCAACATGTCGAATCTGGATACTGATACCTTACCTCAGGATCTTACTGATTTCTGTTTGACGCATGACGTTGAAGGACATTTGAAAACACTAGGATCTTTCAGGAGAAAAGAACATATTCCATCAGAAATAAGCTAATATTATAGCATTACTATGGCAGCTGTTAATTAAACATTTTAGTACAGTGTATCATGTGCCACTAAAATACCAGTGTAGAGTTTCCATTTTTAATACATTAATTTTTTAATACATTAGTTAGTGGCACTTTCCACAAATAGGCTTCACTTCGATGTTCTTTAAAAAAAAAAAAAAAAAAAAAAAAAAAGGGGGGGAGGAAAAAAGCATTACAGGCTAAATTTCTGCAATTTTGTTATGAATTCAGTTTCATAGTCATTTAATATATGTGACCCTGGACCACAAAACCTGTCACATGGGTCATTTGTTTTAAATTGAGATGTATACATCATATGAAAGCTGAATAAACAAGTTCTGGAATCTGATGATGCAAAAAATCGAAACATTGAGAAAACCCCTTTAAAGTTGTCCATTTATGTTCGCAATTGTGCTGCATTCACTCACAAAAATAAATGTTTTATATATTTACGGTAGAAAATGAAAAAAATATCTTCATGGGAAATACAATGTATTGTCGGCTATTGCCACAAATATACACGTGCGACATGTGACATGTTTTGTGATCCAGGGTCTTATATCATGAAAAATAGGACATTTTAAGTCCAAAATCTGTACTCTAATAAATCATACATGTTTTATATATACATAGGTTACTTTGGTCAAATGATGAAATCTTTTTTGTATATTGACTGGATTCAAACATCACCAAATGTTTGTAACAGAATTGCAAAAATTACAAACTTTACATAAAATAAATGTAAAACAAATCATATAATATTTTACCCTTATGAGCTTGATTATCATCATTTCTAAAATTAGGCATCACATTTGAAATAGATATATATTAGCCTTTGTGGTAAGTGCCTGATTTGCAGCTCACGTCATTCTGTTTTGGGGTTTCCAAGTCTAAATATCTCTAATTCTGTGTATATAGGCCTATATATATATATATATGAATGTAAATAGCACTTTTTTTTTACTCTGTTTTTGTGGTTTAAGTTGCAGTAATGTGTATCTTTCGGATCTGTAAAACATTAAACCTAGAGGAGGAAGTTATTTGAAGGATTATTCATCCATCCATCCATCCATCATGCTTTATGTCCTTAGATGCTGTGTTTGCATGTGGATAGTTCTGGTGCATTCTGGGAATGCTTGTATGGTTGACCATTTCTCATTTGTTGACATTTGCAAGCAGCCCATTTTTCTGAGTGTAACAGTGTAACGTAACTGTAGCAGACACAGACTTGATTAGATCGTGAACAGTGGGCGTTCCATACGAGAGTTTGCAGTTGATTATGGAGGACTACACCCTTCCTGAAGCACACGAGCACACAACCAGCTTTGGTGACATTAACTGAAAAAAGAAAGCACTTTGTAACTCAAGATAAAATATTAGACATTTTTCAGTTCTGTTGAATAATGTGCATTGACGACTCATTCACAACAAAACCAGGAACGTGTATTAAGAAAGTCCATTTTGATTCAGTGTTGACATTAAGGTTTGTAATATGCAGTACGGTCAAATTACTGTACAGAAACCTTTTACCTTATAATAGCAGTTGAGTTTGTCTGCAACTCGTTTTGTGTTCTATATTCTGTAATGTTAAAGCAAATATGTTGGATTTGTAAACAACAATGAGTTAACCAAGATGAATTGTTAATATGTAGTATGAAAACTACACTTTTAAAAATGAAGGTCCTAAAAGTGGGTTTCTCGCTGTGATGCAATTGAAGAACCGTTTTTAATTCCCCAAAGAACCTTTCATTAAACAGTTCTTAAAAGAACGTTTTAATAATCTAAGGAACCTTTTGTTCAGTTGAAAGATTACATTTATGTTAAAGTGGCTCGAAGCCACTGAGGAACCTTTATTTTTTTAAGTGTAGATAAAAAGCAGAAAAAAAATATATTTCTGACAAATTTTCACATGTAGTCCTGCATGTCAATGGCACGACCACTGAGTGTTGTTTTATTTCATTATAGCATTGGCAATAAGATTGAAAGCCTAGTAATCACTTTCTAAATAACTATTTGTCTTTCACTTTTTCTATCAGCAATAAAGCTCCTATTTTTTCAAGAATGAAAAGGAATGTTATTTATTGCGTACACCGACGGGACTCTTCCACTTCAGCAAAGACGTCTACACACCTGTTATTTATTTTCTGTTCTCTATCTAAATGAATGCATTTGTGCATTTAAAGGGATAGTTCACCAAAAAAGGTATGTGTAACACTTAAGATGTTTTGAAGAATGTTGGTTGCCAAACCATTTTGGTGACCATTGGTACCAATAATACTGAGACATTGATAACACTGTTGTAGATACACTGTATAATACCAGCTGACCTAAAAAGAAAACAAGAGGCTTGCTTGCAGAGAAATGCTTGCAGAAAGGGTTTTTGTTAAATGCAACGTAATCATTGCAAAAATTACAGACCATATATATACGCTATACAGAGATAGCTATGCTGTGAACATGTAGGATATGACATGCATAGAATAGACATGCATAAATCCTGTAGCAGATCTAGGCAGGTGGAGCTGGGGAGGTGGAGTGGTTCAGAGGATAGCGCTGCTGAAGGACTAATTTACAGCAAACCGTGAACCAGACTAATGAAATGTTAAGCAAGCAATCTCATTGGCTGCAGGATCAGCAGAAGACAATCATCTTGTGGCATGTGGGGTTAAGATAGATATATATATATACCGGTAATGTAAACAACCGTTTTCTAATCTGTTTTTTTGGGGTTTAAGTTAATGTAAGAGTTTTTATTAAATGCAATGTAATCAAAAGTAAACAAATAACAGTCTGGCAATATACAGACAATATACAGACAACAGTTGGCATACAACAAATAAATGCTGGCATTTGTTTCATACTTTAGAAAACTTTACACATTCAAGTGTAGTTTCAACATTGTCAAAACTTTAGAAATTCTGCAACTATAGTTGGCAGACATAAAAAAAAATATCTGTATTTAGCCAAAGTTTATGTTACTTTGTCAACTTTACAAGTAAACACTAACATTCCTATAAACCAAGTATAGCTGGTCGAACTGAGAAATAAAAATTGTTTATATTGTAATACGAACATTTATTTGCGGTCTTAACAGCTCTCATTTCCCTGTTTGCTTTTGTCCCGCTGGTCCAGAATCTGCTGTCCCTCACCGATGACGGGACGAAACTCCAGAACCCCTCCTGCCTGCTGCCCCATGTGCCACTGCTGTCCCTGATGGGCCGACGAAGGACACGTGTCTGACAGATACACCTGCCACTCATTCTGCCCCGCTATTTCCATAAAGGTGCACCTCACCTGTAGGTAACGGTCCAGTACAGAGAGGAGAAGATCAGGGACTTCACTGTCCCGACTGCCTTCACATTCACTCTGAAAGGAGAGCATGACCCTGCACAGGCCCTGGCCGTCTGCTCTGCTCTGCTGGATCTGTGTGAGAAAAGCAGCGGTGTCGTGCAGGAGGGCCGCCACGTGGGCCACGGGACCCGGGTCGTCCTGCAGCGGCCCTTGCAAATACCTCTCCAGACCGTCCACGATGATCAGGGAGGGAGGAGACGCGACATCTGACGCCAGCTCATGAAGAGACGCCACATCTTCAACCAGCTCCTCCAAAGTCTTCACATACACAAACTTCACATTCTGTAGGTGAAGATGCATGAAAACATGACTTTTATTCAGAACAAATTATATTTGTCATTTTCCTCTTATTAACACTGTAAAACCTGAAATAGGCTAACTATCATTATGACAAGGCTTATATTGTGTGCAACAGGTTTTTCAGCAAACTTTTATTCATGTCGATAATTAGCATGTCTGACTGAATTATCTTGTATGTATTACATGTGTTTTTTGATTTATTATTAATATTAATATCTTGTCGCTCTTCAAACAAACGAAGGTATTTATTACCTTCAGACTCTCTAGTTTTAGTCCAGGTACTGAAGCCCTCAGAGAAACCGGTAGAGACTGAAAAGGGGTCTGTGTGAAAAACAGCACTTTGAGCCCCAGATCTGTGGCAGCGGTCACGGCGGATAGAAATAACACAGATCTCCTGATGTTTACGTCCCCGAGCACTAACGTGTTGCCTTCTACACGAGAGGGAAATACCAAATCAGTCGTTCCAGATCCTGGAGCAAACCGTCTGAAAACGACTCCCAAAATATCAGCCATCACAATTTGCCTAACATGGTTGCTATTACCAATTATTAATTTTTAATATGACTTATCATCAACATCTATCGCAAATTCGCAACAACGTGAAGGTAACATGCATCATCTTCTCCCGCGAATTTGACGTTCCACTGCCTTCTGTTTGAACGACGCATCTGATTGGCGGTCATAAAAGAGAGCTCGCGGTTGATTGGGCAAACCAATGTGTCGAATCAAATACAAATTAAATAATCTTTGCCTTAATTTCGAAAAATATATATTTTATCGTAATTAAGACGCATGATTCATCTACAAAAAATATTAATCTAATAAAAAAACTAACTAAAATGAAAAACGGAATAAAATAAAATACAAAAAAATCCACTTCCTTTAAGGCAACACACAGCACTTCCCTTTAAGACAAAACATAACAACTCAACAGCTGATACCAAACATGGCGGCGGTAAACACCGACTCGAAAGCCACCGGAGAGCAAATTAAAGCCATTTTGCGCCGCTGCAGGGGTCGCCCCCGGCTGACGGACGCGGACCGGGCGCAGCGGCGGCTGGAATCGCGGAAGAAGTACGATGTGCGGCGCGTTTATCTGGGAGAAGCACACCAGGTGTGGAGCGAGCTGCGCCGGCGCACGAGCCTGAGCGACGCGGGGCTCGCGGAGTATTTAATCCTGCTCAATTCGGCATATGGAGAAAAATACCAGCAGAAATACGGCAGGTGGGTACTCCGAGTCGATAAGTGACCCATAAAAGCCATAGTTGATCATACAACACTCAAAATCAATAAGATGGGTAAAGGTAGCATTGCAATTCAGCTGGCTGTCCAATAAATTCATTCATTCATGCATGCATGTGTGGATAGTAACTTGTGTGCACAACTACTATTGTCTGATACTACTGTATCTTGCAGGTGTTCCTTGTTAACCTGAATCTGCCATTGATTAGGCTCTACATTATTGATTTATTTTAGTTTGTTTACATGTAATTCTCTAAACTGAAAAGTACCAAGCAGTGTCATGTTATTTATTGACATGTTTTCCTGGAAAATACAATACCATACTACACATGGTACTATACTATACATGGAAATCTGTACTATAATAGTACAATTGTAGCTTCTTGTAGTATCTGAGAGTATAATGCAAACAAATTGCATGGATATGGTCATAATTTTGTATACCAGGACATTTCCACATGCATCACTTATACACATCTTAATGCATCCCACAATGCAATGTGCTTGACTTGGCCTTTCATTTCTGCTGTGCTGAATGAATCTAATGTAGGCTCCTTATGTAATTGAATTGTCAATAGATCATTCATGTTTTTTGCAAACCCCTAGCTTTCTTGTGTAAGACACAAAAAGAGATATTTAGTAGAAAAAGTAAGCTATTTTCAATACAATGAAAGTGGATGGGGACCAGAGACAGTTAGCTAGTTTGTTTCATGTAGCTTTTCTTTTTAACATGGGTGATGTAAACATGTCTCATGTGTTGTGATGGACAGGAGGAAATCCATTCCTGAACAATGCAGCAGTCACAGGAAAGGTGAGTAATATTCATATGCAGTATATCGGTTCATCTATTGACAGGTACACATGTAACCCAAATTACTTTTCAAAAAGTAGTGCTTCCCAAGCCTCTCGCAATATAGGCCTACTGTAGTGGCCAAAAGGGATGTCGGACCTAGGAAAATCTTCACCCTTTATTAAAATATTATAAAACATTTTTGTTGAAGATTTTGTAAGCATATTCTGTAGTTATTGCTTGGAGCCTTGGAGTCAGTAATTGTGAAAATAATGCCAAGAAACATGCCAAATTTGTAACCATCACAAAAATAAATTATGAACACATGCAAAAGCAAGAGAGAACGAAATATTAATAACTGATGATTATGTTGTAGTCGATGCATGCTTTTTCCTGTGAGCTTTTTGATTTTCTATGTGTTTTTTTTTTTTTTTTGCATAGTAAAATTAGAAAAAAAAGTTTCTCATTTTTTCAATTTGAAATTTTTTTTTGTTTGTTTTTTAAAACTTTTTTACAAATGTAGTTTGACTTTTTGTAGCTTTAATTTGCCTTTTTTTACCAAATATTTTCGTCAGATAAATACCTTAACCACTTTTAGTGTTTTGTTTTTCCCTCATATATTTAAAATATTTAAAAATATAAAATATTTTCTTAATATTTTGATTGTTCAATTTTGTGGGGTCTTTAAAAAAAATAATTCCTATCCAATCTTTTGGACACTGTATACTACCATTTAAATATTTGGGGATTTTGGGCTTGGTATTTTTTTAAATAAATAAAAAATACAATAAAGATGTAAAATATTATTACAATTTAAAACGGCTGTTTTCTATGTGAATATATTGTCAAATGTAATATATTCCTGGGATCAAAGCTGAATTTTCAGCATCATTACTCCAGTCTTCAGTGTCTCATGATCCTCAGAAATCATTCTAATATTATGATTTGATGCTCAAGAAACATTTCTGATTACTGTAACATATATATTTTTATTTCTTATTATTCTCAACATTTATTCTTATTAAGAACAGTTGTGCTGCTTAATATTTAAGTCACTTTTGATCAATGTAATGCATCCTTTCTGAATAAAAGTATGAATACATTTAAGGAGAAGTGCTAGTTAGTGTGCTGCTGTGGATTAGTCTCTGCGAGCGAGTAAGATGGAGATGTTTCTCCTCTCAGGGAAGAAGGTGTCCTCCACCAGCCTGCAGGACGTGGTGAGCTGGTACCAGTGTCACTGCCAGTCCTGCCCACACGAGCCTGAGCTGCAGGCGCTGGAGCCCACGCTGGGTATATCTACTTCTGCACTGTGGCAGTGTGTGGCGGGTCACTCGTTTGTGCAGTGCCTGCCCTGGCCTGCAGGAGGAGAGTCTGAGTCAGACCTGGAGGACGGTGTGATGGAGAAGGATGAGGAGGACAGGCCTCCAGAGAAGAAAACCGCTGGCAGTGAGAGAACGAGACTACAGGACCACGGGCAGCTGCAGGGTATGGACATCTAAAACTGGTCTCAGTATGTTCCCAAACCTTTCTTTTGTCAGTCAAACCACCTAGATGTGAAATAAGGAAGAACCGCCTGATATTTTTAGGTTAATATTTCAGTAATTGAACTACATATTCTCATGTTCACCGTTCTCTGATGACAGTTAATGGTCACATGCAAATTAACAGATAAAATGTTTGTTCTTTTTAAATTATTTATATTTATATATTTTTTTATTTTTTTATTTTTTTTATATATATATTATTTTATTATTATTAGTGGTAGTATTAACTCTTTAAAAAGACAATAATTAATAATTGTCTTAAATTCTTCACTTAACATTTCAAATCCTCTGTTTATTTTAGCAGAATACTGGTGAAATGCTGTAAACTTTGAGTGTTTGAAAGTATGCAAATGTATTAATAAAGTCAAGCAAGCGCACATAATTGAGTTCCTGTTAAACTCGAGATATGCAAATGCATGTTAAAGGGATAGTTCACTTTAAAATGAAAATTCTGTCATCATAAAGTGAACTATTCCTTTAAATTCGCAGCACATGCAGAAAACACACACACACACACACACACACACAGTGTATATATATAACGAATAGTCCTATATATAATCAGTGTAATAGTACGTATTATTTACGTACTATTATAGTTTTTATTTACATTTGCATTTTATTTACGTTTTAATTGCATGTTTTCAGGTTTACTTTAATATTGGTATATGTGCTTTTATAATTTTATTTTAATTATATATTTTTTTCAAATGTTGTTTGTTTTTTCCTTTAACATTTTTATTTTAGACCTTTAACATTTTTATTTAGTTGGGCTACATTTCCAATATATATATTTTTTGTTTAGTTTTATTTAAAAAAATGATTTAGCTTTATTTTTTTAAATAAATATATGTATTATTTGAAATAAAAATGTTTAAAATTGTTTTAGATTTAGTTAATAATATTAATAAAACTGAAAAAACTTGATCACGAGCTGCTTGCAATATTCGCTCTGAAACGCACAGGCATTGAACTATAAATGTATTTAATTAAATCAAAACATTTTAATTGATAACCGTGTTATTTTAGTATCATTGAGATACTATTATAGTTTCTATTAATATTTTGATTAACATTTTTATATATTCCGTTCTCATTTCAACTTTAGTTAAAGGTTTAGTAATTTTGTTGTGTGTTTGTAATTTTTAAAGAGGTTTTTTAAAATTAATATGTAGAGGTTCACTTATAATGTTAAAGTTTTTGCAAAAAAAATAATATTAAGATTGGCTTACATTATTGTATGGGAAACAATATCAATGGGCACTCGCTATCGCACGTGAGTTAGTGTTTTGAATAAATTATCCATATAAAAACCATGATTTACAGACAAAACGTTATGAGATAATTTAGTCATATGTAAATGTATTTTGCATGTGTGATGTCACAGGTCATCCAATATCAAAACGAGCTTTTTCTGGAGCTTGATTAAATAAATATTTTGTTTATAATGAGGAGTCGTTTTAAGCTATGAAACTTGCAGGATGTTTTAACTGAACTTTTTCCGTTTTTTTTATTATTGAATAAATTATTAGCTTTTCATCAACTCACAAACACCCATTCTGTAATATTGGATTTAGCATTGAACAATGAATCTCTTCTTAATCTTAATCAGATGCAGCCAATGAGTTGGAAGACGATGATGAACATGCATCCCAGATGGAGCATCAGATGACATGCACATCCCTCAATGATCTCCCAGGATCCCCTGCGGCCCACAGCAGTTCTCCCGCCTCGGAGCACTGTCTGGGAGACCAGGCCGTGTGGGAGATGGAGGTGCTCATGAACCGAGAGGCCGAGTCTGACGGAAAAGCCTCGGATCGGGATGCGGCGAGAGAGGCGGACCCTGTCACGGAGCAGGCCGACCATTCAGGAACATTAGAAAATGAGGAAAAGGGGGCAGGGGGCTCGGAGGAGAGATATGAATGCATGGTTGTCACAGCGCCCTTGACGGACGGGCGGGAGAGGGAGGATGGAGATGGTGGTTCTGGAAAAGGTGTGGAAGAGAGCATCCCGTCGCTGGCGGCCGCCTCAGCACAGAGCGAACTGTTCGAGCGTCAGGATCTGCAGACGGTGATGGGCGAATGTGAGCTACCGGACCAGCACTCCACACTGGAAGGATCTCAAGTAGGTCAAAGGGCTCACAAGAGAACCACTAGGGCAGTGGTTCTCAACAAGGGGGTTGGGGCCCAATTGGGGCCTCAGCAAACTATCATGTTCGGAGGATGACTTAATACAATTTATATGAATATATTCAAATATTCTGACTTTATACTTTATATTGGGGGGGCCTTTGAGTCAAAAAGGTTGAGAACCACTGCACAAGGGGGCCAATTATTTAATATAAGACAAAATATGCTTTAAAATGTATAAGTAAAAAAAAAAGAAGCTTTAATTGCAAACAACTAAAGTCATTAGATAAAAAGTGTAAATGCTGAAGAACATTCAGTTATTGAATTCTTGAATATTGAATTGAATTTTTATTTATTATTAACTTTTTTATTTATTATTACTTATTTTATTACTTAATCTAATATATAATATTTATATACATTGATTTAAATGTCTATTTCTAGTTTTTGTTAATAAAAAAAGTTTGAAAACAAGCCACTTTGTTGTTACAGCAGAAGTAACAGAAGTGTTGGAGGCCCTTCAGATATTGTCTTTGACAATGTGGGGGCCTTGGAGTCAAAAGTTAAAAAATAATATTTTGCCTAAAGAAATTAAGGCTGTTTTTAATTATTTAAAATTAGAAATACCTTTTTTTTTTTTAGTTCTTGTAGCTTCTTCTGATTTAAATGTAAAAAATATTTCCCAGTATCTTTTCTGTAATTACACATACAAAATAAGTAAAATAGGCTAAACTTCACCTTAAATTTTTTTTATGTGATAAAACAAAAGTAATATCAGCTGCAATTTCCTTGACGCATTATTTCATGTTCATATTTCAATATATGCATATTCACATCAGACTGGTCCATCTGACCAATCAGAGCAGAGTGTCTCTCAGAAAGGAGGAGTTTAGAGAGATTTAATCCTTTAATTGAACCATTTCAGACACCGTGTGAGAAAAGAGGTGATGTATCCCATCCATTATTTGGGGGGGGGGGGGGGGGGGGGGGAGATGGCTACATGTGCACAGACACATGTAGCCATCTCAGACACACATCAACATGTAACACTGAGTGAGGTGAGAAAACACGAGAGACCACTGAATACGTTAAATAAATGATTAATAAATATATACCATAACTAAACCGAACCACAAAGGAAATAAGGGGGAAAAGGTTTGTGCCAAACAAACAAAAGTAATAAGCATAAAGGTTATCTAAAACATTTAACTTCTAATACTAAGATAAAAAGAAAAGATCAAAGGAAGAGTCTTCAACGTCCGTGACGTCGTAACTAAACTACACTGACTAATAAACATAAATGCAGTGGGTGGCACAAATCCCTAACTAGTGTTTTTATACAGACAAGTTTAACTACGTGTGTACCATGTATGTCAAGTGACAATCTTACCTATCCCCTTCTCCTTTGTAGACCGCAATGTTCACAAATGAGAAGGGTTTTGGGCGCAGCCAAAACAAGGAACGCTGAACGATGTGAACAACGTAACGAAAATAAAACACAAACCGTTTCTCCAACAAAATGTCTCAAGCATAAAGCTCTCTCAATCTCCAGCCTCTCTTAAAGGGGTCATGACATGTTTTTTTTTATTTTATTATTATGTTCCCTTAGGTGCAATTATAGTATTACTATAGTTTTTTTTACAAAAAAACTTTTAAAATGTAGTGATTTATGACCTTTTCCCACCCTGTTTCTCATCCTCTGATTCAAACAGTCTGTTTTGGGGGTGTTTCCCCTTTAAGAGTTCAGTGTTAACGCCCACTGTTATGATTGGCTAACGTCAGTGCCTATGCATCAATTATTAACGCCCCCAGCCAGAACATTTGCGGATTCGGCGTAACTGTTTAGTAGCGGGTGATGCATGCGAAGCGATGGCTCTTGCAATGATAAAACCTTATTATGTTTGAGCCGGAATCAGAGGAAAATGAATTATCCTATAGCTTCATTTGCTAACAGTTTAACATTATTTAACTAATTCCAATGAAATGATAGGGTGTACAACGGACAAAAATGCATGCACAGGCCATCTTTGAAGATGCAGCATTGATAAAGGCAACATTTTTAATTTTCTATCACATGTAGGCCTACTAGAAAGGCGACATATTTTCAAGATTCTCTTATACAAATGTGTTTATATTAGCCATGGTAAAAACAATAATACGACAATTATACGAAATGAGCGTAGTTGTCTTGCGCTTTAAGCGTAGTTGTCTTGTGCTGGAGGCGGTCATATGCAAACGCTGGTACGTCACTTCGTACCGTGACGTCACTTCTTACCATGGATCCAGAACGAGCTGTATTTAGAGCTTGATTAAATAAATGATTCGTTTATAATGGGGAGGACGTCTTAAGCTATGAAACTTGCAGGACGTTTTAATGGTACAAAGACCTCTTATATACCAAAAGATCAAGGCAAATTTGGTTTCTCATGTCATGACCCCTTTAAGATAAAGGTTCTCTAGTGCTCTAAAAGGCTTTCAATCGCAACGCAAAACTAAGACAAAGTTCGTATCGCAAAGCAAAGGTCAATACAAAGTTCTCTAAAAACACTGGCAGCAGCGTGGTCTTTAAATATCCGCTTCACCAGGTGTCACTCATCATGCTGATGCAGATCCCGCCTCCCAAGGCGCGACCACTCTTCTCGTGAGTCTAGACTGACAAGCAAGATAGCCAATCTGCAACAACCTAAGAAAACGATAGTAAGAGAAACAGAAAACATAATCTCCCTAATTTACATAGTGTGCCTTTAACTGCATGTTGTTGCAAAACTTAACATGCAAGTCAACTTATTGGGCCCTATTTTAACTATCTGAAACGCAAGTGTCAAAGTGCAAAGCGCAAGTAACTTTGTGGGCGGATCCCGGCGCTGTTGCTATTTTCCCAGCGGGATAAATGACTCTTGCGCCCGCAAATGTAAAAGGGGTTGGTCTGAAGTAGCTTCATTATTCATAGGTGTGGTTTGGGCGTAACGTGAAATAAACCAATCAGAGCGCCATCTCACATTCCCTTTAAGAGCAGGCGCGCTTGTTCCACGGCGGATCGCTATTATAAAGGCGGGTTTGCCGGCGCACGCCAGGAGCGGTTCACAGCCGAGGAAACCGACGTTCTCGTCAGGGCTGTAAAACACAGAGCAGTGACATTGGGGATGATGGGAGAAACCCACACAAATTAGCTTCGGTTAAACAGGCGTATAATTTGGGTAGTAAATGTGTAGCCTAATCTAGATTTTTTTTTTTTTTTTATCTAGATAGATCTTTTTCACATCTTCACGGACACAACAATGATTTCCCTCGTGTGTTAATATTTTTCCTTGTAATAATGTATGATTTGCAAAATGAAAACTGCTGCATCTGTTTATATTAGAGAATCAAAGTGGATGCGCGTTAACATTATGGCCAAGCACGCGCCCTTAAAATACCATATCACTAACGCGCAACGCGCCACGACTGTTTTTTTCCTGGTCAATGGCGCAATTGCTTTCTAAAACTGGAAAATAGCACCATGGAAGTTTTGCGCCGGAACACGCCTTCTCTTTGCGCTGAACCGCCCCCGCGAGGGCAAGTTCATTCCCTAATTTACCGACGTGCGTCTGTGGAGGGAAAAGTCCGCTGTGCGTGGGTGCAAAATAGGAATGATACATGCGTCGGTGTTCAAAGTCAATTGCGCTGGGTGCAAGATAGGGCCCAAAGACTTAAACACTAAAGGCATACTATTGTGGTCAGGGGTTGTCAAACTACAAGAAGCACCATTAAAAGTAAAATAAAAACACCATAAACCGCTACATGACTCTGAAATTTTAATATGCAGAAATGTAATAGAATCAGTTTGGGACTGTTTATCACACACCTATCATATGACTTCAGGAAAGACACTGAATAGAGTTTCACGGACCGTTTTTTATGATAGCCTACTACTTGTCCTTTTTGGTACTTAACCGCCAAAGACCACAATTTACTTTCATTATATTAATAACAGCAGCTCACAGATTCTTCAGGATGTTTTATTTTTGTGAAAGAAATAAACTCATATATAGGTTAAAACAGTATTTTCACGGTTAAATCCTAGACTTTGATGAACTCTTTGAATGACACCTCTACTCTATTTCTCCGTCCCCGTAGCTGATCATAATAACAGGTCCCAGCTACGAGGCTCTGACGTCTGAAGGCATTCAGCTGAACGTGGGCAGCGGTGATGTCGAGGAGGTCACATGTACTCTTATCGGGGACTTGTCGTACAATCAGATGTGCCAGTCAGAAGCAGCGTCGCATACCAACATCGATTCAGGTTTCAGTCCGATCGTGTTCATCAACGGCCACCTGTATTTCAGCTCTTAAACGTGACTCATAAGTCAATCATTGTGTTCTAGCAATGTGTGTTTCCAAACAGTTTAACCACTTCCTTATGAGTTTAGTGTCAGTTTAACCAGTGTCAGTAATGAGGATTTAGATCTTTAAAATGGCAATATTATCTGTTGATGTTTAATGGTTTCAGATCTGGGTGAGAAGCAGATTTTGGATCCCAGTGAAGAAACACACTGTTCGAAGAAGCTTCAGCAATCTCTCAGTAGGTTAGTCAAGTCTTGGCACAGTAGCCAAACATAAAACCTGTTATTTCTGTATTACCTGTATTAATTCAGGTTTTTTTTTTTTTTTTTTTTTTTTCTGTTGTGGTCAGTAAGATTTTTTAAGATTTGAAGATATTAAAATGTATAGCAGCAGAACTGCCTTAAACATTGATAATACTAAAACATGTTTCTTGAGCAGCAAGAACGCCATTAATGTTTTTACTGTATTTTTGATCAAAGAAATACAGCCTTGATGAGCATAAGATACTTCTTTCTTTTTGAACGGTAGTACATATTGACTAAAAATCTTTGCTTTAGACATAATTGTATCATTTTGTACACACCTTAACCGTTATTGTTACGCCTTTGTTCACGTGCAGGATTTCTCAGAAATTAAACAACTCCTTATGATAGGGGGGAAGTGAATCTTCAGCATTTTATTGTTGGGTTGGGTTCATGCATGACATACCTTTTAATACACCTCTAACCTAGAAATATGGAAATTGATATATGCATGAAAACGCTTTTTAGAAGACATGGCCATTATGCTTCTTTTGACAGTAAACAAGCACTCTATAGCTACTATTACAGCAACCACCCACGATACTCATTATAATCATTGTTGTGGCTAGTTTTTGCACTATTATAAAATCGAATTATCAAATTTTATGAAGTGTACTTTATTATTTCCCTGTGGACTGAAAACTCCTAATAAATGTTATGGCTCGTCGTGTTTCGTAGGCCACATATACGTTAATCTGGACACGTTTGAAAACACTATTTTCGTTTGTCAAGTTTCTTACTGCGTACGTGTAACATGTAATAAAAGCTCAGTGACCTGATGACCAAGAGACCAGACATAATAAAGCTCTCACACTATTCATCTGGCACAATCATTTTATTAGCAAAATATCTCACTACTTACTGGTGCGCTCTGGTCAAACTCAATCGCCATGATTGGTCTAAAACACAATTGAAAAAAGATGGAAAATGGCACACGCGATAAAATTTCGTTTGAATCAAGCACTGCTGAAGTTATGTTTGGTATGTTGACTCAATGTTTTGTCACAGGACAGCAATGTCAATTGTCATCTTTGCAGGAATGTAATATGAAAATCGTACAGAGTAACATATCTTTAGCAACAGCACTGTGAAAATGAATAGCACATAGCATATACTGTTGATGTCTATGGGTAAAATATGCATCATATGACAAAACATGTTTTCAAAGACTTCCGTTTGCGCAGTTTCACGAATAAGGCGTTTTCAGATCTATTCGCTTGCGAGAGCGTCTTCAAAAAGCTCAGTTTTTTAAATCAGTTTTCGTCATGTTGTGGACGGAAGCCCAAAAGATGTATTTTCAAATGTAGACACAACCATAATGTCACGCTCTATGAAATGAATCATGAAGCCATCAACCGTATCAGGGTTCATGAAGTCTTTGAAATGCGATTTGATGTGGTGTGTGTTTGTGTGTCAGGTCTAAGAGGAGCCGGAGGGGTCCAGTAATCGAGGCAGACGGCATGCTGAAGATGTTCCACTGTCCGTACGAAGGCTGCAGTCAGGTGTACGTGGCCATTAGCAGTTTCCAGGTGAGCTCATGTGTGTGCAGTGCATGTCTAATGAGCCTGCGGCCAGATGATCCCAATGCCACAGCGCACACAGATACAAATAGACACTGGAAATGATATACCCTGTGAAATGCATTGATGTAAACCTGTTTGTCTTTTTTATTGTTCATCACAAAGGAGACGCTCTAATTGTTCAGTGGAGCTTAGCAACAGGAAATAAAATACACATTCCCTTCGCACAGGACGGGTTAAATATTGTGGACGCTGGGATATAATTCTGCTAAATATTTATGGAGATGGTTCGCTTTTGGCACATCAGATTAATCGCATTGATAATAAATGCATATGTAATTACACATGTGGGTCAGCTAGTTTTCTGAGAAGTAGTTACATTGTCTTCTGAATGTCGGGTGAGCAGCATTTGTAGTACTGGGGGGGGGGGGATCACACTTTCTGCTTGTGGTTGCAAGATGGATCATGATGTTTTTCTGATGCATGTTGGACAGAATCATGTGAACCTGGTGCACAGGAAGGGCCGGACCAAAGTCTGTCCTCATCCAGGCTGCGGGAAGAAGTTTTATCTGTCTAACCATCTTCATCGGCACATGATCATACACTCAGGTATTATTTGTGCTTGTGGTGCTCTTTACTCTGTTAATCCAGACACAAACACTAAGTGTCCACATCTTATTATGAGAAGATAACTTTAGTTCTTATGTGGAGTTTGTCCTCTTCAGTTTACATGCATTTACAAATGAAAACTTTTCAAGTTTTGGTTATTTACATTCTCTTGCTTATTTACATAGTTCTAGTTGTAGTTTTTCAGTATATTTAGATTTAGGTTATGTTTACACGGCTACAATGTTACAAACATTTTTCCTTTGTGTTTTTCGAGTACAGATGACAACATCGTCACAACGATCCCCGTTCTCACGGATCTGTGAAAACGACTAAACGGTGCATTATTCTTGACAGGCCAGTAGATGGCGACGCCATTTTGTAAAGAAACACTACACGCCTATAGACTGAACACGTAATACAAGTGCACAAAGTCACCGTTTTCACAGATTCATGTTTTTGCTACCGTTTTCAAAAACTGCCACTTTGAAACCCGTTTTCAAAAGTTTGCGAACGTTTTCAGGCCCCCAAATCACCATTGTCCTGTAAATGAACGGCCAAAACAAAAAAGTTTTCGGTTTTTAGTCATGTAAATGGCCTCTTAGTATTTTATGGCTGTCAAAGTTAACTAATATTTATTTTTGGATCTTATGGGTCTTATTTATCTGAGCTTATGCACCTTTTTTAGGTGAATAATCTTGAGTGAACTTTTTTTTTTCCCGCTCCGATCAATGAGGCCTACGATCAGTCAGATCCAAAAAGAAATACAAAACCTGTCCTAACTGAAAAGAAAACAAGTGGACAAAAAGATTTAATCCAATATTTGGCAATAAGATATCATAACAGAAGATGTATAAGCTATTTAAAAGGTGGGTCATTTCAGGTAAAGTTTTTAACACAGCACTATCAGTAATCAAAAACATATTTACCTTCTTCCATGCAGGTGTACGAGATTTTATCTGTGAGACTTGCGGCAAGTCGTTCAAACGCAAGAATCATCTAGAGGTGCACAGACGAACACACACGGGAGAGACGCCGTTACAGTGAGTTCACTGAAAGAACTGATTCATATGGCCATGTCTGCCATATTTAATAACCGTCACGTCATACTGGACGTGGTTACTCACAAGAAATGTGTTTGTCTTGAACCTGTTCTTACAGATGTGAGATATGTGGGTATCAGTGTCGACAGCGGGCGTCACTCAACTGGCACATGAGGAAACACACGTCTGAAGCCCACTTCAACTACACGTGCGAACACTGCGGCAAACGCTTCGAGAAACTCGACAGCGTCAAGTTCCACAAACTCAAGAGCCATCCAGACAAACAGTCCACCTGAAAAAACTCATTCGTATGTGTAACTTTTTGTCAAAATCAGGACCTGCTTGATTAATAATCGAATAGAGGACAAATGGACCGGGAAAAACACAGAGACGTTGATCGAGAGAATCAAAACAATTAGTTTTCTTGTCTGTCAAAAGTGTATTTCTCATCCTGTGCTGGACACAGGAAAACAAAACTACTTCTGCTGACACTGCATGAACAAACATATTAACTTTTATCTGTTTTTTGTTAATCCCATATCTTAATCATGCAATCAGGGGGATATAATTAACCTACGTCTGCTGTACCTGGCAGAAAACCACTGCTTCATAAAACCCTTTATTTTACATTGTCTTGACCAATCCACATTTTTGAAAACTTTTGTAAGGAAATAGCCTTGTATGTAGCCTGAAATATTCCTAGTCTTGTTATTATACATCATCATATATTTTAACAGACAAATTAAGATGCAATGGGTCTTCGACGGTTGTGCAGTTTCCCCATACACATAACCATCAACACATCAGTTTGTACCATTTTCTTTTTTGGTAACACTTTACAATAAGGTCTCATTTGTAAACATTCGTTATTGCATTTGCTCACATGATCTAATAATGCACAATATATTTTTGAGTTTAAAACCGTGTTAATAAATATTGAAATAAACATTGTCTAAAATGAATGGTAAAACTTTACAATCATTAGCTAACATGAACTAACAATGAGCAATACATTTTTTTGTAATTATTTATTATTAATTTATTAATATTTGTTATTTCTATCGAATTGTTTGTTCGTTCACCGGTCATAAACTGTTAACAAATACAACTTTGTATTTAAAAAATGTATTGGTAAATGCTGAAATGATAATTGACTAAGAATAATAAATCCTCTAGAAGTGCTGCTCATATATTAAACTAACTAATGTTAACAGATGATCCTTATTGTAAAGAGCTGCCGAATTAATACATGTAATAAATATGGTGCATGACATCAGATACATTTTCACTATTGTTAAAAATGAGACCTTATTGTTGTCACCTATTTATTTTCTTCTATTTAACTCAGAATTTTCCAAACTTTTAGAATCTGGTTGTTAAGCTGAAATTTAAGGAACAAATACATGCTTTCATATGTAGATTATTTTGGGGTTACACTTTATTTTAAGATAATGTAATATGTTGTACTTACTCGTATAAGTAGGCTACTAAGTAATATTAATTAACTACGTGTACTTACTATAGGGTTAGGGTTATGTAATTATGCATAATTTACTGTTACTACTATAGCAAGAAAACGTAGTAAGTGTAACTTACTTACGCCTTACGCCCAACTTTGGGCATAGGCCACGAACAAGGGTTCTCCAGTCGACCCGGTCCTGAGCCAACTTCTCTAACTGTCCCCATGTGTGGCCAGACCTCTTCACATCTGCATCCAGCTCGCCACGCCAGCTGTTCCTTGGCCTGCCTCTCTTCCTTTTCCCTTGTGGGTTCCAAAAGAGGGCCTGTCTTGCTGTTCTTGATGCAGGCTTGCGAAGGGTATGGCCAACCCATCTCCAGCGTCTTTGGAGGATCTCTTCCTCAATAGGCTGCTGTCCTGTTCGCTGCCACAGCTCCAGGTTACTGATGGTGTTCGGCCAGTGTACGCTTAGGATTCGTCAGGTGTTAATAGGATTCGTCAGTCGTCAGACAGGTGTTAATAAAGGACTGGATTTTCTTCATGGTAGTGACTGTTGTTCTCCAGGTCTGCACCGTACAGTAGAACAGGCTTTATCATGGAGTTAAAGATCCTGATCTTGGTGTTCCTAGGCCCTTGCCTTTCCAATCCACACCTTCACATCCGCCTCTGTCCCTCCCAACTTGTCGACTACGCTGCCAAGATAGGTGAAGCTTTCCACTTCCTCTAGTGCTTCTCCTTCTAGCCTGATGGGAGTCGTGTTGTTGTTGTTGACTTTGAGGATCTTGCTCTTCCCTTTGTGTATAATGAGTCCAAGGCTTGCTGAATGAGTTGCGATGATATTGGTATTTTCTTGCATTTGTTGCTGGGTGTGGGAAATAAGTGCCGGGTCATCAGCAAAGTCGAGGTCATCCAATTGTGTCCAAATACACTTACTTACAATTGGACACAGTAAGTGTAACTACATCACCTTAAAATATTGTGTTCCTTGGTTCACCTTGGTGCTGTTGATAATACCAACCCTTTGCTTCTGCATATGATGTTTTTTTCCCTGGTTCATTTGTAATTCAACCGTCATAGTTCAGCTTGCTAAAAATTATTTTAAATGTATACATGTAAACATTCCAAAATACAACAAATACACAATCGCTCAGTCACGTGCACTAAAACTGAAGTAGACCTCTCAGCGCTGTTACTTTGGGTATAAGTTTCCACGACAACGAATGTACTAAAAACGCCAACGTTGTTCCGAGCGCTGTCATTTTATTTATGCTTCTTGGTCCATGAAAAGTGGGAACCGAGTGATGCTGTTTATGAATGCTGAATTCGTGAGAATGGCTAAATCTGCCCTGCAGAGGGAAGCGTTATCGAATACTTCAACCCTCAGGTGTAAAGGAAGTTCCCCTTGTTGCCACGTTCATTTGAATATCAAAATGTTGTTGTTTGGTTTGATCTAAATGTCCCGTTATTATCATTTGTACGTCATGATATGATGCCTATCATGCCTACATTTTTCAAGTTCCTGCTACATGAGAAAGATTCAGTGGAGTGGATGAACGAATTAAAGTGACTGAAAGCACAATGACCTTGTTTGAAGTGTTAGGAAGGCGCTGAGTCATAACTACTGTACACACACACGACCTTGAGCTTTATTTAAGGCTGTCAGCAACAGTGACGCGGGTTTAATATGCCCAGGCTGAGGTTGGGAAAATGCCGGTTTGTCTGCAGGTGCAACAATGACGTCATGTAGGCCTACCTGTATCATGACAATGACTTGTGCTTATAAATGTTCTATTGTGCTTTTTCTTTTCCTGGTCTCTGATTTTTTTTTTTTTTTTTTTTTTTTTGGCTTTTCAATCCCTTTCCTTTGGAACAAACTTTTTAATTTTTTCTTATTCTTTTTTAGTTTCCTCTAAGAGCTGTTTAATTTATTTTAGAATATTGTTTTCCCGCTTTCCAGTTATCAATTTTTTTTTCTTTTTTCTTAATTTTGTCAAATCGATTAATAGCAGTAACATAAAAGTTTGTGTGTATAGCCCATATAGGCTATAGTATATATATATATAGGCCTAGCCTATATATTTACAAACATCGATGCGATTGATCGATTTGACAGCACTATTTTCTTTCTTTTTTTACCTTTCTATCTTCTATTACAACTTTTTTTACACAAGTAAAGTTATTGGCCCCCATTACCAACCACTCATTTATAATAGTTTATTTTAGAGTGTTTTCGCACTTTCCAATTATCACCTTTTCTTCTGAACTTTTGAATGTTCTTTTCTTAATTTTGTCAAATCGATTAATTAACATAAAAGTTTGTGTGTGTAGGCCTATATATATTACACATATTTACAAACTGCGATTGATCGATTTGACAGCACTATTTTCTTTCTTTTTTAACTTTCTATCTTCTTGTACAACTTTTTTTTTTACACTAAAGTTACACTAATTTTAAAGATCGTGTAATTAGGCCTATTTCTCTTGTAGATTATTGATTCTTTTTCTTGATTTTCTTGTCTTGAACTTTGAGAAGGGATCCGCCAGGATTGTGACATGCAGTTTATTGTTTGCGTGAATCTTTTGTTCCTTTCATCATGTGATGTCATAGTTTCCTCTTTCTATTTCTTGATCCATAATTACACTACCGTTCATAATAAAACATGAATGCAGAATAAGTAGGCCAGCACATACGCAGCTATTACTCCCTAATATTTTGCTGTGAAGCTGTAACAAAACATTTTCCTGATGACACAAAGTGAGTTGTTGTGTTGTTCAGGTCAGGTGCCTCAGAGAATCAATCCGACGATTTAATGAGTCTTTAGCATCTCCGTGACTACACACATTCATTCCGCCCACTCTCTCAGGAGAAAAGGAGGTGTGTGTGTGTGTGTGTGTCACTCCCACCTGTTCACTCCTCTCCGTGAAAAGCATCTTCACACGAGCGACAGAGGTCGAGAAAACAACAGGCGCAGGTAGACTGACAGTCACTCACTCACTCACTCACTCAGGGATTTACAGGAGCTACAAAACTCACACATTTCATTAAAGGTAAGAGATTCTACTTTGTGGAGCTTGTCTATCGTGAATATACCGTTACACCTTAAAATACCGTTGAAATGAAGAATGTAAACCGGTTCTTTTAATGACCTCTACAAACATCAGTAGCCTAGGCTACTTTGTGACTGGATATAATTCAGCTTTTCCACGCAGGATCATGTATAATGCGTGTTTTGAACGTGTGTGTGTGTGTTTTCGTTAATGTCCGTTCGGAATGACTGAGGTCTCACGAGAGACTCGCGCTGTTGTTTTGGTTTTCCTCACAGTTTTTTCCTCCTGAGTCTTTACTGTTTCTCGGAGTTGTAGGTTAATAATAACAACACTGACAAGTCTTGTTCTCGCTCACATCTTTACATTGTACACACAATGATGTCAGCCATTATTTATCAGCCAATCTGAAACTCGCCAATATCTTGCAAAATATGTAAAACAATTCTGTTGAAAGTAGCCTACCATGATAAGCACTCTGATACGTTTCTTCTGCTCACCACAGCTGCGTTTGTTTGTTCAAAAAAGACCTACAGTAAAAACAGTTGCTGATATTGGGAAATTTCTATTTGAATATATTTTAAAATGTAATATTTTCCTATGAATTTTCAGTGTCACATGATCCTTGGATCCTTCAGAAGCTAATTCCTATATGATGATTTGATACTCCGTTATTAGCTATCAATGTTGGAAACAGTTGTCCTGCTTGATATTTTTTTGGAACCTGTGATACCTTTTTCAGGAATTATTGATGAATAAGTGAGAAAGTAAGAAAAGTGAAAAAGAACAGTATTTATTCCAAATATAAATCTTTTCTAACAATAAGCCTATACATCTTTACTGTCACTTTTTAAAAATAAATTCAACACATCATTGCTGAATAAATGTATTAATTTATTAAAAAAAAAAAAATTAGCTATACTGACCCCAAACATTTGACCGATTGTGTATTTTGTTACAAAATATTTATATTTGAAATAAACGTTTTTTTATTTTCTTATTCATCAAAGAATCCACAGGTTTATAAAAAAATATGAAGCAGCACAATTGTTTTCAACACTGATAATAAATCATCATATTAGAATGATTTCTGAAGAATCATGTGACTGAAGACTGGAGTAGCCTAATGAAAAATAACATATTTTAAAATATAATCAAATAAAAAAAAAACTTTATTTTAAATTGTATTATTTCGCAATATTACAGGTTCTTTTCTGTATTTTTTATCAAATAAATGCAGCCTTGATGAACAGAAGAGACTTTCAAAAACATAAAAAAAACATGCTTTTGACTGATACTATATATATATATATATATATAGCCAACACACACTACGGTAGCAAATGCTTACCAGAGAGAAGATATTAATAGGAAAAAGAAATCATATTAATTCACTAGACGATCAGGACTGATTGAGAACTAGTCAGTAATGTGGTGTAAGTAAACTTTTTAGACCTCAATTGTGAATGCAGTGATATAAAACAAAGATAATTCTTTTGTTAACTTGATTTATTTTTTATGTAGCCTATATTATAATGCACATGTTGAAAATAACTGATACTTAACCTGACATTAAACAGCCACTGGTATTGTGTCTTCTATGAAAAGTTGCATGCATCAAAAGTCTTAAAGAGACATTAGCCGTCTCCATTTCTCCCAGTCCCCCGAGCTCATGTCCCGTGCACACCCATACATAAACCACTTCATCTTTTTTTCCAACCGGTTTTAACGTCACTGTTGCCTGTGATTTACCTCTGAATATAGGAAACCCGATATGTGAGTCAGGTATCGAGTTTCAGGTGATCCAAAACCAGGTTAATCAAGCAGAACACGCCTGATAAACATTAACACACTCCTATGAATGATTTTCATGTAGGGAAAAACAAGCATACTAGTGTGTCCCGCAGGCTACACGTACCGCACAGATCTGAAAAAAGCATTTTCATTTCAAAGGGTAACACACTGTTAACGTGTTTGTTTATCATTTGTCACCATGGACCCGTTGGTCATAAAGTCTCGTGGGTGACCAAACTAATTATACTTTACAGACTGAATTCTCTTTAATGAGGAAGCAAACCGCTGATTTTTAGTAAATTGCTTGTTGTTGTTTATTGCAGGAACACAAGCAACAATATAAAAAGTTTTTAGTTTTAGTTCTTCATCACATGACAAATCAGCAGACTGTTAAACAGTGACCTGCCTTTTGACCCTCAGATGATAAAATCACTATATTATCTCATCCTACGTTTGCTCAGACAACTTTTGTGCCCATACAGAAAAAAAAACTAAATATATTTCTACCATTTGAAAGTTTAGGGTCTATAAGATTTTTACATGTGTTTGAAAGAAGTCTCTTTGCTCACCAAGGCTGCATTTATTTGATCAAAAATACAGTAAAAAACTGTAATATTGTGAAATATTATTACAATCCAAAAGAACAGTTTTTTTATGTGAATATATTGTCAAATGTAATTTATTCCTGTGATCAAAAGCTGAATTTTCAGCATCACTACTCCAGTCTTCAGTGTCACATGATCCTTCATAGATCATTCTGATATTCTCAAGAAACATTTCTGATTGTCATCTGTTATGTTGAAAACAGTTGTGCTGCTTAATAACATGTTGTGAAAAAAATGTTGTAACTTTCAGGATTATATTGATGTTGAGAAAGTTTAAAAGAGCAGCATTTATTTGAAATAGAAATCTTTTGTAAAATCATAAATATCTATAGTGTCACTTTTGATCAATTGAATGCATCCTTGCTGAAAAAAGTGTTTTTTTCGTCACTTCATAAAATAAGATAAAAATCTAGTGTATAATTACGTTTGGAGTCCTAACATTTGATGTCTAGTGACGATAAAAACGGATCTGCTATTCTATTGGCTCAAGGCAAATCTGTGCCTGACAGCCTGTAATTGTGAAACTTGCCGCATCAATACGGCTTCATTGATGCTTTTTGAATGTTTATCTCATCTGTCTTTGGACAATGACCCGATCAGAAGCTTCTCTTCACCTTCAGCCTGAACAAACATCTGAGACGCTGTCCTTTGGATTTACTTTGGCCTTAAAAGGTTGTGGATGCGGCAATAAAAACCTATTTAAAGACCTATACACTGTATAAAAAAAAATAAAAAATGAAAAGATCAACAAGTCATGACAACATATTTTTACATTGCTTTAACTCATCAAAATAAGTTAAGTAATTTGTCAACTTTTTTATATGATACAATATTCAACTGATTATTTTAATCAATTTCATATAATTTAAGTTGAAATTGCTTCTACAGCCAAGTTTACTTAAAAATGTCCTAACTGTAAAGGCCTCGTATACGTGATCTCAGCTTCTGGCAGGAAGTGATGCGTCCCCTGCCAGCACCTATAGATGGTCATATTGGTGGACAATGACAAGCAGAAGTGTAGCTCATGAAATGAGGTTATTTGTGTTGGTTTTGAGATCAGGTTACTGCCACGTACAGTAATGCGTCTCTGAAAGGTGCAGTGTGCAGTGTGTCGAGGATTTCACGTTGTGTTTTACAGGAAATGCTCTTGTAAAATCCCCTCACCCAGTTTCCTCGGAGTCACTGGCAGTAATTGTTTTGGCAACAGACGCACATTAACTTCACAGAGTGTTAATTACCACAAGCAGGAAATAAAGTCAAGAGATTGCGGTATGATGTCATGTAAAATATTTTTTAGACATAACAATGGGCCTCATCATCAATATCTTTCTAAGAGTTTTCGTAACAATAAACTTCCTAAGAAAAGTCTACGTCGGATTCATGACGTTCAGTAAAATCCTGTCATTGTAAACGACTGTAGAATTAAATAAAATGCAGTAACCAATTATTTGGAGCAAACGGTCATCACTTAAATGTGCGTAAGAGTGATCTTGAGTGTGCGTAGATTTTGTTCTTAGCTAAGTACAAATCCAAGATAAGAAAACATTAGTGAATGTCAGACTCTTCGTAAAAAGTGCGTAAGTGGGGTTTAAGAACACATTTCTTCGTAAGAACGGTTGGGGAATGAGGGCCATTGTATTTAATGATATATATATATATATATATACACCACACACACACACAAACACACACACACATATATATATATATATATATATATATATATACACACACACACACCACACACATATGTATATATATATAGGCTATATATGTGTGTGTGTGTGTGTGTGTGTGTGTGTGTGTGTGCATGTGTGTGTGTGTGTGTGTGTGTGTGTGTGTGTGTGTGTGTGTGTGTGTGTGTGTGTGCGTGCATATGTGTATGTGTATATAAAGCAAGAAACTCTGACCGTCTGTGTGAGGAGTCACATGCTCAGTGTCCCTGATTTTCTCGCGTTTGAATAGTGACCTCGAATAGTGCCGAATCCTGTTATTTCTTATCTCAAACTTTTGGACCTCGCTCTAAGTGTGGAAGAGTAAAGGAAGGTCCCATTGTGTTCCCTATAAAAAGCTCAAAGACTCTTTAAATATTAGCTCAGGTCCTTTGGTCTATTCACAGCCCTATTAAAACACGGATCTGACCTTTAAAGAGCACTCAATAGGGCGTATATATGTACAGTATTGGTATATAGGTATTACGCACCTTATTCAGGTTACACAAAGGTTATTGACGAAACTAAAACAATTTCCAAGTTCCTAAAATTTTTTATTTATTTAGAGTCATCTGAAATCAAGTGACCATAAACCTTAGATTACAGACATAATGCAATGCGTATAGAGTACATATTTGTTTCTAATAAAATCTCACTTTTAATAACCTTGACTTGAAAGCTGCCCAGTCCTTTAGGTGCTGCTGTTTCATGTACTTCGAATGAGACATATCTTTGGAGTTTGGAGACTTTGCGTGTGTAATATTTTAGGTTTATACTGTTGGAGCGTAACTTGTCAGCGAGCCATTTCCTGTATAAGTGACCGACTCGGTTTGCAAGGTTTGCATGAAGCTCTGACCTGCGAGAGCAGCGTTTTGAGGTTAACGAGAGTCGTAGTTAAATCAGTTACTACAGCAAAACCATCGTCTCTTCCCCACAGCATTTCCTGGACCGCGTCCTTTGTCTTGCAAAATCATCCAAGCAATTGTGTTTATTGTATATTCAGTATCCGGAAATTCATTCAAAACTGAAAGTTAACAATTTTACAAGTTTTTAAGAAAACCGGTGAGAGTTCAGGCAAAAACAAAAGTCATAGTTCTTTAGCATTAATTATTGTCTTCTTCTTTTTCAGGTGTCATATCCATCCTATAACAATGGGCTGCTTTGGATTTTTGAAAACGATGATGTTTATCTTCAATGGTATCATCTTTGTAAGTAAAGCTCGTGCTTGTTTTAAGAAAAGTTCAGATTTTTGAGTTGCACACATTCCTCAGCATTCTACAGCGATGACATCTAGCTTGATTATGGTTCAAATAATTCTGTGAAAATCATTTCAGGTTTATCTGCTTTAATTGCCTGTGGCTGTTTCCTTGTTTTGCATGAAGACAGATGTATCTACTGTACATAGTTTATTTCAATCCGAAACATCGATTTACATTTATGTTCTCAGCTGCTATATACTGTCTATATAGTAGGCCAAGGGCGATAAAGGGTGTCGCTTTTCTCCAAATCCATAGGCAACAGAAAAAAACAAGCAAATCATCTCATTTTCATGTGGTTTAGGTGGGTTGGATGCAAATCATATTGCTGCAAACGTGCCTCTTTTGTGCAGACAAAACAAATATCTTGCTCAACAATGACATTCAGGCATTTTACTGGTCCAAGTGTGACTTAGTGGTCCAAATGCATTTGAGGGCCTCTATAGGAGGGTGTTTTAAAGGGGTTCTATTATGTTCTTTTGCATGTTCAGCTTTCTTTAGAGTATAATATTGATATAGTATAGGTTATTTTAACGATCTGAAGTATCAAACGCGAAACTTTGCAAGTAACTTTGTGGGCGGATGGCAAATCTAAAATGGGTTGGTCTGAAGTAGCTCCATTACTCATAGATGTGGTTTGGGCGTAACGTGAAATAAAATGTGTAAACCCATTCCAGTTTCTAACTCAAAAATCGAACTGTCTGTGTTTTTGTGGTGTAGCTGGCAGGAGCAGCTATTCTGGGAGTGGGGATCTGGGTGAAGGTGGACAGTGGATCTGTCCTGGGTCTTCTGCAAAAAATCCCAGATGCCCCAGGTCAGCTGGGGCAGCTCCTGAACGTGGGATACCTCCTGATCGCGGTGGGCGCTGTGCTGCTCATCCTGGGCTTCCTGGGCTGCTTTGGAGCGATCCGAGAGAGCAAGTGTATGCTACTGCTGGTACGTCAACAACACACAACTCCAACTGCTACACAATACCAGCTATAATAGCCAACTAGAATTCTAGTTAGCTAAAATCATCACTAACTGGCTGGTCTTTATATGATATCTATTATTATATCATATATCCAATGTAATATGATATGAATATCATTAGTGTTAGACCTTTAAATGCAAATCAAAAGCTCAAGGAAAATGAACATAATGCCTTTATTTGATAAAAAATACAGAACAGTATAACTGTGAAATATTATTACAATTTAAAATGACGTTTTTCTATGTGAATATATTGTAAATGTCATTTATTCCTGTGATCCAAGCTGATTTTTCAGCATCATTACTCCAGTCTTCAGTGTCACATGATCCTTCAGAAATCATTCTGATAATTCTAATTCATTAATTTCTGATTATTATACATGTTGAAAACAGTCGTGCTGCTTCATATTTTTGTTGAAACTGTGATAAAAAAAATGTCAAAAAATTTAAAAGAGCATAATTTATTTGAAATATAAATATTTTGTAACTTTATAAATGCCTTTTTTGATCAATTAATGTGTCATTGCTAAATAAAAGTATGATTTTATTATTTTTTAAATCTCACTGACCTCAAACTTTTGAACTGTAGTGTATATATCAGTTTCCCCACCATTTATTGGACTTACTTTCATATTTGTTCATTCATTCAATTTGTCTCTCACTGTCTCTCCTCCTCAGTTCTTCATCATTATTCTGATCGTCTTCATCGCCGAAGTTGCTGGAGCGATTGTGCTTCTGGTCTTCAAGCCTGTGGTAAGTTTGTACACATAATATTTTCCACAGATCTCTTTGTCCATGCAGAAGGAAATACTCAAACCTCTAACTGTGCGTTCACACCGCCGGCAGCGAGAGCGTCAAATTGGCCGGAAGCCATTCATTTTCAATGAGAGCCGGCGGCGAGCTCCGGCGAGGGCGGCGCGGCGCGTCTTGGACGGCGAGAGCGGCGAGAAGAGTTGAAATCCATAGACAGTATATAAGATGGACACAGCGACCCCATAGACTTCAACGGAGAAAAGTGAAGCCCATTTGAAGCACTCACTTCCTGATCGCCAGGCGAACTGCGCAGGCTCAAACTGAGCTTGAACACGTGAGCAACGTGTCTGACATCTGTCAGTCTTCTAGTAGCTGTGCGGAGAGAAATCTGAATCATTCCCTTCCGAATCTCGCAGAGACGGAGAGCATGAGTGTTAGCTGTCCATGAGCTAGCAGCAGGATCAACTTTATCACTCTCTGTGGGCTACTCCCTTCACTTTATCGGACTTAATGCCTCCACGTCCCCCTGATTGCCTGCGAGCTTCTCCGCCGGTCTATACGGTAATTTCTCTACAGTGCGACAGAGAGTCGCGTGAGTTATGACGCAATCGTTAGCCTATTTTTACAAAAACGGCTTCTATGGGGCCATAACGTAAGGTACAAGGTAATAGAGCCTTTTATACATTGTCGAGTTTCTTTAGAAATAAATAATGGACAAATGGAGTCTTTGGACGCCTCAGATGTAAAGTTATTCGCTGTCAAAGTGACGCAAAAATGAATGGGAGTCAATGGAATGCTAACAGCAGGTGAAGTTCTGCTACAATGGCGGCGCCCGCGGAGGCTTCAGTTTCCGGCGGATGGATTACCCCCTTGTTGAAATCAAGTCAACTTTATGGTAATAAGCTATGACGCGGTTCGGCGGCAAGCAGCGGCAACCAATCGTAATGTAGAAGTCCTCCGCCTGAGAGGATACCAGAGAACACAATCCTGTAAACTTTGGTTCCGACCACATTAGTTCCTAAGCAAAATGGAGGAAAAGTTCATTATTTCTGTTGCGGGTTTCCCGTTATTGTACGACGTGTCCCTGTTTACATACAGGGACATTAATAAAAAGAACGACGAATGGAAAAAGGTGTCTGAAATGGTTGGTGTTTTGTTACTTTCACATTTAAAAGATTTCATTAGGTTAACTTATACCCTACGTGTAGCCAGTATGCACAAAATATGATACTGATTTATGTTCAGTTCTTATTTGCTTTGCGGCTCCTTTAAATAAAGTTTTAAAAAAATCACGCATTCTAAAATCTACGTCAGAGCGTCCCCGAATCTCACGGCGTCGATGGCAGGGCGGCGAGAGCGAATTTTGCCGCTCTCGCCGGCGGCGGTGTGAACGTACAGTAAGGCTAAAACATATAAGGCCAAGGTACTCAAGGCACTTTATATATATATAAACAATCACATAACACGTAAACCTCTTTGTTTGTATATTTCAGGCAGAAAACCTCATAAGTCAGCTGGGAGATGAAGCTGTGAAAGGCATCAGACAAGGTTACGGGTCAAACGCAGACCTTACCGGACTATGGAACACGACTATGAAAGGGGTTTGTGACACTTTGGCTAATAAAAAGGAATACAGATTTACCACAGAAACATACTCAAAATTATACAGAACCTTGACAGTCTCATGTTAAATAATAGATGCAATTCTTCCATTTTAATATCGAATATTTCTTACATTGAGACTTGTGATTCAAAAGGAATATAACTGAATCAGGCTGATGTTAAATCTAACTGTCATTGCTTCTCCTTTAGCTGAAGTGCTGTGGATTCAACAACTATACAGATTTCACAAATTCTTACTTTGTGAACGACACCAGCAGTTACCCAGCTCAGTGCTGTAGTGCATTTCCCTGCAATGAGAAGGCAGCCATGAATTCTGTGAGGCTTGAGGACAATATTTATATTTATTCGTATGCGGTCTCCAATCAGCTCTTTGACCTTTATATTTGTGTATCTTTCTTTTCTCTCTCTCTCTCAGACTGTACCAGGTTGTTTCCCAGCACTAAAGAAGCTGGTAGATGATAATGCAGCTGCCATCATAGGTGTCGCACTGGGCATCGCTGCTCTTGAGGTACTAAACACTTTATTTCTGTCAATCATTTTAAAAGTGAGGAAATCTCATACTGCTTACGATGGAAGCTTGTTTCCGGCAATGAATACAAAATTAAAAAGGTTATTGCGACCTTTAATCTAATAATTCAGACCCCCCCCCAATAATCTGCCAGTTCATATCACGTTACGTCTTTAACCATGGGAAGGGGAACTCAACACTGCGTCTTGGATTGATGCTTTCAGGAACATCATCAGTGGTGTCTGAAGCATGTGTGTAAATACGACAATTTTCTTATTACTCCGCACTTATAACGAATGCAACGCAATGAGCGCATCCAGCGTTTATGTTACATGCGCATACAAACAAGCAGCTTCTGAAGACACGGACGCTCTCTGGTACTGACGTCATGGACTTACGTCGGCCAATGAAATAGTTGTGAAATAGAAACGTGCTTCAGACACTGGTAACGCTGATGATGTTTCCCATAGTGTCAATCCAAGACGCAGTGTTGAGTTCCACTTTCGTAACACTCTTTTCTTATAATTCCTAGGTTATATCTCACAATTCAGACTTATTTCTTGTAATTACAAGTTTAGTGAAGAACCGATTTCCGAGTGAGAACTGCTTGATAGGCTATAAACCCACTATTCTGAGTTTATAACTTGCAATTACGAGTTTATATCTTACAATTCAGACATTTTCTCATAATTCCAAGTTTCTATCTCATAATTCTTTTACTCGTAATACCAAGTTTATATTTCAATTCTGTGAAAAAAAGGGAGAACTGCTAGATAGGCTATCGCAATTCTGACTTTTTATTCAGATTTAAAACAATTCAGGCTATAAACTCGCAATTCTGACTTTTTTTTCTCTGAGAACTCAGAGAACTCAAACTCTGAGAAAATAAAAAAAAAGTGTAAAAAAAAGAAAATAAATAAAGGCTTACCGGTATGTGTCCAAATCAGACATGTTACATGTATAATGTATTCACATTTCTATGAAAGATTACAAAAACAAACATCTTTTCTAAGGTAAAAACCCTTTTACACAGGTAAAAAAAAAAAGATACATTTTCAAAAATAATTTCTTCTTTTAACTTCTGCAAAATGCTGCAAAAAATGTCAAACACTTCGGTCTAGCATTGAAAAAACATATATATAATTGTATGTACGCTCCCTTAAGAAAATAAATGTAGTACATTTTCTGTTGTTTTTAATTGGTAATACATTTATTTACAATAATTACAAACTTAATATACCTAACTGTAACTATATATATATATATATATATATATATATATATATATATATATATATATATATATATATATATATATATACAGTACACAAAGCCCTTTATGATGGTAATGAATCTCTGTGACGCTAATGGTATTTATTTCTCTCTCTTTCTCATTTTCAGCTTGCGGCGATGGTTGTGTCCATGACCCTGTACTGTAAAATAGGGTCTAAAGCTTAAGCTGATAAATGTCTCACTTTGACTGAAATATCTCTCTGATGACTCTTCCATTATGGAGGATGAAGTGGATCAAAACGACATCACTGTGACTTCTACAACCATTTCCAAATGTATCAAACAAACAGACTTTGCAAGTCGCTCTGAATGCCTTGAATGAAAAAGAAGTTCAGACCGTTAAGCCTAAAATTTTAGGGTTTTGAGAGATCCCATTTTACTATAGTTATGTTAAATTAGGCAGTTTTAGCTGTTTTAATGCTTAATGTTTCCCTGAGACTATTTTCACTTTTTTTTTACTTTGCCTATGCAATATTTAAAAACAGAATGCTTTGTTTAATTGCAATACACCCATGGCTTTTATTTTTTGTAATGTGAATTGAAAGATTGTCCTACTCACGTGCAATGACCAAAAAAAAAAAAAAAAGGCCAAATGTTTTCTATCAAATGTTGCTGATTGTAATTTATTGTAAACTTTTTACAAGCCATTTAGCCTGTTCATAGCAAAGCACAATGTTTTATCTTTAAAGTCTGTGATGTATAGAGTTTTTACAACAACCACAACAAAAATGATATCTAAAATGTTCATGTAATATGTTTATTTTGAAAATAATTATAAAGGCAATATGGCAACTTGTTGGTGATTGTCATTTCTTCTCCAGTTCAGCTCCACTAATGTACCGGTACATGCAGCCTAACATTATTGCAAATCACATAATCATATTTTGTGTTCTGTATTCTGCTGCCCTCCAGTGTTATGATACCGCAACATCGATGCATGACGTGGATGACGTCAAAATATAAAATACTAAAAATGCTGGAGGTGGTGTAAAGAACAGAAAGATATTCAGGAAAACATTCCATATTCATTCAGAAAACATATATATTTTTGGTGTCGCTGATCATCTTAAAGATGATGATAATCAATTTGAATTGTTTATTCATTGGTGGTCATTTATATAGGCCTACATAAAACTGTGGTGATGATTAAATGATTGAAATTAGGTGAACAAAATATCTGAGTATTATTTATTTACCATATCACGTGTTTAAATTTTTAAAAAAATTGTGTTTATTTAAATGTCTTTTAAAAAATGGTTGTATAATATTATCATCAAAATTGTGCTCTCTAAAAAGTAATTACTAAAACACACACACACACACACACACACACACACACACACACACACACACACACACACACACACACACACAGAGAGAAAACTAGTGGTTGTTCTAGACCCTTTTTAGACCCTGTCTGTGGTCTCAGCCCCCCTAAAACTACGATCATATACGCACATGAACCACGTGCACAGAAAGCAGCAGCACGTGGGTAAACAATTTAGAGAAACAATTTAGGAAAAACAAAGAGTTTTTCTTGAGCAAATACACACAGAATTATGTCAAAATACCCATCTTGTCTAGTAGACATAGTCTTAAGTGAACGTAAACAGTTAAGAAAACATCTAATGTGTGTTAATATAATGAATCTGTGCATTAGCTCTTAAAGTGACAGCATCAGCCTCCTTACGGCCTACCGTTTCCTAATAATGTTAATCAAACAAACAAACAAGAGAGAATAACTCACTGCTCTTAATTGGCTTTAATATGTGTTTACTCTTTCTTATTTTAGGATTGACTGTTTTCTTTTCTATTAGTTATATTAGTATTCGTTTTAGCTGTGATTGTAAATTGGAATGGAGAATTGTGAATCTAAAATGTTGGTATCGTATGGTTACATATATGGGTCAAAAGCAACAAATGTTTTGATAGGGCAAGTCATTAAAGGTGCAGTCTGTAAGAATGACTAGTGGTCGAAATAGGTACTGCAATCCAATTCAAAATGTTGGAGATCCCGCCCCCTGCTCCTCAGACTCGATGCTCACACGGGTTGCCAGTTTGAGGACACACAACAGGAATGGCACAATGGACAATGAAAATTGGCAAATTGGCAACGTGCAGTATCAAAAACAATTGTTTTGGCACAGACCAAAACCATATCAAACATTCAAGCCTGGAAACGCACATTTCAAGGTAAAATTGTAGAAGTGTTTTTCAGAGAAACTATGTGAACTTAGCATGTTTCCTCAATATATGCAAACATATTATGGTATTTTTATGCTTAAGTTTTGAAAAAGTTACATACAGCACCTTTAAATATTTGATCTAAAACAAAATTCATTAGTGTTGAGCCCTGAATAAATATATATATATATATATATATATATATATATATAGTTAACTAATATTTGTTACTAATAATCAGGGTTGGGAAGTAACAGGGGAGTACATTTAATGGTGTTATGTAATCAGGATACAAAAATCCAGTAACTGTAATCCGTTACAATTACGTCAAAACAAGTAGAAATCAGATTATACTGTAGTTACATTTTGAAAAAAGAGGGGAATACTTTAGGATTACAATGGTTTCATTTAAAACTAAAAGATTAAGATTAAGAAAGAACATGTAGGCCTATTTCAAAATAAACTAATATGTAGATTGTGTGTAGAATTTTTAAATGTTGTCTTTTTATTTTTTCCTTGAACATAAATGTTAGTTAAACATAAAACAAAATAATCTGTAATACCATACTGTAGCCACTAGATGTCTGTATAGTAGTCCTTTACATATATTCAGGGCTGTGAAATTCTTAATAAATAAAAGTTGTTGTTTTTTATTAATATTTCGTCCTGCTTGACTTTAAGTAATCCAAAAGTAATCACATTAGGCTACATTACTTTCATGTGGTACTTGGATTACATTACATCAAATTACATACTTTTTTTTATGAAGTAGGCTAATTTAAAAGTAGGTTAACCTTCACAAGCCTGCTAATGATATGATGACAAGTTTCTGTTAGTCAAAGTATCATTATATAATACAATTAAAAAAGTATTGACTTGGTACTAAGTATAGGCCTAGAGTAGGCTTAGGGGAGAGTGGGGTGATCTGTGCCAGGGGGAAGTAGATCCACCGCTTGTTTTTGGAAAACCATAGGAGAAATTGGTCATGTGACCACATAATTTTGAAACGCAATCAATTTTACTCATCCTCCAAAGAAGAGAGACACATGGCATGAGTGTAAACACATTTAAGCTCAAAAAACTGTTTTTTTCCTTTCAAAGTGAAATTTCTATGATTAAGGTTTTTTGATTGTAGTGTCTGAACAAGTATAGACACGTTTGAAAACATTTCACATAATGTTTTAGTGCTTTAGCGTGCTATACAGTTAGCATAAAGTTAGCTCTTAACTGCTGGATCATGCTAGTTTTTCAAACTTGTGGGTCTGGGGTGATTTGTGCCAAAGGGCCTGGGTTAAGTTGTGCCAGATCCAGACCACCTAGACCTCCATACTCACAGGGGATAATCTGGAGAAGTGAGGAGATGGGTATGCCTCATCATCAGTGTCTGACTTAGGCCTGCCTGGCATTTGTTTAATAGCTAACACTGATTTCAGTTTTGAGTTTGCACTATGTTATTAAAGAGAAGTTTTATTAAGTTTTTAAGTGGCCTAAATCACAGGATGTTTAGAAATTAGCCTAGTCACTTTATTCTTATATGTTACATAATTGACAGACAGCATTCTATGTCAAAAGGCATCTATTGCCACAGCCTTTTTGCCTGAAATGATTCACAAATATCATAAATTGTGTTGCTATGGTGCTCTAAATGGTTGCTAGGGCGTGGCTTGATAGCTTCACAATGATCCTGAGAGACTGATTGGTCGTCTGAGTAAAATGAGCCCGCCCTCGTGTCTCTGTGACACTGTGATCCAGAGTTATGTTCAATACAAAATTTACCATATTGGAAAAACGCATGCTATGGTATTCTGACAGTTTAATAGGGTGACAATATCTAAATAAACCTTAAATTAGTAATTTTGTATTGAATTTGTCTTGCTTTTATATAGCATTACAGTTCATAACATTAAAATGTTCTGTTTTACTTCAGAAATCACTGGCACAATTTACCCCCAACGTATTCCCCCAAAGGCACAACTTACCCCGCACCAGGGGCAAGTTGTGCCACGAGACCACTTTTTTCCCAAAAGCTATATTTCTGAAACTATTTATTTCAGATCCAAAGTTATTGTTCTCAGGATGCACCACGTCCTGAAGTATCTGTACGTCCTTAAGCTGAAGGCATTACTGTCATGGCCTCACTTAAAAGTCACTTTGAGTAGAAACTGGCACAACTCACCCCACTCTCCCCTACTCTAGTAATAGTCGTGTCGATTTAAAGATGAAATCCTAGAACCACCCATGCTGAAAATAATTTGATAAAGGATCGATTTGAAAAAGGCTAGATAACAATTTCCCCCAGAAACCGCAGTAAATATCTTGAATAATTACCACGAAACAGCAATTAAATGTTGTTTGGTGCGTCGTGTCACATGCGGATAGTTGCAATCTGCCATTAATCGAAAAGAAGAAGAAGTGTCACATGCGAGCACCTCCTTCAGCCCACCGCTAGATGGCGCTACAAACTTCTGTCCCTTTCACACTGATATCATTATCCCGTGGTGAGCTCCGAGGAGGAGTCGACTCTAGAGAGCTGTGTGTGTTCACACATCACATAACACACACACCCACCACTTCTGCCAATCAAGCCGAATACTGATCCATATTCCCTGCCAGCTCGAGTCTCAAAGCTCTCCTCATCAATGCATCACCTTCATGCTCAGTGAGAGTGAACTTCCACTGGAGACCTGAAGGAAAGGGAGCCTGAGACCTCGAAGCAGGTGTTTGTGTGGCCACAAGGCCCAGAGGAGGACAGCAAACAAGACGAAACACTCCATCATGTCCAGTGGGAAAAATGCACCTGGCACAGAAAAGTGAGTATGAGTGAGTTTGTTTCTGTTATTTGAAAACTCAAGAAACGCATCATCAATGCTGTACATTTCACGTTTCTACTAAGCTAAACTGAAAACGTTGCTGCTCTGTGGTTCCTAAAGTCACTAAATGGCTGATTCAGTATGTCTGTTTAGTTTTGGCAGTTTTTTCTCTCTTCATGTCAAATTTTCACATCTCTTCCTTCCTTGTTTTGCAAGAGTTTGAGCTCAGCTCATGTTCTCAGTGAGAGAATGAAATGCTGTCCCTGGAAAGAATGCTTTTGAAAGGTTTCCATACGCAATGTCTAGATGATTTACACACAAGAATGGTAAAGTTGCTCTCAGTTCAGTGTGGCTTGTTCATGTTCTTATCCAAAGGCGCTGGCTGTCCAAGCCCTTCTTCATGTGTACTCAGAGCAAACACCAGACACCTTGACTGACTGACACAGTGTGTGAGCCATATTCTGCGGTGCATGTGTGTGTTTGTACATGAGTCATTGCGGCTGAGAGAGTTAAAGGTTAGAGATACCTTTAAATGGCTTAAGTCATGCAATTGCTTTACACCAGTTGTTATTGCAGGATTTAAGCAAATATATGCTAATTTGTTTGTAAATTTCATATACAACAGGTGCTGGAGACCCATATTTCTCACTAGTGCATTTCCATGAATGTATATCTGCTTTTTAATATAAATGAGCCTCTAAAAACAGGATCATCCAGTTGACATTAATTAGTCCTGTTAAATATATCTTCAGTGGTCAGGTGCTGAAGAACTCATCAGGTAGCGTCCATAATTGATAAAGGGCGCTGATGACACGTCTGAATTGTCTTCGTATTTATTAAATGTCATTTCACCAAGTGAGTTTACTGTTTACAGGACTGTTTGGGAGCTTCGGAGCAAAGTTGTCCACTGGCAGAAGTTAGTTTAAAGTGACCATTTTATTTCTGGGAAAATTCAGGGCCTTCACCATCTGCAAAATGATTCACTAAAATGTGTAATACTGTATATACAGTTTTTTATTTATTTATTTTTGAAAGAAGTCTCTACTGCTGACCAAGGCTGCGTTTATTTGATTAGAAATGCAGCAAAACAGTAATATAGTGAAATATTATTACAATTTTAAGAATATATATTTTAATATTATTCCTGTGATCAAAGCTGAATTTTCAGCATCATTAGTCTTTAGTGTCACATGATCCTTCAGAAATCATTCTAATATGATGATTTATTATCAATGTTGAAAACAGTTGTGCTGCTGCTTCATATTTTTAAAACCTATTATACTTTTTTCAGGATTCTTTGATGAATATTCATATTAGAATGATTTCTGAAGGATCATGTGACACTGAAGACTGGAGTAATTGTGCTGAAAATTCACAGGAATAAATTATATTTTAAAATATATCCAAATAGAAAATGTTTTTTTTAAATTGTAATATTTCACAATATTACCTTTTTTTATCACTTCTTTCAAAAACATAAAAAAATAGTAACATTTCCAAACTTTTTACTGGTAGCCTACTGTATTCATTTTATTTTTTTATTCTTTTTAAATGACTAAATGAATAAATGAACCCATAATTTTTTTTTTCAACATTCTGGGAAAATAAGTGTGTGTGTGTGTGTGTGTGTGTGTGTGTGTGTGTGTGTGTGTGTGTGTGTGTGTGTGTGTGTGTGTGTGTGTGTGTGTGTGTGTGTGTGTGTGTGTGTGTGTGTGTGTGTGTGTGTGTGTGTGTGTGTGTGTGTGTGTGTGTGTGTGTGTGTGTGTGTGTGTGTGTGTGTGTGTGTGTGTGTGTGTGTGTGTGTGTGTGTGTGTGTGTGTGTGTGTGTGTGTGTGTGTGTGTGTGTGTGTGTGTGTGTGTGTGTGTGTGTGTGTGTGTGTGTGTGTGTGTGTGTGTGTGTGTGTGTGTGTGTGTGTGTGTGTGTGTGTGTGTGTGTGTGTGTGTGTGTGTGTGTGTGTGTGTGTGTGTGTGTGTGTGTGTGTGTGTGTGTGTGTGTGTGTGTGTGTGTGTGTGTGTGTGTGTGTGTGTGTGTGTGTGTGTGTGTGTGTGTGTCATCACCTCCAGACAGCTTTCCCTACAGGCCTGTCTTGATGAATGCATGGAGGCCTTGGATCTGTTCCTCAACAACCACTTTAATGAGAGTTTGGAGAAACTACGGCCACGGTGAGAGAAGTTTTCTTGTCTTTCTCTCCCTCCATTTCTCCACCCCTCCAGTATCTGTATTTTTAAGAGCAGGTGAGGTGTTTAGGAAAGGTGTGGTATCTACCAAGCTCATGTTGCAAATGCTTTTTCTTGTCAAATGCATCAGCAAATTTAGTCATTTGCAGCTTTAAAATGTGCTCCCCTGTGAAGTACTTGTTTAATTGTAGATGTCATCCCAAGATAGCACGCTTTATTCCAGTTGTGATGGAGAATTGCGTCAGGCTCCCTCCCTTCTCCAGGATGTTTACCTAAAGATCACACACCCTCACGCCTGACAATAGTCCCGCACACAGAGCGCTCTCCTTCTCATCAGTGTATAGCCGAAAGACTCTGGGAAGGAAACCACATGCTTAAAGGGACAGTTCACCCAAAAATGACAAATCTGTCATTTACTCACCCTCAAGTTGTTCCAAACCTGTATACATTTCTTTCACTGTAAAATTGTTTTTCGGAAACCCGTTGCCTTAAAATTATTAAGTAAATAAATAAACTTCAGGCTTAATCAAAAAATTTGTTGTCAAGTTCACATTACTTAATTTTTCAATTATGCATTGTTTATTAGCTTAAGACAACGGGCTTACTAAAAACAAATGTAAGTAAGTGAGCTGAACACTTACCAGTGTTGTTCTGCTGAGCACAAAATAAGATATTTTGAAGAAAGTTTTTGTAACCAGGCCGCTTTTTGGCCTGCTTGCACAAAATAAGATATTTTGTGTAACCAGGCCGCTTTTTGGCCACCATTGACTTCCATAGTAGGACTATACTATGGAAGTCAATGGGGTCCATCAAATATCTGGTTAACTACATTCTTCAAAATATATTTTAAGTAATGTAAATGAGGACAGAATTATAATTTTTGGGTGAACTATCCCTTTAAGTGGCTCCAACCATCCTTTATTTATAATGCAGGCCCTACAGGAAGTACATCATGCATGGTTTAGGCTATAAAAACATGTTTTATTAGTATGCTAGGACAGTTTCTAGAAAGTTTAAGGCATTATCTTTCTCTGGTTGTGAAGTGTGATCTCACATTGTGAGTGTAAAAGCGTGTGTTGTGTTGTATTCCAGGTCTAAAGAGAGCATGTATCACGCTCTGATCTATGCCACAGTATTAGAGATGCAGGCCATGATGACCTTCCAGCACGACGACATAGTGCATGCTGGGAACACCATGAAGAGAGCTCAGGAGGTGTGCCAGAGGTAGAAGGAGAGCCAAAACAATGCATTCGTTCCTGCCGCGGAGAGACTTTTCCTCTGACCTTTTAACTTTTAGGCAAATGGGGTTATTTCCATGTCAGCTGACCCAGTTCTGCAGCGTTGACATTTGCATGTATTTGCATGGAGATGTAACGGTGTGGCTTTAAATGACAGACAGCTGGACTAATGTCTAATGAGGACTTTTATTGGCCTTGCATAACATAGATTAAATGGAGTGGAAGAGATGCACAGGCCTTTGTGTCCTTGCGCACACAGCATGTTACCATGCAGCACTAATCCAGATGAGTGGGTGTAGCAATGGTCACACATCAGCTCACTTTCGGTTTGCTTAAGGAGTGAGTTACAAAGGAATATCTTTCTGTGATTTCCTCCTAAACTCCTCCAGACATGCTCTTGGGAGAGTGATGTTAGTTTGTGCTGAAGTATATACTTATGTTCGTTGCTCAGATTAAAATGGTAAGAGAGCCTCCTAAAAGAACCTATTTTTAAAATTCATAAATCAGTTTACGAATTGACAAATAAATAGACATATTTCAAATTATCACAGAAATATGTATTATTATTTAATAATTCAATATTTATTCAAATTATAATATGTAGTTAAAGATGAATATCCAATGTTCAGTAACATGTTTTAAGTCAGTTGGCAAATTAATTAAGCAAATAGCATATACTATGTTATTTTATTGGTTAAAAGCGTTGAAAGTTTTATGGAAGCTTGTTTCTGCCACAGAATAAAACAATGTAAAAGATAATTGCGGTTAAAAAAAAAAATGTATCTCACAATTCGGACTTTTTTTTCCCGGATTTGCAAAGTATAAACTAGCAATTAATCTGTGGCGTAAACAGGCGTCCATAAAAATTACTATTTAGTTATAAAATGTATTTGATACAAAATAAAAATAATTCATTTATATATTTACATTTTAAAATATTTATGTTTATTTGTCAATTTGAAAAGATGCAATACTAGCTTTTGTAATGCGTTTGAAAGAAGTAAAACTGCAATATTGTGAAATTACATTTTTAAAAAACGGTTTACTATTTTAATATTTGTAAAATGTAGTTTAGTCTTCAGTGTCACATGATCCTTCAGAAATCATTCTAATATGCAGATTTGCTGCTCAATAAATAATGTTATGATTATCAGTGTTGAAAACAGTTGTGCTGCTTCATATTTTGGAGGAAACTGTGATAAAAAAAAATCTTTGAGAAATAGAAAGTTCATAAGAACGGCATTTATTTGAAATTGAAATAACAAATGTATTTTACTGTCACTTTTGATCAATTTAATGCATCCTCGCTGAATGAAAGAATTAACTTCTTTAAAAAATCTTTTGTATAGTACATGTATATTATTATTTTTGAATGATTAATTTCCCCCTCATCTTCCACAAGTAAGAGCTTTTGGCTGATGCTAGTCAGGTCAAGTGTGGTTGTCAAGAAGTTATTATTATCACAATATCATTATCATTATATCTCGACTTCTTGCTGTTCTCTCTCAGGTTCCGGAAGAAGTCTGGAAGTCTGAGTCGTCGAGGTGCAAACGATGATGATCTCACAGAAGGTGCCTTTTTCTTCTCTTCCCAGAAATGTCCATCTCGCATGATTATTCCTGGAGAAATAAGACTCAAACAAACCTATTATGTGGCACAGCATTCAGTTTGAAGAATTTTAGGCTAGTGTTAATGTTAAACTGACAGTTAACATTTCGTATAAGGTGCAATTTAATGACCATTTTAAGATGAAATGTTTCACGAACAAGCTCGGAATAATTTGAATTTGTTGTTTTATAGAGCATCTCCATGCCGAAGTGTGTTACGCCGAGTGTTTACTACACAGAGCCGCTCTCACCTTCTTACAGGTTTGACACATTTCAAGATCACTCACACACAGACAATCTCAGGTGTTTTGTTTAAACTATGTGTGCATTATGGTGTGTTAGAGGTGTGAGACGCCTATATCGTATCTGAACCCACTTTTCACTTTTCACTCCGTCCTACTCCACACTTTTTGAAGAGAAGTTTCTATATAGATCCTTAAAGGGTTCTTTCAGGCTCCTCATATATATAGAACATTTTAGGGGTTCCCATCATGGTATCATTTTATGGATTTAGTTTTAATTGAATACATTTTTATGAATTAGACATACCTTAATGTCCCGACAACCTCTGTAGTCACTTTTAGCCACTTTTTCAAGACACATAACAGCTGTAAAAAATCATGAGAGGTATTTCTGGTGTTTTATGTCGTAGAATAAAACATAAAAATATCTTGAGCTTGTGTTCATCACCACAGACCTTGTTTAAAGGTGGGGTATGTGATTTGCAAAACGGCTGGCAGATTTTGAAAATACACAACTCAAATGGTCCTACCTTCTTTCCTTTGACTCCACCCATTCAAAGAACATGGACATGGATGGGGGGAGGGGGGGATGGTACAACCGATTGATTGACGCACTTACTGTCCAATGATTCTAGGTGGTCTTGGAAATGATTGGCTGGAGTTTTTCGAGTCCTGCCCGTTCCACAGATGATTAAATTGCTTAATCTTTATTTCAGTGCTTCTAACTCAGTGGCTGTAAGTGGGTTAGGAATAGGATTTTAAGTGATTTAGAAAAAATTGCCAAAAAAGAGAATTACATACCCCACCTTTAAGGTGTTTAACCAAAATCCCATAAAAAAAAAAAAAAACATTGACTTGTGGACGATGGAACCAGATTTGCTACAACGCTAACTCGTTTCTGGGGTTTGGCCTACAGAAATACATCATCTCTGCACCACTATCATGCAATCATTTAAGACATTTCATCTAATATAGATACATTTTGGCAGAAAGGGTTCCTTAAAACTGATCCAAGAACCCTGTGGTTCTACATAGACCCCCACTGAACCTTTTTGAAAGAGTGCAGAGCTCAAATGTGCACCTGATTTCTCATTCTCTCTCTGTTTGTTTACAGGATGAGAATATGGTGGGTTTTATTAAAGGAGGAATCAAAGTACGGAACAGCTACCTCATATACAAGTAAGTCTTTAGCAAGTAAGTGAAGGACATCTGGTGCCATTAAGACACCTGCACCTTTTAAAGGGATAGTTCGCCCATCAAATTTAAATTCTGTCATCATTTACTCACCCTCAAGTTGTATTATTACAAGTATGAATTTCTTTCTTCTGCTGGACACAAATAAAGATATTTTGAAGAATGTTTGTAACCAAACAGTTTTGGGCACCATTGACTTCCATAGTATTTTTTTCCCTTCTATGGAAGTCAATGGCTACCAACATTCTTCAAAAATATCTTCCTTTGTGTTCAACAGAACAAATAAATTCATACAGGTTTGGAATAACTTGAGGGTGAGTAAATTTTTGGGTGAACTATCCCTTTAGCCCAATTGAAACAACCTATCGTTGATTCCCATTCATGCACCAACATCATGCCCTTGAATTGAACTATTCAGCGAATCTGTCAGCTGTGTGTGACGTCATGCTTTTCATGCAGGGAGCTGCACACCTTCATCCAGTCAGATACAACTTTCAAAGGGCCGAACCACAAGCACTTAGAGGGCGGAGTCTCTTTTGGGATCGGGGCTTTCAACTTGGTACGTTTGCGTGTGATATTGCGTCTCTGTTCCTATGAATAAACTCCAGACTGTCAATTGTGTTGCTGTTGTTCACTCTCACACAGACTCTCTCACTGTTTCCTGCCCGGATACTCAAGCTGCTAGAGTTCGCAGGCTTCTCTGGAGATAAGGTTTTTCAATTTGACTTCAGATGTCTCGAATTTGAATTTAAGTAAAAATTACACTTCACGTGTTAATTATTTTCTTAATGGTCTTCTTAAATGGTGTATGTGTGTGTGTGTGTGTGTGTGTGTGTGCAGGAATTTGGCATCTCTCAGCTGTACACCGGAGCCACCTCTCACACCCTTCGCTCTATGCTGTGCGCCCTCCTCCTGCTCTGTTTCTACACATTCCTCTCCTTTATTTTAGGTAATATGTATTTGTGATGAATCATGCATTTGATACCCACATAAATCAGAGATTTTTCGTCATGTTTCTTTAGTTAATTGTGCAACTTTAAGGGAGAGTTTATAATTACTATTTGGGATAATACATTTAAATAGAGTATACAATTGGATAGATGGATGGATATAAAATTGAAACAATAAAATATATAAATATATATATATACACACATTTAAATATTTTATTATACATTTGACTTTAATATATGTAAAATAATTTATATGAAAATTACTATTTATATTATGGTAACCCACTACCAGTCAAGTTTAATTAAATTAATTAATTTTATTCAGCAAGGATGTTACATTGATGAAAAGTGACAGTAAAGACATTTGTAATGTTACAAAAATATTTTAAATAATTGCTGTTTTTCTGAACTTTTTATTCATCAAAGATTCTTGAAACAAAATGTATCATAGTTTCCACAAAAATATGAATCAGCACAACTGTTTTCAACGTTGAGAATAATCAGACATGTTTCTTGAGCAGCAAATCATCATATTAAAATGATTTCTGAAGGATCATGTGACACTGAAGACTGGAGTAATAATGCTGAAATTTTTTACATATATTAAAATATAATTTTTTGAAATGGTAATATTATTTCTCAATATTACTGTTTTTACTGTAATTTTGCTCAAATAAATTCAGCCTTGGTGGACATGAGACGTCTTTAAACTTTTTTGACCCCAAACTTTTGAAGGTTAGTGTATATACTGAAATGATAGAATTGTTTGATATTGTTATTGTTTTTAATAGAGTGATGTTTTGTGTAGGTACTGGCGAGGGGGAGGTGGAGGAGGCAGAGAAACTACTGAAGCCATTTCGCCTGCGATACCCACAGGTATGTTTCTGCTTTAGTCTTTCTCTCTGCTTCACATGCTCATATCTTCATGTGAATGATTTGTGTTTATTCTAATAAGTTGCTTTAAAGACCCTCTAAAATGAAAACTGGACTTTTGTGGCATTTAGTTCATGTCACCACTAAACTACACTACACTAGCTGACAAATTCACACTTGACAGATATGAACATTTGAAAATGTGCAGTCTTTCTCTTCTAGAAAAACACCCCAAAATGATTGATGACTAATTTTTATTCAGGGGAATACCGATGTTTGTCCAATTAAATGTCCACGTTAACGGCTGCAGCCAAGTTGCTATACAAACCCAAACCGGAAAGAAACCCACGCTGGCCGAGCCATAACATTGGACTCTTTTTATTGAAGCTCATTTTCTGATTATCTCTCCAGGGAGCGATTTTCCTTTTCTTTGCAGGCCGGGCAGAAGAAATAAAGGGCAACATTGATGAGGTAAGAAACAAGAGAAGAACATTTACCAGAATTCATAAGTGGTGAATTCTGAAACATCAGTAGTTTCATGTCGAATCTGACCACATAGCATTTTATTCTCTATTTTGATGATTTTAAAGATGACCTGTTATGTTTATTTTTTACATGTTCAACTTTTTTTATTGAGAGATTTTGCTGTTTAAACATGAAAAGCGCCTGCAAAGTTACATGGTCACTCCAGAGGGAGTTATTCTCTATATCAGTAAACACTGTTTACACTGAAATGCCTCCATTGTAGTCTTGAGTTTCTTCCAGGAACAAACAGTGTCACAATATTTCTTAATTTAAAATATTCCCGCACAAGGCCTTGTTGTTTTGCGTTAAAACTCATGGTTATGGTAAGGGGTGGGACAAAGGAGTTGACCAATCACAAGACACTGATCCAGCTGACCAATCAGAGCACACTGAGCTTCTCAGAAGGAGGGGCTTCATAGAGACAGGAACTGAACAGAGCGTTACTGACTGACTGAGAAGAGAGGAGCTGCAATAACGGAAAATATGTGACAAATAATGTGTTTTTGAACAAGAATGTAAGCCTTATCTAGTAGACCACAAAAACAAGACTTTGAAGAAGCCATAACATAGCCTTTTAAAAGACTTCAGCGTTGGAATACAATTGAACTATGGATTAAAAAACAAGGGTCAGAGACGGTCTAATGTTTCGTAAGAAAGTTTGACTAACATTATAAGTGGGTCGTAATGTTCACTAATTAACATTATTGTACCCCTGCTTATCCAGGCGGTGGCGCTGTTTGAGGATGGCTGTAAGGCCCAGCAGGTCTGGAAACAGTTTCATCACATGTGCTACTGGGAGTTGATGTGGTGTTTCACTTTTAAGAGGCACTGGAAGATGGCGTACTTCTACGCTGACCTGCTCAGCCAGGAGAGCCGCTGGTCTAAAGTGAGGACTAAGAGTGCAACTAGTCTGCATTTTACATGAAAATAACATTTCAAATAGGGCTGCACATTTTGTCTTATTGCGATTTTTCAGATTATATATTAATATGGCTATATTAATCATTTATTATTGTTATAACTCTTACTACTACTATATAAAAAGTGCTAAATAAAAACAAAATAAGAAATATTACTATTGTAATATTTCACCGTAAAATAAAGGAAATGGAGAATTTAACAAAATAAATAATATCATTTTAGTTCCCATTACAACTGTAAAATTACAATGCATTTTTTTTATGGCTGTCTTAATTACTTTATCTTAACTTTTATCAAACTTTTATTTTGATAGAAAACTGTAGGGCGGGGCTTGATTTTGTCCATGTAGATTTGATTGAATGGTTTTGGTTTGCTATTGGTGGATCTCATGTGAGTAATAGGTTGCCCCGCCCTCACGCCAGTAAACACATCATCAGAGAAGAGAACAGAGTGTTGTGCTTCACTCGGAAACACGCAGCACATTTATTTCATATTATATAGACTCATTACATGCAAAGTGAGATATTTCAAGCCTTTATTTGTTATAATTGATGATTATGGCTTACAGCTTATAAAAACCCCAAATTCAAAATTAGAATATTGTGATAAGGTTTTCATAAGCTGTAAGCCATAATCATCAAAATTATAACAAATAAAGACTTGAAATATTTCACTGTGCATGTAATGAGTCTATATAATATATTAGTTTCACCTTTTAAGTTGAATTACTGAAATAAATGAACTTTTGCACCATATTCTAATTTTTCAAGTTTCACCTGTGTGTATATATATATTTATATTTTATATTTATATGATTATTATTTTTTATTTTACAGGACAGCACTAAAATAGTACATATTTTAACACAGTGGAACAGAAGTTTCTACTTTGTTTTTCTACTTTTTAATTTGAAAGATTCTCACAAAATTATGAATAAATTAAGTTTAGGAAGGTTTACATTTCCTCCACTTACATGAGTGTGAATACTTGTAATCACTGAAATTTCCACATTCACAAAGTCAGAAAACTCAAACAAAGGGCTAAATGACAGATTCCTTAATGAGTTTTGTAATGTTCTCAGCAGTTGGTGAGCCAACAGTAGCGTTAGCCAACGATTGTGGTCTAAATGCAGACAGGCTTCCTCTTCAGAAACATGAAGTCAAACCGTACAGATGTAAAGCCTAGGATCGCGCTGTATTTTTGTAAATAATTGAAGTTATGCTACATTTGTCATATCGCAGCCATTAGACAAACTGCCATGTGTAAGCTGTGTAAATTGGCTTTGTGGGCCGATGTCTTTGCCAGGTTTTTGTTTGCACTGGTTGGTTCTCTGGCTGGTTGTGATTACGTACAGTGTGTTTCCAGTGTACAGAAGGATTATTGTGCTTGTCTCTCTCTTTCTCTCTCAGGCCATGTACGTGTACATGAAGGCGGCTTATCTCAGCATGCTCCCAGACTCAGAATCCCGGCCGTTCGGGGATAATGAGGTGGATCTCTTTAGGTAAACACACATGCCATTGCATTGCCAAGACACTAGCAGATGAGGCTTTCATGAAGTCTTTCTGTATGTGGGTTTATTGGATGTGTGGTAATGTGGTACAGTATGATATGTATCAAAACTGACATTAGTCTTCTTTTTTTTTTACTTCCAATCTCTCTCAGACAGGTACCATCGTACAAACAGAAGATAGCCGGTAAATCTCCGCCCACAGAGAAGTTTGCCATTCGGAAAGCAAGACGGTACAAAGGCAGAAATCCTATCAGACTTCCTGTTCCTGTGCTTGTAAGAAGAATAACATTCAGTAGACTTTCATTTTCCCCTTTATTTTCTAAGACAATATTTATACTTGACTAATGTGCTTCATATTTCAGGAGATGATGTACATGTGGAATGGCTTTTCCATGATCAGCAAACAGCCTGAGCTCACAGAGGGCATGATGGAGACGCTGTTAGAGGCGGAGCGCACCCTACAGGCGGCTCCGGGTAATGACTACACATTACTCTGTGTGTTCAATGAGACATAATTACATCAGTTGCATTTCAGGCAAATTCTGCTAATCTTAGCGATATCACTCTCTGCTATTACTCTTATAGAATATGTCGAGATATATTTAAAAAACAAATTCCGGATAGGTTTTAACCCTTCATGTTTCATATTAAGTAAATGCAGACTGTGGATAATAAAGCAAAAAATGGTAAAAAAAGAAGCAATTTTTAGACAAATAAATAATCAATTGCTAAATATTGCATGGTCAATTAGTTTGTTTTTAAAATCTAATTATTGATTTTATTACCCTTTTATTCTCATGTTTAATATTTCATAATAAATTCATTTTAAAATTAATTTCTTAACTTGTATATTCATTTTAAAACTCCCAAAAGTAAGATTCTAAAAGAGGCACAAGATGACTGACTTTTATGTCGTTTTATATTGTGTACGGTCTAACAAGGTGTGTGTGTGTATATATATATATGTACTGATGAAACTCGAAAAATTTTAATATTGTGTAAAGAATTGTGTATTTTAGTAATACAAATTAAAAGGTGAAACTAATGTTTAGTATATATAACTATATACATATGCATGATTATACTTATCAGAGGGCCGACATTTCTGTATTTAAAATATATATTTTTTTTATTGATTTCATGTAATATTCACATTTTCTGAGATTTTGAATTTGGGGTTTTCATAAGTTGTAAGCCATAATCATCAAAATTATAACTTTTGCACGATATAATTTTTTTTCGAGTTTCACCTGTATGTGTGTATATATAGTTCTATACTGTTTATATAACCTACCTATACAGTAGTATGCTGTATATAATTTTATTTTACACTCCTTCTTTCTGTATGTGTAGAGAATGAGTACAGTGTGGATGACGTGTGTTTGATCCTGCTTCTGAAAGGCCTGTGTCTGAAGAACCAAGGCCAGATGCAGGCCGCAGAGGACTGCTTCAGACAGGTTTACAGCAGGCCAGTGCTCCTGTACTAATGCAGTTTCCCTTCAGACATGCTTGTTCCGTCTCAGGGATGGAGTTTGAGATGTTTCTCTGTCTTTAACAGTGAAAAGAAGCTGAAGTTTGATCATTACCTGGTTCCCAACGCCCTGCTAGAGACGAGTCTCTTGTGCATCGACACGGGGAGGAAAGAGCAAGCCATCAAACTACTGCAGAAAGCCAAGTGAGTTCCGGATAGGACAAAACCAATGCGGTTCACACACTGAATACTCGTTTTTACTGGTTTGTTGTTGCTCCAGTCTGAAATGTCACATTATTATTGTCTCTCCTGTCAGGAATAACTACAAAGAGTACTCGATGGAGTCTCGTACGCAGTTCAGGGTCCATGCAGCCCTGATCAAACTTAAGGCTGACACCAATGACCAAGATGAAATAACATCTTAGTGAGGAAATAAACAGCGTCTCTCCTCTGATGACCAGGTCACTTTATGGGGAGAATATGAAAGATCAAAGACACAGTGTGGTTTTTACGCAGTGGCACTGCCTAGTGTTATTATAGGAGACACTAAAACCCTCACTTGTACATTCTCCAGCTTATCTTTTGCCAAATTGATGTTTATTTTAGTTAGTAAATCGAAATAATGAATGGATATTTCAAAACGTAAACTAGGGTTTAAGCTCCTTTTGTGTGAAAGTGTACATCTTAGGGAGCATTAGATATCAAATTTATATATATTTTTTGTCAAGTCCTGTACATGTTTAATAAGGGGAAATAGCTGGAAAACTGACGGTGTTTAAAAAAAATTGGACCAACAATTTTACACTAAGTTCTAATGATTAAACATGTTGATTATTGTAAGGCTGAGTGTGGGATTGAATATTATATTCCTTTCTTGAATGAATCAAGAACTTTTATAATAATCAAACAGTTCCCCAGCATACATAGTAAATACTCGGTTGTCAAATACTGTGGTTATTTTTTTTTGTCATGCAATGTATTTTATTAGCAGTTAATGTTTATTAATATTGCTATTAAAATATTTTTGGAAATGTATAATTTATGCACTTTTTTTTTTGTTAAGTAAATTAAGTCGTACAATCAATGCAATGGGTTACAGTATGAATAAATCCGTTTACCTTTCATGCATAGGCTAAATTGTTCCTAAAAAGTAGGTTTTCTTTTTAACTTAATTTAACAAGGAATTACGTTATCCAATGTATTAATGAAGCTCTTTGAATATCACAGTTTTTCAGTCAGACATGCATGTATATTTTCTGAAGTCAGTTTATTCTGAAGTATGACTGATTTTAATTAAACAATAATGTGTGATAATAACAATGACATGTACAAAGAAACCAATTTTACAATATAGTACAGTAGCACTGTATAAAAGTCCTTGTTATTGGCTGGCTTCAGCTGTCGCTGTGGGCAAGCCCTGCTCTTCCTCTTTCTTCCTGCGTTTCTGAACTTTCTTCTTCTTCTTCTCCTCCTTCTCTATTTCAGCAACCATCTCTTTGAACTTGGCGCTGCGGGGGTCCAGCGCATACCCAAAGCGCTCTCTCGCCTCGGCCAGCAGTTTGTCCCGCCTTATTTTATCCTCTCTTTGCTTCTGTTTTGTCTCCCTTTTCTGCTTTTTCCAGTCTGCGATCATCTTGGGCATTTTGGCCATGTTTGCAGCAATAGTCTTCTCTCTGTGTGAAAACAAAGCGAAAAGCACATTAAAGCTGTGTAAAAACCAACGGTCGTGATCAAGGTTGTGATCATCTACTTTTTCCAAACTTTCACTGTTTTATTCCAAAGAAACATTTATATTATAAGCGGGAGTATTTTTCCCATATGGATTTTTAAACTTATCAGTTAAAGCGTTAAGCCATAAAGCAAACCAATCAGCCATGAAGTGAATCGCAACATCACAAACTTTTATTTGAAAAAAGGAAAAAAAGGCAAGTTTTTACGTAACAGTTTTAATGAGGAAAAGAACTACGATCCCATGAAGCATTGCAAATGATTTTTAATGAAAAACAATGGAGAAATATCTACCTTATTTATTTACAGGAGGAAGTTAACTATTTTCTATGAATGTGCGATACTTTTGGATTAATTAAAACGCTACAGTTAAATAACTAGAAAAATAGCAATGTGCAGTAAACCATAAAACGTATTTGCGCTAGTAACCAGTGTTTATAATAACGATAATTAATTAAAATAACATTAGAAACACCAGTTTCAATATCAAGCAAGCAGCATAACAAGCTTGTTTTGTACAGCTAGAATAGCACATTCAATGGTTTTCAATTTTCAATTTTGGTTGAACTATTCCTTTAAAGGGATAGTTCACCCAAAAAGGAAAATTATACCACCATTATTTACTCACCCTCAAGCCATTCAAGGTGTACATATGGTTATCTGCCGGAAGCTAGTTTAGCTAATCAAGTTTTTTTTCTTGCACAAATGCATTGCTTCGCTTCAGAAGGCCTTAATTAACCACTTGTAGTATGGATTATTTTTATGATGGATGGGTGCATTTTTTTGTGGGGGCTTCAAAATTGTACGCCCTCGTTCACTCCTATTATAAGGTTTGGAAGAGCCAGGATATTTTTTTTATTATATTTCAGATTGTGTTCGTCTGAAAGAAGATAGTTATATACACATAGTATAGCTTGAGGGTGAGTAAATCATGGGATAATTGTACTTTTTGGGTGAACTAACTCTAAGAACAACTGACGAATGACAACAAATTGCATCTTGCTTAAATTAAGTAAACTATAAAGAATAAGAATGTTTCCATCTTATAAAAAGAGTAAAAACAATTTAATTGCAATACAAAGTTTTTCATTTATTTTTTTATGCGACACAGGCGGGAACCAATAACACATTACGTCATAACTCGTAAAGCGTCCTAACCGTCAAATTTGAATGTTTGAAGGAATTTCTGCTTCACATAAAGCTATATCATAAACGGGCTCAAGACACTTGGAATATAGATGATAAATCATGTGGATTACTTTTACCAGCATAATGTGTCAATGTGGCACACACACACACACAACAATACATAATCAGATGATTAGCCAACTTTTAAGGTTTTAGAGTTTGAAAGCTCCAGTCTCTCCATCGCTGCCTGTGGAAACCGAACCTCGGACATTGTAAGAAACACAAATCATAACGGTTTTGTAACAACGCAAAGGTGAGTAAATTATCACAATTTTCATTTTGGGATGAACCGTTTATCAATGAATATGTGGAGTTGGATGGATACAGTCGGTCGGATTCACCTCCCCTCCACGTTTATCAGTGAATATGGTTGTCACAGCAAACATCCGATAGAAACTAGTTAACGTTAAGATTCACTTCACCTCTCCATCCGCTTCTGCGCCTTCTCCTTCTCTCTGGCCGCGATGTTTCCCAGCATCACCTCGACCGGAGGGTGCCACTCTCTCTCCTCGGCCACCAGCTCCTCCAGCCGGTCGTGAGAGGGCCAGAGTTTGGCCGGGTCAATCCCTGACGCGCGTCCATAGCGGCCGAACAGTCTGCGATCATACTTCTCAGTCTTCTGCCAGTCGGGCGTCTTCTCGCTCTCTTTATCCGGTATATAAGGGTTCTTTATATTCAACCAGAGGGGTCTTGGGTTATAGTTCGCGATCTGATGAACTACAGCCGGTATAAAGGAGTTTAATTTACTGACACCAAAGAATAAGCCTGTCCTCCTGCTCAGCAAGGAGGCCGCCATGTTTGATGACACCCAAGTGACCTCTGACGTCATCAAATAGACGCGTGCTGCTGACGTCATTACGCCCTCTGCTGGTGTAAGTAAAAGTGTCAAAGGAAACTATCACTCAGCGGCCACTTTATTAGGTACATCTTGCTAGTTAGACCCTCATTTTGCCTTCAGAACTGCCTTAATTCTTCGTGGCACAAGGGACAGAAAACATCTCTTAGTGAACTCACTGTCATGTACAAGAAACCAGGGGATAGTTCACCCCAAAAATGAAAAGTCTGTCATCTTTTTCTCGCCCTCAAGTTGTTCCAAACCTGTACGAGTTTCTTTCTTCTGCTGAACACAAAGGAAGATATTTTGTAGAATGTTTGTAACCAAATAGTTGTTGGGCACCATTGACTTACATAGTTTTTTTTTTTTCCACTCTAGGTGTGATAGTCAATGGCTACCGTCATCTCTCTGGTTACCAACACTCTTCAAAATATCTTCCTTTGTGTTCAGCAGAAGAAAGAAATACAGGTTGGAACAACTTGAGGGCGAGTAAATGATGACATCATTTTCATTTTTGGGGAACTATCCCTTTAATGAGAAATGTGTTGTTTTTCCGCTTGAGTGTTGGGCAGTTTGTGTCAGTATTGTGGGACTGATGAGTCGTCTCTCTTTCTCCACCCTCGCTCCTCCCTGATCATTTTGGTTTGGAGTTTAATCATCTCCTCAGGGGGCCTTTAACAATGCTATTTCAATCCTCAGAGGTTTTGTGTGTCCTGAATGCTGGACCCTTAAATCTTTTCCGGTAGTTTAGCGGCGCAGTGGGATCCTATTGTTGAAAATAAAGGTCTTAAATGGATATGGTCCCGCTGGTATTGTTCATCCCAGAGTCTGGACAATATAGAAAACAATAATGATGGCCAATTTTAAATCTCTGGCTGCCGTTTTGGCCACATTGCATATTTATTTAATTGAATTACTTTAAAGAAAGAAGAACAATGCAACACAGATTACAAAGAATTACTGGCAAGTTAATCATAGAAATTTGTACAAAAGGAATATAATAAGTACAACAGAGAAAACATTAGATAGATAGATAGATAGATAGATAGATAGATAGATAGATAGATAGACATATAGATAGACAGATAGATAGATAGATAGATAGATAGATAGATAGATAGATAGATAGATAGATAGACAGATAGATAGACAGATAGATAGACATATAGATAGATGGATGGATACAAACATATTATATAATGTTTTGTCTGTTTATTTTCCTTTTGTACTGACTTCATAATTTAATTCTATAATATAATTTTCCATATGAATTAGTAAATCAGTAAATAAGCAGATTAAGAGACTTTTCTTGAATAATATTTAATATTAATATTAATATCAGCCACTTTAATTGTGTATTTGTATGCCCTGATCTTAATCCGTTAAATCAAGCGATAGTGAAAGTTTAGAAGGTGAAGCTTTGCTACGACCGAGTTTATTTTACAGACGCACTGAGAGTTTCTGTCCTCACGTAATTTAGTGATGAATGGATGAATTATCATGTTTGAAGAGTCTTAAGGGGGCTTAGATGTGTCTTTCACCCGTAGGGCTGCATGTGGTCTATACTTCAGGTCTTATTAATGGTCCACGCCAGCTTCAGTGAGCAGATGAGCAGAAACTCTGCTTTGAATTTCTGGAACGCACGCAGCATGGGAGGGTTGGATTATTAACCAGCAAACACTCGGAGGAAGAAAAAGGCCTTTGTTTTAAATGCTCCAGCCCTCCCTCTCTATCACAAACCCCTCCTCTCTTTCCGCTACTCTTCTTTTAGTTTTGATTTCTTTTCAAAAATGTAAAGATGGGACAAACAAGCCGCTTTAGAATGCGGCTCTTGGAGAGACAGATGTCAGAGCTTTTGTGTCGCGACGAGCGCATCATTATAACTCAAAAGTTCCCATGGCGGGGGGTTGAGGAGGGTTTGAGAGGGGTCCGCAGTGTGCCATGCGCGACACAGGGCTTAATTTAGACACCGGTGATCCGTGCCAACTGAGAAGCTTTAAAGACACGACCGTCTGAAAAAAATCAGGTCTGCTGGCATCAATGTCAGGAGTTTATCAGTACTGATATATAATAAGCTGTGTTTTTCTAAGGCAAGTGTCACTAGTATGCTTATTAATCATACATTTGGTCAGAAATGCAAAAAACCTAAAGTACCGGTAATAAATTGTATCATGTAACAATGTATAATGGGATGGATCGATGGATACGAACGTACAGATAGACAGTAAAAAGGGATGGATGGAGAAATAGTTGGATCAATGGATGGATGGATAGATGGATATAGATTGTAAAGATGAATGGATAGATGAATGGATGATTGACAGATAGATAAATGATAAATAGATAAATGGATGATGGATGGATGGATAGATAGATAGATGAATGTAAGGATGGATAGATAGATAGATAGATAGATCGATAGATAGATAGATAGATAGATAGATAGATAGATAGATAGATAGATAGATAGATAGATAGATAGATAGATAGATAGATAGATAGATAGAGCTTGTGAGTTCATCCAAAGAGACTATCCATATGGCCTTATGATTAAATATTTACAGGCCAACACATTTCCAACCAACTCATGATAAATTGATGGATCTTGCATTATGGGATGGCTCTATTCCTGCTCGCTGCTGTTTCCCACTCCCACAATAACTGGAGAACAACCAAGGGAATTTCCAGATGTCATCTCAGTAAACATGATGATCTCTCATGCTTTTAATGTGCGCACCATGACCTGCGATACGTACATTTCAAGTGCTATACATGTGGGTTTGATTGTAATGACGCTTTGTTCAGTGATTACGTTTAAATTGAGTTATTTAGCAGATGCTTATTCAATGCAATACAATTGAGGAAAAATACAAGCAATGTATTATCATGAGCTAACAACTGAAATGGTTACAATAAGGTCTCATTTGTTAACATTATAATGCATTAGCTAACATTAACTAACAATGAGCAATATGTTCTTACAACATTTATTCACATTTTTATTACATTATTAACAAACGTAGTTCACAGTGAATTTCGAGCTTTTTAAAGCAGAATGGATTCTGATGTTTTTATTGTTCATCAGCCAGGGTAAAAATCGTTCTGAAAGTGATTCCAACTGTATAGTTTCTCTGTGCCGTTATCATTATAGTTGTGGACCACACTATTCTTTTATATTTAGAAAGATTTGTATGTTTATCTTTATCGTTATCATCTTTCTTCTTTACTTTGAGATGGAACCAGGCTTCCAAATATGGAAAAATGATGCACCAAATGTCCATATTTTGTTGCGTGGCAACACTGTTGTAAAACTGAATATAACTTTACACAGAAAAGCTTAGTAACCCAGATATTTCTAACTCTTTCATTGCATTTCACTCACAACAAGCTGTTTATTATGTCTGCCACATAAGAAAAAAAAGTCATGCTCTATGGATCATAATTATGACATAAAAGTCATAATTATGAGATTTAAAAAAAAATGTGTTTTGTACAAGTATGACAAATGTTGAAGTTATGAGACAAAAAGTTGCAATTATGGCATACTAAGTCAAAATTATAGCATGTCAAAATGCTATAATGACAACAAATATAATTTTGACTTTTCAATCTCATAATTTCGATGTCATAATTTTGATTTAGCAGGTCATAATTTTGACTTAGCATGTCATCATTTTGATTTAGCATGTCATAATTTAGATTTTTCATCTCATTATTATGATTTACCAAAGCATGTTTTTTTTGTGTGTGTGTGAAAATGGGCTTCCATAGTTTAGAATTTGTACGAATCTCTTAAATACACTTGTCTTGTAGGTGTTTTGTGGTTAAAATGACTTGATATGACTGGCTCGTTCATCACTCTGGAACTAGAAAGTCAAGTTGAGCACTTTGCGCTACAGGATGTCTTTCAGTGTGCGGCTGTGTACTGTGTGCATAGAACTGCAAGTGCACACACAATATATGGTATGGTATAGTGTGCCATACTGAGCATACTGTAGCCATATAATGTCAAGAGATGTTTGACCGCTCCATGTGAAGTAAACAATCAGCGCCGCACATGCAGAGTTGACATTGCTCATGTTCTCATCCTGCAGGCGGATCTGGAAGTCTCCACGTCATTGTTTAAATGATTCCCCTTCACTAAACTGGGAACGAACCCAAGCAAGAAGTACACGTGAAAGCACCTCAGGAGGGGAGCGTGTTCAGCGGGGAGCTTTTCAATAATGGATGTACCACATTGAGCTCCCGTTAATAATGTGTTTCTGTCACCGCGGGAGACAGAAAACCGCATTTTAGAGGCGGACGAGAGAATAATGGGATGCAAAGTTAGGGAAACTTAGTCATAACTCACTCTGGCTCCTTTTCAAGCATTCTCCGTGTCTTTTGGCTTTGTTTAACAGGCAAAAAAAAATACTAAAATAAGACATAAGCATTGTGATTTTAGAGAACAATGGCTCGTTAACCCATGGACCTCATCATCGAAGCTGTTATTATCGTAATTGTGTTTTTTGATTATAGTGTTTTCATCAATCAAATTATGGATTAAAGTAATGATCCATATGTCGGTGAACATTAGTGTAATAGACAAGATTTAAAGGAATGTTTCGGGTTCGATTAAGTTAAGTGGAAAGCTGTTGAAAATAATTTTATTTAAGTTTGTTAAAATTGTGTTCACATGAATACATTCTATGAGCAAGATTGTGCAAAGGGGTTAAAAGCAGTTATTTGAACTCTAAAGTCAACGGTCTTCTAGTGCTGGGGATACATTTCTAAAGCTGGATGCATTGCACACTGTACAATTTATAATAGTCCTTTATGATTGTTGCTTGTCAGACTGTAACATGATCCCAGCTGTAAGCCATGTCACACTGTGGGATCTCAGGCGGCCAAAGTTATACAAGATTCAACACATTTTTTTTAAGCTAGTTTAATGTAATTTAAGTTGAAATTACTTAAATTAAAGGCAGCATGGCTTTTAAGGTTTTTTTTTTTTTTACAGTGTGGTAGCTTGTTTCTGCCACAGAACAAACAATAAGTAAGGTAATTGCCAGTCCTTTTTTCCTTTGAATTGGACTTATTAACTCACAATTGCGAGTTAAACTTGGAATTAAACTTCCAAGTTTAAACTCTTAAGCAAAAACTCTTTTCCTCCCAAACATTGCCTATTTGTCTTACCCCTCTCAAATGTGAGAGCAGATTTTGTTCCCATGGCTGTGCATGTCCACATTAATAAGCGATTTGACATTTGTGTCATGCTCTCTGTGTCCGTCTCTTGTGTCTTTACCCATTGGGGACTGAGCAGGGCTCATCGTCCAATCAGAAGCCGAGCCCTTCTGCTGATGCTTTGAAAATGGATGCAATGCCAGAGGCGCTAAATACAGTTAATGGTCAATGAATTCAAATGTCATCATTATCTGATCGCATCTGCAGTTCTGAGAATAAATCCATGTCCTTTTAGTGCTTCCCTTTCAGTCCACTTCCAGCACTGGATCATTCATACCAATAATTAAATCAATTAATGCTAATATAAAGATACATATAATACCTATAATACATGTTTTAAATTTACTTTCCATTATGTAAATCATATCAGCACAAACACAGTTTTTCTCTGCTTTGATTCCAATGACGGGCATAAATGCAGAGATCATATGAAGCGATCAGACGTTCTCACCTTTGTTGGGGTTGAGCTGATCTCCCTGAGAGCTGACTCATCTTACACACACACACACACACATCGTCCATCCATTGCTGTGGGTATTGTAGACTGGCAGAGGGGTGCAGGTGGTGCTGGACTGGTGCAGACTTTGTCCCGATGCTCCCGTGCCAGCCCAGTGCCATCTGTCATCAGCTACAACATCTGCAAATCCAAGGTGCCCTTGATGCCCGGTGCCACTGTGGCCCGCTTCGGATTTCTGCAGGGGGTCGAGTGGGTAGAGAAGCTGCTCCCAGAACACTAATCACATCTTCATCACTAATCATCATGGTTTGATTGTTGTTGTTTTTTATATTCTTGCAGTGCTGTTACAGGATTGTTTTCCCGCTTATTTTACCATATCAGATTGCTCACCCCACGCCACTGTTCAGTTGAAATACATTTGTTACATGCAAAGCGAGCAAGACAAAGGGCGATTGTGGCTTGGAAGTAATACCTAAGATGTTTAGATGAGTTGAGGAAACTCTCCATTTCAAATGAGAAGAGTAATACTCATCATAATGGAGTATGCTGAGGTCTTGAAATTCTTCCATACCTGCAAGGCATCCATTAGACCACATTGCAATTAACATTCTTGGCTATGATCCTGATTACTTTGTAAACAAAGCTCTATATTGATTTAGCAATAACGTGTAACTAGATTTCTGAAGTGGTGTCTGCCCATGCTGTCATGATGCCGGAGTGTTTTAGGTGGTTATTAGTGCGTCAACATGAGACGCTGTGTGATATTTGGCTGCGTTTAACTCCAACACTCGCGAACTTCCCTAAGCACTTCCCCTCGGGGGAATCCCCACCGCCATTTTGAAGTGGATGAGGGAAATTTATTTGGACCGACCCTTGACCCCTTAATTTGATGGAGGGAGCGAGTCTATGTACATTTCAGGCATATCCATAGACCACGATGCAACACAGTTGTGACATCACAACGGCAGATTGCAGTGCTCACGCGCTTAATTTAACCACAAGTGATCAAGGGCTTAAGGCGCTACGTTTAAAAACACATTGCAAGGGTTCACCCAGTACTCATGCAACGTAAGCAATGACGTACATCCGAGTGAAGGAGACGGAGGGAAGTTAAAAGTGGACTTAAATGCAGTCTACTTTAAGCAATTTAGAAATTTGCAGCATAACTGTGTAAATTAGCATCTAGATTCCATTAAGTTGAAACGTCCAGATTTTACTTTAAACGTTTTACTTTAAACATGCTTAATGTTATGCAATAAGCGAAGTACTCGCCAACAGAAAGGCGCATCTCAGACGGTGCATGATGCCGAATTCAGTTCTCTTCCACAACATTATATGGCCAAATACACACAAAATGATCTCTAAATATATTGGAGCCATGCAGCTCTTAAAGTGACAGCAGCCTAATAAGCCTGCTTCCGCCTGTGTGCTTAATGTTAATCAAACAACAAAAGAGAAAATCACTCACTGCTCCTTTGTTGCTTTAACAAGAATCAGTATGATTTAATTCATACAGTGAAAACTAAACAGAGTTTTATTTTTACATTTCATTATTGTTAAATAAGCCTAATGTAGGACTACCTGAAACCCTAAACCCCCTTGTTTACACTGACATTAAAATGACACTTGCTTTTTATCATAAATTGTTAAATAATAACATTATTGCAATGTAAATCACACATGTTTTGCATTAAGTCTGCTTGATATTGAAGAAAAATGCGATATATTTAAAATGCGATATATAAAATGCGATAAGTGTGTAAAATAAATTGTTTTACTGTTGCATTAGATTTACTAAGTTAATATTAAGACTTGTGTCAAGAAAGAATGCATTTTTAATATATATTTATGGATTGCTGTTTTCCCCTAAACTTTTGTATTACAATGTGCAGACTAAGGGCCAGCTTGACTAAACAGGGCAAGTTAGCACGAGAGCGCAATCCCACAAATGCACTGGATGGGAGTGGAAAGTTCTGCGCGTGATCTACTGATGATGCACAAATGAAAGAACACAGCCGGATCATTTCCATAAATGACCAACGCAATCTACCAAGAACAGTGCAAATTAGCGTCTGGTTTAAGACATGCTTTTTTTGGGACAATAAATAATGGCGCAAATACCAGTAAATTGACGAGCACAAGCCTTAGTAAATCACCTTGCATGATTCATTTAAATGCTCTACTCCTATAAATTTTGTGTCTTAATGGGAAACTCCTACAAATACATATGCAATAAGGTCAGCCGCAAAATGAACGTTGACCACACCTTTTCAACGCTAATTTTTCACTGCGTGTCTTTAGTAAATCCTGACAGTAGTTTTTTAACGCCAAAAGAGGGGTTGTGCTGGCGCAAGTTGTTAGTAAATCTGGCTCTAAGGTTGCAAACTAAAAGCAGATTCTCCTTTGGAAATGGGAAATGCAATTTATGACATTGTTACAAAATAAATATAATACGAACTTCAATATGTTAATTTGCTGCGTGATTGCAGGGGACCAAAACAACCAATTGAAGAAAGCGAGGTGACATTTAAAATTCAGCAGAGCACCATAAACAGTTATCGAGGACGGAAATCTAAAAGAGAAAGGGAGAAAGGGATGTCTGTTTTGTTGGCTAATAGGCGACTGGGGAAAAAGAGGCCTAAATCAGAAAGAGTAAAGCTCTGAAAAGAGAAGACAAACAAACTAAAAGCATCGGCACCAAGATCTCAACGAGCCGCGCCAAAATTGTTTGGCACTCGTGGTTCTTAAAAGGAACACCTGCGAAGCGGCAGTCGCTCCTTTACATTCTCCTGAAACCCCGCTGGTCAGCGCTCCACTACTTGGCATCTGATCCTTTAGCCTGTGCCTTCAGACGCCAAGAAGAAAGGAAATCGCTCAAGACATAAGCTCGCGTTTCTGTGGTGATAAAAGATTCAGTTCCCCCTGCACAATTTGTCACCTGTGTGTTTGTTTTCCCACCCCCCGAGTCGAGAGCCCACCTTAATCTAAATGAGCTCATTAGTTGGCAGCGTTCGCCGCACAGGTTCACATAATGAGGCTCATAAACACGGGCGCCATCCACTAAATGAGGCCTGTCACCTCACGTTAGGCGAGTTTGCATAAAATACCGGCTCGTTTAAATGAAAACATTTTCATTCGAAACTTTGCCCGGAAAATGGTTGTTTTGATGAAAAATATGTTCAGCTTCAGTCTTCATGCTGAACTCACGGTCTTGGAATGTGTAGGGTCGACTGCTTTATGCTGAATTCCCAAGAAGAAAATAGAGGTGGATTTTTCGAGGTATTTTCTGACTATTGTGCCTGTTGGACGCAGCTCAAAGGAAAGGTATGGAACATAAAATGTGGGTCTTCTCGGTTTCCTGTGTTTGGGTTGAGGTCCCATGGCGCCGTGCAGCACGCTGGCAGCGGCCCGGAGCATATGGCTCCATAAGGTGATTTGTGGATTGCTTTCCTTGCATGGTGGGCAGGAGGTTTAGGGTTCAGCTCAGGACAGCCCAGAGAGACTGAGGAAGGCCTGAGTATTGTGTTGAATTATTTGGGGCCTTATTTTGTTTCTAGAAATGTTTAGATCCCTGAAGGGGAATAATAACAGGAATTTTTTTTTAATGATTTTTAAAATCTGAAAAATGCAAAAAATTATATTCTCTCGCCCCTTCACCAAACCAGTAGGCTTTCAGAGTAATTAATCAAAGTACATTTCCTTTCAAACTGGGAACTATTGGTGCATCCCATTTCGTGTACTAATGCACTATTCTTTGCTGTTTTGTACTAGTGCGAGTAGTGTGCTCACTCTGAAAACTCCAAAAGGAAAAAGTTCACCGGATGAAGCACTTAATTAACAAAAAAACGAAGTGTGGAATGTTGGACACTTCATGCACTCAACTGTCGCAGCTTAAATTACGCAGCTGAGGTAAACAAGTATAAGTTCATAGTGTATGTTCATAGTGCATAAGTGCATAGTATATAAGAACATGGTGCATAAGTCCATAGTGCATAAGTTCATTAAGTGCATAGTGTATAAGTCCATAGTGCATAATGCATAAGTTCATTGTATATAAGTGCATAGTGTATAAGTTCATAGTGCGTAAGTGTATAGTACAAGAAAATGGTGCATAAGTCCATAGTGCATAATGCATGAGTTCATTGTATATAAGTGCATAGTGCATAAGTGCATAGTGCATAAGTGCATAAGTGCATAGTGCATAAGTTCATAGTGCATAAGTTCCTAGTGCATAAGTTCATAAGTTCATAGTGCATAAGTGCATAGTGCATAAGTTCATAGTGCATAAGTTTATAGTGCATAAGTTCCTAGTGCATAAGTTCATAGTGCATAAGTGCATAGTGCATAAGTTCATAGTGCATAAGTTCATAGTGCATAAGTTCATAGTGCATAAGTTTATAGTGCATAAGTTTATAGTGCATAAGTTTATAGTGCATAAGTTTATAGTGCATAAGTTCCTAGTGCATAAGTTCCTAGTGCATAAGTTCATAGTGCATAAGTTTATAGTGCATAAGTTTATAGTGCATAAGTTTATAGTTTATAAGTTTATAGTGCATAAGTTTATAGTGCATAAGTTTATAGTGCATAAGTTCCTAGTGCATAAGTTCATAGTGCATAAGTGCATAGTGCATAAGTTCATAGTGCATAAGTTCATAGTGCATAAGTTCATAGTGCATAAGTTTATAGTGCATAAGTTTATAGTGCATAAGTTTATAGTGCATAAGTTCATAGTGCATAAGTTTATAGTGCATAAGTTTATAGTGCATAAGTTCATAGTGCATAAGTTTATAGTGCATAAGTTCATAGTGCATAAGTTTATAGTGCATAAGTTTATAGTGCATAAGTTCATAGTGCATAAGTTCATAGTGCATAAGTGCATAGTGCATAAGTTCATAGTGCATAAGTGCATAAGTTCATAGTGCATAAGTGCATAGTGCATAAGTTCATAGTGCATAAGTTCATAGTGCATTACATATTGCATAAGAACACGGTGCATAAGTTCATAGTGCATAAGTCCATAGTGCACAGTCAGTGTATATGTTCATAATGCATAAGTGCATAGTGTATAAGTGCGTAGTTTATTAGTGCATAAGTCCAGTGTATTGTGCATCATTTAGGACAACTGTTATTTACTTTTTAGTGCTGAAAAAGCTCTTTTGTTGTTAGATGGTAGCTAGGATGTTGCACTGCAGTTGCTATAGGGTGTTCAAATTGTTTTTTAGCATGTTTAGCAAGGTAGTTTTAGGTGGTTGCTAGGCCTTGGCAATGCATTTACTGTACCAAATAGTTTGAAGTGTTTTTTGGCCTGTTGCTAAGGTGTTCTAGATGGTTGCTAGGTATTTGCTATGCAGTTATAACGTGTTTGAACGGCACTGGGGTTACATACATATAGGAACGAGAGCTGAAACTCAAAGCAGATGGTTGTGTTGGCACCTGTCTCGCTCTAAAATCAGTTTGGAGCTGTTTTCCACATGTATAAAACAGTCAAGACCTTCATGTGCCAAAAAAATAAACACCTCAGATTTAACCCTCCACACACAGCGAGTCTGTCTCAGTAACACATCTAATGTGATTCGAGAGTATTCTTCTCATGTGCTGCCATCATGTCATACGCTATAGTCGCCACATATTTCAGATACATCAACTTAAAACAGCATGTTTGGTCTTGAAGACTAAAAGTTATTTGCTTGCTCTCAACAGGTCATCTTTGACTTACAAAATGTTCGAATCCGGCCACCAGTTTGAATGGATAAACGGAAGACGGTCAAATTCTTACACATTAATCTGCATTACGAATAAACGCCTCCAGATGACAGGACGGTTATTGTCATTAGAGTCTCATTAGTTGCTGAATTTTTATGCACTAAAACAGCGACAGTTAGGGAAACCACAAATTGTCGCCACATTTTAACAGAGAGGAAGTTGTGTTACAGTCCCAAAACACATGCGTATTTATTGCTAATTAAAATGGCATTGAAACTTTTACAGCTGTTCTTCTGCATTCAGAGTGATGCTTGCTCATGGAAAACTTACTGCCATAATGCGAGGGTGCAGCTAAAGTGTTGTGATGTGGTTGCTAGGGTGTTCTGAGTGGTTGCTAGGTGGTTTCTTAAATTCCGTTCTCAAGTCTCTGTGATATTCTGGTCTCGGATCCCTCCGTCAGGGGGGTTTTCGCTGCCCATTTTGTCACTCGTATGTGAAAACCGTAGCCTATGTCTGATCACTTAGAAACCGCAGAGTAAACAACAGTAGTGATGATTGACTTTGCAAATACTGACAGTTTTGATCTAGAGCCGTTGACATGCAGACAGATGTCTGTGGTCACAGCATTGCATTTGCAAGCCTGTGCTGTTTTGAGCATCTCATGACATGAGTGTCTTATCCGCAGTTGACTTAAAAAGAAATAGGCCTATTTTTATGGTTTAGCTTCCTGGTTTTCTATTTCCAGTCTCTAAACTGTCGATTAAAAGTTTGGGATCAGTAAGATTTTTAATGTTTTTAAAAGAAGTCTTTTATGCTCACCAAGGCTGCATTTATTTGATGAAAAACTGTAAAATAATAATAAAATAAAATAATAAAAAATATTTCTTGACCATCAAATCGTCAGAATGATTTCTTAAGGATCATGTGACACTGAAGACTGGAGTAATGATGCTAAAAATTCAGCTTTGATTCCAGGAATAAATTACATTTTAAAATATATTCACATAAAAAAACTGTTCTTTTAAATTATAGGCTAATAATATTTCAGAATATTACTGTTTTTTGTTTGTTCGTATTTTTAATCAAATAAATGCAGCCTTGGCGAACATAAAATACTTATTTCCCCCAAACTTTCGAACGGCAGAGTATATGTTACAGTTTTTAATGTCACATTTTGTAATATTTGCGTTGTTTTATTTTTGCAATATGGATTATTTTCTCATCCAATTTTTTCGAGGATGCACTGCCTAGCTTGCCTCCTTGGAGGAACGACCCTGATATATATATATATTTATTTTTTCATTAAACTATGCCCTTCTTGATACACTTCATGCATGTGTATTGAATGTTAAATAAGTTAATGATTATAACAAGAGTGAAGAATAATTTTTTTCCCGCCAACTGGCTATTTTTTTTACTTAATTAAGGGTATATTTACACAACGATGTACTAAAAAGTTTGTTTCTGTTTGTACAGTTTTTTCACGTACAGACGTCAACGTTGTCAAAATTATCCCGTTCACACGGATCGACGAAAACGACTAAAACGCTGTATTATCATGCCAGGCCAGTAGATGGCGATGCCACTTTGTAAATAAACACTACTTGACATCACCGCTTTCACAAATTCATACTTTTGTAGTTTACACCAAGACAATAACTGTAGCGTTTTCAAAAACTTGCTTTTTTAAAATACCGTTCGCATTTTCAGTCCCCCAAAATGCTGCTGTCGTGCAAATGAACGTCCAAAAGAAAACCTATACATTTCTTTACATTTTTATTTGAAAACAATCATTACGTAATAAAAATCTGATATTTAAAAATGAAGAAATTCAGATAGCCATAAATGTGAGCATTGTAATTGTACTGTTGTTATGTAAAATAATAATAATTTACACTGAAATATTACAATAGTAATTTATTTTTTCATTTAATCATTTTTACATTATAATTGGGCCTATTTGATTCTTAATCGCATTGTAAAAAAAAAAAATTGCAATTAAAAAAAAATCCCGATTCATTCCCCCCCACCCCCAAATCGTGCAACCATAGTGCACCTCTTTGAAATGTTGTGGATAAGAAAAAAGTTATTTAATTACAAAGAACATCCTTAGGGAATATATCTATTATAATACAGGTTAGTTTAATTAAACTTGTTACAGACCAATTATATTATATTATATTATATTAGCCTAAATTATATTAATTACATTATATTATAAAAAGGCTAGTATGAACAGAAAAAAAAACAAGACATCCTGAAAGTGAAAAGGTATGACGGTGTATTGATGACGGGGTTTCTTCTCTTTATCCGCTCCGTCCTGACCTGGAGTCACACGGGGTGAGACGCGCTGCTCTGTGATTGGCTGACTGTGAGCAGCACTGGGGTTGAAAACATGTAGGAAAGAAAGAGAGCTGAAACTCAAAGCAGATGGTTGTGTTGGCACCTGTCTCGCTCTGAAATCTGTTTGGAGCTGTTTTCCACATGTATAAAACAGTCAAGACCTTCATGTGCCAAAAAAAATAAACACCTCAGATTTAACCCTCCACACACAGCGAGTTTGTCTCTTACAGTAACGCTCAGAGTCATACTGTAATCATGAGAGTGCTGTTTTTACGCATGCAGATCATAGACATCATGTGTGTTAAATTAGATATAAAAAATGCCATAGCAAGTGGATGCTAAAGACAAAATGCAGCTTTTCTAATGTCAATGTTTGCTCAACGACTGTTAATCAGTTTTTTAGCCAGTTGTGTTATAGATGGTTGCTATGACGATAGGGTTTTGCATTGCTGTTGAATATTTTTGTGTGTGTGTGTGAAATAATTAGTTTGAAAAGTTAGTTTGGGCTTTCTTTGCACTTCTTAAATGCCATTTGTTTTTATATTTTGTTATCTAATTCAGTGACATGTTTAATTTAAATGTAGGAAATATATTTTTTATGTTGTTGTAAAATATATTGAAACTTCTTGTCATTAGGTTTTATCCTCTAAAGACCTTTGGCCAGGTTATTAAAATAAAACCATAAATAAAAAATGCATTACTTGAAATACAATAGACATTAACTATTAATAAAATAATCAAATATTATGTTGTTTTAAAATAAAATAAAACATTTATCATTGCCATTTTAACTTGATGTACTAAAATAACTCAAACTAAAACTGAAATAAAATATCGATAAAAAATAGCTACTCAATGACACTAAAGTAGAACTGCTGTTGGCATTAGATTTACATTGTTTTAGTGCTTGGTGCATAAAAACCACAGCAACAATATTACACATATTTTATAATTGCATAAATTAATTATATATATATATATACCATTATTTTATGTATTCTTTATACCATTTCATATTCTTCTTATACATCCAAATACTCTTAGGAAGACAGTACTTCAACAGTTTATCTGTGTCGGCTCCATCTCTATGTTCCTCAAGGGTGTTAAAGCAGTGCGAGTCCTCTGAAGAGGTGTGTGTGTGTGTGTGTGTGTGTGTGTGTGTGTGTGTGTGTGTGTGTGTGTGTGTGTGTGTGTGTGTGTGTGTGTGATCTGAGCCAGCAGAGGGCGCTGCAGCATGCGCTTCTCATGCACGCGCACCTGTCCAGCTCGACAGCGACAGCGAGTCAAACCACTAATTGCTACCATGTTTTCACACATAGTAAGTCGTGTTTCAATTGCAAATACGTTTAAATGTGCGCTTTCATTGCGAATTCAAAATGACATGGAACATTTTACAGCTTTCATGTCCTTAAGGTGAAAGATGGAAGACTTTACAATGATGCTATACGTGCACGTGAAACGATATAAATAATAAAGAAAATGTTCATCACAATGTCAAATAAACAGTGCATAAATCATTTTATAAATAGGTAGGCTACTATCTTAATCATTATATTGCTGTTTAAAAAGTAGGCTATATTTGTTTATTCATTGTTCGCATTATTATTAAATCTGTAGAAAGGTTAAACCCATAAATATTAATAGTAATACATTTGAGTGAAAGTTTTTTTCTGATCAAACTGAATGTCAGTGAGACAAGTGTGTACGTGGAGGTTTTCTGTGTTCGCCCTTTATTTTGAGTAGGCCTATTTATCCCGATGTTTGTCATGAGATGTTGAAGGTGTCCATGATCTGTGACACTGAACATGTGCGGTTTGCTTTGTAGTGATCATCAACACATGAGAGATGCATTAGGCTGTATCAAAACCAAATGGAGAGAATAACGGCGTGATGGACTGCTGTGTAATGTTTCTCCAATCTATTACCTCAACATTTCGGAGAAACTGATTATCTTGATTTAACCAGAAAAGCCTCCATGAAAACATTTGTCTCAGATATAAGGGTGGTTTTGAAATAATCCATAAGAAAGTTATTTAAACATGAGAAAAGTCTCGTCTTTTATTCATATCTCGTTAGTTATCTGACTGTGTGGAATACCAGGACATGCTTTCCTATATTTTAAAAAAAATGCATTTATTTTTATTTTTTATTTTTTTATAAAATGATTGTCAAAGGTAAAATAGCTCAAATTTATAACATAGGCTATGTCTCGAATAGGCAAACTACTACATGTACATATAGCCTATGTTTTATTTCAAACAGAACTGTTCAGCTTTTATCCAAATTGCATGATTTTAAAAAGAATAATGTTTGTTATGACAGAATTTTTATTTTTATGGAGATAGAAAGTTTGGGATTGCGACATGATCCTGGCTGTTTTTTGTTTTGTTTTTATGGAGGTAGAAATTGTGGGATTGGGACATGATCCTGGCTGTGCTGTTTTAGTTTAGTTTAGCTTTTAGTTTAGTTGAGATATTTGTTCTTATGGAGGTAGACAGTGTGGGATTGGGACATGACCCAGGCTGCATGTGCTGTTTTTGTTTTTTGTTTTATGGAGTTAAAGGGTTTTGGGATTTGGACATAATCCTGACTCTTTTTTCTTCCCTTTTTTATAAATGAAAAAAGTGTAATGGAGGTAGAGAGTTTGGGACATGACCTGGCATTAAATTAAATTAATTTTATTTTTATGGAGGTAGAGAGTTTGCGATTGGGACATGATCCTAGCTGTTTTTTTTTTTTTTTTTTTTTTTACAGAGGTAGAAATTGTGGGATTGGGACATTATTCTTGCTGTGCTGTGTTGTTATGTTTAGTTTAGTTTTTTGTTTAGTTGAGATATTTGTTCTTATGGAGGTAGACAGTGTGGGATTGGGACATGACCCAGGCTGTGCTGTTTTTTATTTTATTTTGTATTTTTTATGGAGGTAAAGGGTTTTGGAATTGGGACATAATGACAGGCTGTTTTGTTTTTATTGTATTTTTTAAAAAGGGACATGACCCTGGCTGTTTTTTTTAAAATGTAATTTTATTTAATACATTAAAACAAATTTAATAGAGTTTGGGACATAAATTCAATTAAATTAAATTTTTATTTATTTATTTTTATTTTATTTTATTTTTATGGAGGTAGAGAGATTGGGACATGTCACTGCCGTTAATTTAATAGTTTTATTTTATTATTTTATTTTATTTTCTCCTGGGCAGACTTAAACATTTGAAGTCTAGTAATTTCTGCAATTATTTCAATATTATGTTGCATTAAAGTTCAGTTTTGTTCTAAGGGATTATACAGTATTGCGTCTGTCCATAGTTTCATACATCAATTAAGTCAGCATTTTGCGGGATCCGTATAATCGGTTCCTTAATGAAGCAGGTGCTCGGACAGGTGTTGTGCTCCTCCTGCACAGCTTCCACACTCTGGGAATATCCACATTCGGCTTAAAAACGCACAACAATAAATGCACGTTTTCCCAGATCTTTCTTCAGGGAAAGGGTTCGCGTAAGAAGAGCTAGGCCTATCTATTGTTTGCTTTGCTGCGAGGCGTCGCCCGTCATTGATCAAGACTTTGGCTGGATTTCTTTCGACATGCACTTTTATTAAATTGGTTTGCTGTTGGGTGAAGGCAGCTGGAGACAAATCAAGTGGCAGATGAGCTGGCAGGCCGTGCCACAAGTGTGAGGTGAGCGCTAGAGAGATAGACAGATGGACGGACAGATAGAGCAATGATTTCCAGTGGAAAGACAGAAATGGTAAGCTAGCGAGGATAAGAAGCAGCCTGGCATTATCCCGTGCCCTTTAGTATTTAAAAAGGATGCTGGCATAGCATTTAGGTATTTGGGGTGGCACAGCCACGCAGAAAACGCACTCACACAAACCCCCAATCATTTGCTTTATGAGGTGCCTGCTGATGCCATGGTAACCCTCCTGTCCTGGGCACGGCTCAAGCGCTGATGTGCCAAAAAAATGCCATGGCAACTTTTTTTTTTTTAACCCACGTTGCCCAGAAACCTTTGAGATTTAGTAAGTGAAACCAGTGGATTCACAAATTAGGCTCTGAGAGAGCAGAGAGAAACGTGAAGTTTAGTGTTTCCAGTTTCTATATGCACAAATTGCCCAGAAACAGTGTGTGAATTATACTGTGACTTTAATAGAAGCACTTCGTCTTTAAAAAAACGAATTCTATTTAGTGTAAAACTACAGGGCTGCAATCCGTTGAGGTTGATCTCGCGTAACTCACATTTTCCTTGGGCGCCCTTGCTTCACATTTTAACTCAACATAATAGTTGTCGTACTCGTATTTACTTTCGTTCCTCATCATGAATGGTTCATCAGTCCAGTGTTTTATTAAAAACTCACTCCGCTGTGACACAGCTGACCTTTTCAGGCGACAACACCATGGACCCATATTCCACCATTTTTCATGACCCAATCAAAATTTTACACTTTCCATTTTTATATCCGGTTTCACTCAGAAATATGTCAGATTGTGAAAGTTAAATTTTACATTGACTTTTAAAACAACAGGTTTATGTAAAGTTAATTAAAAAAGTGATAATAACAGGACTCATGTTTTGTTGATGCACCATCTGATACAGATCCTCAAGCCATTTGCCATTGGTATTGTTTTCCAAGTAAAGGCGAGTAATCTAAAATGACATTTACATTGACATATTATAACTTTTTGTTTGTAAAAAAATCATATTAATTTTATTACAATTAAAGGGGCTTGTTATTAGCGACACCTGTGGCTGTGAAGTGAACTGCAGCCAGCAACTTATTGCTCGTGCTCATGTAATGTAACATACTTTTTGTTCTCTGCTTAGAACTAAAAAGAAGTTGGAAATACCTTTGCAGCGAACCAGCGATACACTGTTGTTGAACATCCAGACATCGTCCACTCTGCTGAGAACGATGCTAATATGTAGGCTAGCTAATGTAAATATATGCTTTTCAATAACAAAATAAACACACAACAAAGTTAAAGCTACTACACTGTGTATAGGATTTTCTCCAATCTAGCGGTGAAATTGTATATGACTACCAACTGAATATTAGTTTCAAGCCCCTCCCATCCCGAGGGCGTTTTAACTCCTACGGTGGCCGTATTATTTCAAATCTGCCGGCAGTCGCGAGTAATCTCCCGCTCGCATTCGTCACGGTGCCACTGAGTGTAAAAACGCGAAGCTTGAATTTCCAGGTATGTCCCTCTTTGGCTAATGTATTTTCAAGATGGAGGCGCAACATGGCTGCCGCCATTTGAGCAACTCGCTCATATGTATTCTGAATGGCAGATTCTACGCTTACGAGAATACTTGATTAGTTGGTAGAAGTAATTATACATGAATTCTTATAAATATTGCCCCTTTAAGTGGACATTAGTCCAGTTTAAATCATGGCAATAAAAGTGCCAGTCCCGTAATGACATCATCTTCCAGGATGTGACAGTTTTTGATGGGAAAACAACAGCACAAACATCAGTAGTTTTAGGAGTAGTATTAGTCGGATGTTGTTTAGGCTATTCATTACTTGGTGGTTTATGTCACTGAAATGTTTGAATAACAGAAATATTTGATTATTTGACCTATGATCTTTTAAAAAAAATATGAAAATGAACTTGTTGTGCTCCTAATGTGTAAGCTGACTGGCAATCCATCTTTTTTTTTTTTTACTTGCAGGTCAAAAGGTGCTGGAATGACACTTTTATGGTGCCAATTGGTTAGGCATAAGTGTGTTTATTGATCATAACAAGCCGCAGTATTTCTGTGTATCAATATGCATTCAAACACACAAGTGTTTAAATGATATGAGCCCGTCACAGTATAACATTTCCATATTACCCAGGGTTATCTAGAGACGCTCTCTCTCTCTCTCTGAGGCCATGCCAGCTTAGTGCCAGTCCTGCATCACACACTCTCTCACACGCACACAAAGAAGTCTTGTTTAGCTTGTTTTAATTCCCTTAAATTAGGGAGCCGTGCCAAGTCCTGCGCTCGCAGCCATCCCGCCACCACAAGCAGACTTCTAATTGTCCCTCATCTGACACGCAGGGTCTTCGTCACAGCTTTGTGTGTCTCTAAAGAGCGCTGCTGCTCCCAGGACTGCATGTGCTCTCTTATTCACTTTCACACATTACATGCATGCATGACTGCACCGTTTAGATGCGGCTGGACGAGGATAATCAGATAATCAGCACAGAAATATTTCAATGAACTATTTTGAACTGAGGAATGCCACTTAATTAAAAAAAAGAAAATAAGAAAGAATTGACATGCTGCTTTCAAGCTGAAGGAAACTGTAGGACGCCCGCTTGCGCTTTACATTTTTCATTAGGGACTGCAGCATGAACATTTACCACGGTAACCAGAGTTACTGCCAAAATAATCACTGCTTTCTCATCATAGGAAATTAATGTGGGATCTCCTTCAGACAGTGTGATCCTTCTTTGACCTTTTGTGAAATCATGTGAAAGTTTTCTCTTAGTATTTGTTCAGTGTAATAAAAACGAATTTATATTTTTAACTGAAATCATTTTAAAGTAAATGTTGTCTTTTATTATATTATTTGAATCATATGTTTTAAATAATGAAATCATTTTTAATTTGTTTGGTCTTCATCATTGTTATAGATTCTAAATAATAGAAATTATTTCCCAGCAATTTAGTCTTCATTTTATGTACCGGTATGAATTATAAAAAAAAAAAAAATTTTTTAATGCAATCCTACTTATACATATTTATATCTTATAAGTAAATTAAAATAAAATAGCAAAAAGTTTATTTAATTTACACGTAAAAAAAAAAGAAAAGATTATTTATTGACAAGCCTGTCTGCATTTAAAGGGGTGGTAAAATGCCCTTTTCACAAGATATAAAATAAATCTCTGATGTCCCCAGAGAGTGTGTGTGTGAAGTTTTAGCACAAAATACCCCACAGATATTATTATATAGGCTAGCACGTTAAAGTTGTCACTTTTTGAGAGTTTGCAAAAACGCACCATTTTGTGCCTGACCCTTTAAATGCAAATGAGCTGCTGCAGAGGGCGGGGTTTCAAGAGCTCGTGTTTAATGTTAAAACCGGAGTCAGACAATGATGGAGAGACTCAAGAAGAAGTGACAACATGTAGAATGCAACAGGACGTCTCTGAATGGTTAGTTGATGAAGTTATGTTGCTGATGTGGAGTTAACCATCTTCAATTAGGACATTCTGTCATGATAATCTATAAATCGCTCGAATAGGAACTGTTGTGAGATATACACATACTGACTTTCTATTGCATGTGAAAAGACGGATGCTAAAGTTTGAGCTAACTTACAAATACTCTTATACAACAACTTTCCCTCTTCTCAACATGGACTGTGTTCCCGGCGGCATGCAAGTTTTCAGTGCAGCTTAAACTGTTAAACACACTAAAAATCATTGTAGGATCACAATTTATTCAGCCAAACAAAAACACACACCAGCTTCCGGCCATCGCTGTACAATAGGCCTCATAAGAGCCTGTGTCCGACAGCAAGAATAAACAAACACATTGTGTGTATACCATTGTGGCAATTACATTTCACTAAAATAAGGCAGGTAAGCGTAGGAAGCGTGCAGATCGACCACCCGTCGCTCCTGTAAACGCTGTCTTTGAAGTAAATATGTGTTTGCATGTACACAGAAACACTCTGGTGACACCCAGAGCCCAGTGTTGGTTGGCTGTGTGTGATCGGTGTGTGTGAGTAAGTCTGATGGCTGGCGCTGGCTCCGGATGGCTACAGCTGCCCGGATTGAGCTTCCTGGCGTTTTCTATGTCAAAGTCCTCTCTCCCTCTCGCTAACACATACTCACACAAACACAGGCATGCATGCTGGCTGCATCCTGCACGCACGCTCCTTCTGATTGGTGCTCGCTGGGCGCTTTTTCTTTTTTATTTATTAATTTTTCCCCCCATCCCAGGAAGAGGATTTCTTCTGGCAGGAGGCCGCGGGAATGGCGCTGGACAGGCAGGCTGACCCAGGGTTCAGGTGGCAGCTGTGTTACGACTTCTCTGCCAGGTCGTGGCTGATGGTATGACCACCCTCTCTTTCTTTTTGCTCTCTTTCACTCGCTTAGCACAATGTTTCCCACTCTTTTTCCCACTTCCTGAAACTCATTTTGCACCATTGCAATCAAACATCAGTTTTCTATTCATCTGTCTGTCTATCTATCTATGATAAGATTGTTGCTGGTCTTCAAGCTGCTGGTAAATGAGTTTGCTGTCTGTTGAATTGCTATGCACTTTCTGATTTATTGTGATTTAGTGACGTATTTTATACTTTTTATACTATTCCTCGTATAATATAGCAAAAACATACAGTTTCCGCATGTTTTAATCCTTTCACAACATTATATGGCCTTCCTGAGGACTGGACTCTTTCAGCGACAGCAGGTAAATGATTTAGTATTAATTAATAATTAAAATGATTAGTATTATTTAATCTTAAACTAGGTTAATTACTGTTTTGGTTCATTTTAGTGCTAAAATAAAAAAAATCAATTAAGGCAACAATTCCCCGGTGTAATTTGTAACCAGTCAACATTTTAATATAATAATTAAATTGGGATTATTAAATCCAATTTCCTAATTAATCATTTAGTTTTCCTCTTCAGAAAAAGGAGCTTTTTTTATCAAACCATTGCATTATTGTTGGTTCTCCCAAGTCTGGATCTGAGAATATTTACATTTTTGTGCTACTTTTCCCCTTTTCAATTAAGCCTAATTAATCATGGAAAGCGATGTAAAGCACAACCCCTAAACACAGAGGGTCCTCAGATGAGGGATTTCAGAGACTTCTGTATACAGAGCCTTATCAGGGGATCTGACACAGTTTAAACCTCATGGGCCTTTCATAGAGACTGCCTGCTGTGCTACTGGCTATGTAGGGCAGCGAGAACCAGGCGCCCTGTTTGTGTGTGTGTGTGTGTGTGTGTGTGTGTGTGTGTGTATGTGTGTGAGGAATAAGACCGGTGAAGAGCTTCAGTCCTTTGAGGACATACATGGAGCAAACTGGAGTTTAATGTTGCAAAATCATGGGAGAAAGGTACTACAGGTTTGGGGTTTCTACAGTTTGAGCAACTTTGAGCCTGATGTCTTAGAAGAACCTGGTTGAGTTCCACAAATAACTTTTATTCCTTAGTTTTTAAGGGCAACTGTCGCCAAAATTGAACCTATTGGCTCTTCTTGTTAATCTACCCGAGTCAAACTTTCGTGTAAAGGCATAATTAGAATGGAAACACCACTTTTAAGATTGACCGTATTTTCGTTTTAACTCAAAATGCCTTTTGAATGGCAGTGCTAAACACTAAGAAGGCTCGACACAACATGAAACTGTGCTCAAAGTATCACCAGGGGCTCTACACATGAACTTGAGCATTGACTTGTTGATGAATTGACTTTATCAGTTAGTGTTTCAGGTGGCTGGAATTTTTTCAGTCAAAAGTAGTCGATCTCTGAATGCAACGAAACATGAGGAGAGTAAAAATGGAAAGCTCCTAAAGCTGGTTTCCATATCAATTCTAAGTTATCATGCTTCCCATTGGAATTACAAGTTCATGACATTTCCTCATATGGAGTCAGTTCATTACGTTGCATTCGGAGATCGACTACTTTTGACTGACAAAATTCCAGCTACCGGAAACACTAACTGATAAAGTGAGTCGTACAAAACCTTTCTTTTTAGTAACTTGTGTACACAAACAATGTAGTCAATGCTCGAATTCATGTGTAGAGCCCCTGGTGATACTTTGAGCACAGTTTCATGTTGTGTTGAGCCGCCTTAGTGTTTTAAAAATAGCGATTTTGATGCTATCATAGAAATGCACTCCCATTCAAAAGGCATTTTGACTTAAAACGAAAATACTGTCAATTTTAAAAGTGGCGTTTCCATTCATTTTGCTTTTACACGAAAGTTTGACTCGGGTAGATTAACAAAAAGAGCCTAGGTTCAATTTTGGCTACAGTTACCCTTTAGTGAAAAACATCCATGAATTGGTGCTTTAGAACACAGAAACCAACAGACTGATCTGAAAAGCTTATAATGAAACATCAAGGACTTCCTGAACCTCCGAAGAACCATATAGTCAAATTAAGAATCTTATGCAGATCATTATGCATTTCAATGGACTACTTTTCCATTGGTTTCCTTTGTGTTTATGCGCTAAACGGACATCTTTGACCATTGCGCCCGTGTCTTTTGCACGCGTTTTTGCACACGACACAGCATTCCAAAAATGAGGCACTCAAGTTAAAATAAGTTCAACTTTAAAAAGTCATCTCGATACTTGTCCATTTCACTGCTCGCATCTTGCGTTTTTCAATGCAACAGTGTGTTCTGTGTGAATGGCCTCTAAAAAGGTGCCAACCATTGAAGAACCTTTAATAAAGACGAGTTTACAAAGATAATACTAAGGGTAAGTGTTCTTAACAAACCCCTAACCCTGACTATTGAACCTATTGCAGGGAATATATGGAGATGTTTACTGTTGTGTTCCTAATTGCCCAGATTTAGCAGGCAATGGAAAAATCCCATAGATTTACATTGAAAAATGGACTCATGTTGGTTGACTCTTTTGACCTAACTTGCCAGCATCCGACTTTTGCATTATGTTTTCATCTATAAAAGGTAAAATTCTAGTTTTTAATGCAGGAACCGGCCTTATACCACCATTCCCCCCCCCCAATCCTTCAGCGATCTCTTTCTCTCGCACGCTGGCACATCCCTGTCACATGTTCAATTAATCCTGCTCTCTTTTCCTAGTCCAACTTCCTCTCCTTTTTCCTTCTCGTCTCGCCTCTCTTCTTTTTCCATCCAAGTGTTTGTCAATCCCTGGCTACAGATGTCCACACCTCTTCCTCTCGCCCGGTCCATATCTCTGTCTCTCTGTGCACAGATGCCCGCTTTGGCCTGCAACAGCTGTCCCGCCATGTGCTGCTACCAAGTGTTGATGCGCTGTTAGGAAAGAGGAGAGGGGGGGGGGGGGGGGGCTCATGAATATTCATGTTCATTTGGAGCCATTCTACCAAACAGAGGCTGGCACTGCCAAGGAAGCCCCTCCCCTCGATGAGATGGTGGAAGAGAGGAACCGTAAGACTAGGCCAGACTCTGTGGCCTGATTCCACGAATTAAGGCTCGACGTCGAGAGTTGTGAAAGACAGCCGACAGAAAAGCCAGAGAAAAGGGAAGACGATCCCAGAAAGTATCGTCCTTTTCTGAGGTATATGGAAAAAAACAACATTCATAAGGATGTGCATGGATTTTAGAACATAATTTGGATGTTTTTGAAGTTCACCTGTGAGCAAACAAAATTAACCAATATTCAGTTTAGATGTTTACTTATTAAAAAAACATTATTCAAACGGATATTATCTCGATTGTTTATCCTAAACAGTGATGAGACTAAACTGTCTTTAACATGCTTTTGATGATGCATGTATAGATATTGGTTTTCTTTTCACCCACAAAAAATCTAATATTCCCAATGAGATCTGACCAAAATTGGCCAATCTTTTTTGGAAGTTTAGGAGTTTGCATTCACCATTGAGCGAACAAAATTAACTGATATTTGGTTGAGATATTTACGTTTAAAAGTAAGGTTCTTCAAATGGTTATTCGTATTACCAAATGCTTATTCGTATATTCAGCACACTGGAATGGTCTTTATGGTTCTTTGTAGATTAAACATATTTTTGATGATGCATTCATATAAGTTCATATTGACATATGAGATCTCCTTTACATCTTGATAGTTTCTCCTAAACAGACTAGACTCAATTGTCTTTATGGAGATTAAACAAGTGTACAATGTATTTATAGGTCCTTTATATCGACATTCGTGTTTATCCACGGAAAATCAAACGTTCTTAATGAGAGCTGACAACAATTGGCCGATCATTTCCAAGTTTTGTAGTTTGCATTCACAAGTGAGCGAAGAAAATGAACCGATAATCAGTTTAGATGTTCAGTGAGTCATTGGAGAGCGCATTCAATCATTCTTTTTGAGCACGTCACAATTGTCTTTATGGTTCTTTGGAGATTAAAGATGTTTTTGATTGATGATTATTGGTTCTTCATATTGGCACATTGGTTTCTACCCCCTAGTCAGATCTCAAGTATTTCTCCCAAACAGTGATGAAACTAAATGGAGCAAACACCAAAACGTTTCCTTATGCTTCTCTTGAGAAAAAGACCCAATGATTTCAGTAGAAATCTCAAGAAATCTCATTAAGGTCTCAACTGTGTTCAAATTTGCCTTAATATGACCTTGAGCACTTTTCATCAAAGAGAATATTATCTTTTACAGCTCTATACTCTTACTTTATGCTGATTTATTAATTTGCGTCTATTTGGACGGGTCTATCTCTTCAGCAGAAACATCAGCAACAAAGTTGAAAAAACATACAACTGAAATCTCAAATAGTGTTCTGAACTATGAAAGTGCAACCGGTGAGCCATCAAAGTGGGTTCTTGGGGGAAGCATCAGTACGTTTAACGCGAAGTCAGTCTGTGTAGAAACCAAAGTGAAGTTTTAAAGGATGGAGACGGGAAGATTAAAAAGGCTGGAGCGGGTTTTTAGCACAGAAGACCTAAGCCGGGAAGGGAAGACAGATGAGGATTGAGGGAGAATGGAGGGAAGGAGCAGAACGGTAGAGGTATATGGTGATAACAGATGAGAGCGGCTCGAGCTGGAGGAGGGGGTCAGTCTCTGGTGTGTGTGTCCTCTGCTCTCTTTCATGAAGAGCCAGAGAAGCAGATTATAGCAGGCCTCCTCTTTCAGTCCCTCCAGGGGAGGACAACCCCTCTCCCCCAGCATCCACTGGCTTTAATGCTCGGCATCCCCCTGGACCAGCCTGGATCCAGACCAGACACACACACACACACGAGCTGGACATCCCAGCCAAGCCATCTGATGGATTTGATCTTGACTTTTTTTTGACCCTGCTGCACTAATATGCATATTGAAGCCAATGCACTGCATTTCTTGTTGTTTTCGATTAGCTCTAATCATTTCTGTCTTTATAAGCATATAAGAAGTCAGATATGTGCAAGTTTACGAAACGGCATACAACGCGTTGGGCTCTCTTCACGGTCTCTCTCTCCCTCTTGCTGGTGTAAGATAAGCGTATAGCGCTCGCAGGCGTTTTCTCCGGAGACTCGCTCTCCTGCAGCAATGCTGTGCACCAACCTGATAACGTGTGAGAGCTGAGTTCTGCTCCAATCCCGATGGAGCCTCACCACAGGTGACCAATCACTGCGCAGCTCTCCCGTTGTTGATCTCATCGCTGAGCATGCATGGTCAGGTCAGGCCGAGGGCCATAAGTCTTTTTTACAGCGATGAGGTTTTATATCCCTCTTCTATGATGCATTAGCCACACATGTGCTGATATGGTACTTTAGAAACACGTGTTACTAGCTTTCTTTAGACCATGATAAACTTGCAAAATCATTCAAGTAAAATCCAAAATATTGCTTTAACTTCAATAGTCAGATAGTTTGATCTTTCCACGTCTTATCAGCCTCTGCTTCATTCCACTTTTTTAAAACGCTTTCAAAGTCTTCTCAAGCCTTGGCCAGATTAACCGTGTGGTCTTCAGGGGACTGCAACATACACCTTTAAGATGAGAGGCACTTTGAACATTTAAATTAGGTACAGTTCCCAGGGAATCTTTTTTCCCCCGGAGCACACAAAGGTTAGCACACTTTGCTTTGAAGGTAAAACATTTCGGACATTTTTTCTCTGCTGCAGTCAGTCTGTTGGGGTGCTGGAACACTCGCTTTTCCGTCATATTTGATTTGATTTGATCATTTTCATTGCCTGTTACGGTGAAGTGTATGTCAGTCTTTGAATTTCTCTCTTACAGGGTCCGATAAAACTATTATTTGAATTATTTCAAAACGAAATAATTATGGACCCTTTTCACAGACTGAGACGACATGTTTCCACCATTATTAACATCATAAAAAATCTAAAGTTTTTAATATTTCAATTTTTAAAGAATTTATTGTAAATGTTTAACACCATACATTGTGTTGTTTATTACCTTGACATTCAATTTGAGAAAATTAGTAAATGCTGCTGCATGAGTTTTGTTTTACAATGGCTGCTTTGGTAGTAAGAGGCAAATTTGACATCTTTCCTCTCAACGTAATCAATATCTCCATATATTTTTTTCTCTTTTGGAAAGAAATGCTATCTTGGGTTAATTTTTTTTTTGCTATATTGGAGTAAATGGGAATGCACAAATAATATTTCTTGTAGTTTCTGCTCAACACTAAATAAGTTTACCCAACTATGACGAAGCCTGGAAATGTGAAAAGGGTTTATTAATTTAAATATTAAAGTGCCAATATGTAAGAATTTTCATGTGGCCTATTAATCGCTTTTTTATTGCCAAATGCCAATATGTGAACAAGCTTATAAGTAACAAGTAACATCGCCATGATCAGATGCTTTCTTAACTGCTGCTTTCTCATTTTTGTTGTGCGTTTCTTTTGTTATTGAGAGGAAAGCACAGCATATATTTACATATTCATCTAAACGTCGCTCTCAGCAGCGTGGACGGCGTCTGGAAGCTCAGCAACAGTTTACAGTTGTAAAGGTAATTTTCTTTTTACTTCTAAGCAGAGAAAGAAGAAGAACTTTGCCATGAGTTTATCTGGGAGTTTATCACGTTCAGTCGCTTTACTTTACATGAGCACGAGCAATATGTTGCTGGCTGCAGTTCACTTCACGGCCACAGGTGTCACTAATAACAAGGGTTTCTGAATTCTACATAAAGCCCCTTTAAAATAAATTGTTAAAACTACAAGAAAAAACACGTTTTGATCTTGAGAATTTGCCCTTGTAAGTGTAAAGGTCTTGTAAGTCATATTACATCTGACAATTAGATGGGCTACATTAAACTACTTCTTTTTCATTTTATACACTGTCCAAAATAATATTGCATTGTCTGCAATATTTTAGGTTTCAGAAGAAGAAGCGTGTGAGACTTGTGTGTAAATCTTAAGGCATTTCTAGATGGTTGCTAGGGTGTTCTAGGTGGTTGCTAGGGTGTTGTGAGTGATTCACCTCCAGTTCTTTAATATTCTTATCTCTAATAATGGCTCAGGTCAGTGAAAGTCTGTGACCGTCATACCCACATTTACTGTCTATCAAGTGAAAATAATAATAGTGAAGCTTGCCATATAAAGGTGTTCGGTAACACTTTACAATAAGGTTCATTAGTTAACATTAGTTAACTACATTAGTTAACGTTAACTAATAATGAACTGCACTTATACAGCATTTATTCATCTTTGTTAATGTTAATTTCAACATTTACTAATACTTTATTAAAATCTTGTTAACATGAGTTAATGCACTGTGAACTAACATGAACTAACAATGAACAGCTTTATTCATATTAACTAACATTAACAAAGATTAATAAATACTGTAACAAATGTATCGCTCATTGTTAGTTCATGTTAGTTAATACATTAACTAATGTTTAATAAATGAACCTTATTGTAAAGTGTTACCAGGTGTTCATTATGCACTGTATCAAGGGCAGTGTAATGCATAGTAATATACAGTAAATGTTTGGACGGGAGGTGTAATGGTTAATCCAGACATATTGAAAGCTCAAATGGTTCTTTTGCTTTAGGTTGAGGGAGGTTTGCCTGATGTGTGATTATAGCTGCGCACTACCTCAGTCTTTGGCCCGGTTCACTCGCCAAGGTCAGCATTCCTGGCCCGGTCGTTGCTTAGCTGAATCTGAGCTTCATGCTCTCAGTAGCCCTGCTAAATTAAAGACAGGCAGGCAGAAATTAAAGCCAAGCCAAGGAACCGGCAGTAGAGCCTAAATTCAATCTGGACTGTGTGCTAAAATAAATGACCCTCCTGTTTGAAGTGAAAGGAAAAATGAAACGGCGTAATCTACAGAAATGCTCAATTCTACTTACAGAAATTCAATGCCAAGCAATTTTTTTGAGATGCATTCAGTCTTGAGATGTCATCACTTTGTTACATGGACCATCTCAGTTGCTAAAATAAAACGTGTTGAATTTTGTCCTGCTTTGGTGCAGTTTACTTTACATCACCCTGTGGCTGTTTTTCCCCTCTTAAATAGTTAAAGATAATCATATATATATTTGAAAAGTAATGAATTATTGAATCATTTACTAAAATGCATTACTACAAATGCAAGGGAAAATAATTTGCAAAGGTCACATGGGTCATATGGATCTACTATTGGGTATCAACTCTTTTTCTCAGACACGAATTAAGCAATAAAACATGCATTCATTTCAATAACATTTGAATGTAAATGTTTTTGTATTTTTTATATCTACTTTAGTTAGTGATGCTCTGGCTGTTGCAACTGTGGTAATTGAAACTCTTTCCTCTCTTTTCTTTGATTGAACGTTTGCAGTGGCGGTAAAAATCAAGGACTCGATAGATACACAAATAAATAAGCTAGTGTAATTTACAATAACATCAGTTTATATTCGTAATACTTGTAAAGAGACATTTTTTTTTGGTAGTATTTCTGAAGTCAGTATTAAACGCACCTGCACAAATCATCAGTGTGTTCTTTCTTCCGTGTTCCGTCCAACATTTACTGATCCTATCGTTCAAAAATGTTAGGGGAAATAATAATAATAATTTTTAATCACGTAGCCTATTAGGGTTCAGATTTATTTTAAAAGAGAGATCAATGATTTTTTTTTTCCATTCACTGTTCTGATGTGAATCATTTCAATCGCGGTCAGTCTAAAATTAGATAAAAACAACAACGATGTTAGTAATAATGTCGCTTTGTAATGGCAAATTGTAAGATTTCCCCTGCTTAAATTTAATATTTTAACTCTACAAAATCCAGAACTTACACTATTTTTCTCCTGTAACGTCAATGATGTCACACGGACCAAATGTTCTTCGTTAATTAATGAAATAATGGGCAAAATCAAAACATAGGCATTTATTTACAATAAAGTGTTTTAATTCGTTTAAATTGAATTAGTACACTTTTTTTTTCTTTTTTTTTTTTTGCTGTTTGTCTGGGATGTGGTGTCGGACAGACTATAAATCCAGCCTGTTCTCACGTAAATGAGCTCATATTTGTAGGATGTCATATATTTAATAAATTAAGAATATATTAATTTGATAAATTGAAAGAGCAATAATTGCTCATAATACACGAAGTGATTTCTCAGACTGTTAAATATGATAGTCTACCTATTAATGTTGATTTAAACTGATTAATATATGCACGTTATTTGGAATTAACAAATATATAATTAAGGCGCAATATATTTTTATATAGGCCTATTGATAGTATTATTAATCATCTTTTTTCATTTATCATATTTATATTTCAGAATACTGTGAACTGTAAATACTGTGATCATTTTATTCAAATTATGTTTTAAATCTAAGGCTCAGAAAGCTCTGGCGCTCGTTTGTGTTTTTGACGGTGGTTTCATTTTTAACGCCCTAACGAATAATTATTGTTAATTCATTCATAAGTGTTAATTCATTTTTTATTGGCTTAATGAAAAATGTGCTATGGCATGTTTTCAGAAATGTTTAAAAACAGGTGAGAGCGTTTAGAAAGAAAGAAAACTACTCTCTAAATAATACTGGGTCAAGTGGACAAACTCAGCCGTTGGGTTACATTTTTAAAGTACATTTAACCCAACGTTTGGGGTTGTCTATATTATTTCGTAGCTTAAAATTATGAAATAAAATATGCAGAATAACATGATTGGCTGTTTAAAGTTGTGTTTGTTATATAGTTTTGCTCTTATGCTAATATATATTAAAAATGCTGGGTTGTTTCAACCCAATTTTGGGTCAAATATGGACAAACCCTAAACGTTGGGTTAAAAATGTAATTTAAAAAATTAACCCAACGGCTGGGTTTGTCCATATTTGACTCAAAATTGGGTTAAACAACCCAGCATTTTTTAGAGTGTATATATATATCCTATTCGATTTCAAAAAAGGAACAATATTTTTTTTTCTTCTCCCCTGATTTATTATTTAATCTCCTCTCAACGTGAATTATTGAGGACGATTTCCGTTTATTAATTCCTTTTTGTTTTGTTTCATCTTTATCATATTGTTTGTTTCTATCTTAATAATATACTACTGGCTTATTTTGAGATACAAACGCAGTAAATAACTTGCATTTGTTTCATGATAAAATTACAATTAGCAAAAACATAAATAAATAAAAAGAATTAATGCTAAACAATACTTTTAAAAGGGTATTGCTGAGATGTGTCATCTCAGGGATATATAATTCAATTGTGTTTGTGTTTTTATAATTTTATTTATCATTTGTTTCTTTTGACAAAAGGAAAATTAATTTGCTGGATAATGTAGTTGGCAGGTGCATCCGGGCTTCACTGAAGGTCAATGCGTGTCTCCTTCAGGTCGTGTGGAGGTCTTTCTTCTCTTTTAGCCCAGGTATGTTGAATTAATTAAAACAGCCACAATTAACCCTCAAATAAGATTACCTTTACGAGTTGTCCTTCATCGGACATCTGGCATATAGTAATATTATGAATTAATTAAAACTTAGACAATCAATGGGGCCTGACTATTGTAAATTACCGTTGAACAATATAATTTTTTTCTCCTCTTTATTTTAAGTCGTAATTAGAATCTGTTTTACATATAATTTTCCCATAATAAAAAAATATTTGCCTTGTTCTTCGACTAAAACATCACTTTTTACACCCATGTAATATTTTTAAATGTGAGGTCGACAGCAAATCGTTTATTTGATATCATGAAAATGTGCTCCATAATTGTTTATATAGTAAACAGAACTGAATCTGCACACTACACCTGTTCACTTCTGCTAAACACTTTCATCATTGCAGAATTAGGGTTTACATTTGACTTTTGCACCACTATAGACTTGACTTGATAACGTAAAAATAATCCGATTTATGGCAACACACAGAGAAATATCAAAACCTTAATTCGTGCATTGCTCGAGACGTCACCGTTTAACAAAAACTCGGCACACTTTATACACACACACACACATCTCTCTCTCCCTGCCTCTCTCTCTTTCTCTCTCCGGTGAACGGTATAATCCCCTGCCGTTCCTGCTTCTCTCCAAGCCCGTATTTAATTCCCTTAAACCCCCAGCTGCCGTTCTGGTTCCTCTGTGAACACGACAGACTGTGAAGCGCTCCCGGTTATTAATAATTCACCAGCCACTGCACGAATCCGTCCACAGATCAACCCGACCGTTCCGCACGGGCCACGCAGGGCTAGCGCGTTTATTTTGGCAACTACTCTTACATAGGCTACTTAACATAGGCTACATTCATTAGTTATTCGAAACGTTCGCGCGTTATTCGTTTTGGCGACATAAACGTCCACATTCCTCTCGCGCGTCGCGTGTGATTCCGCAATATTCCCCATAATGACGTCCTGTCCATAATAATTGATCGTGTAATCCATGCACTGAGGAGGAGGAGGAGGTCATGGAGATCAGGTCTCCAGTGAGATGGATGGAGACTGAGCACCAATTCACCCAGAGTCCGTGAGCTGAAACTGCGCAGGCTGAAAGTTGCTGTCGGTGGCGCACGGCGCGAGCTCGACTGAAGCCACCGGACCGAAGAGAGACGCTCAAACCGGGGGATTCGTACCAGAGGAGCGGTCGTGCTGAACCCGCTCCGGCCCCGAAGCTTTCACCCTTTTTTGCATCTGCTGAAAGACAGAAACGCACCGGCTGATTCCTGCGAAAGTTTCAGTGCGTAAAAGTTGGTCGTTTTCCGCGATCCACGGGCCCGTCCCGCAACCCGGTTCTTCTGCTTCCGGTATCAACGGAGAAAGACGACTCATTTGCTTTTCGTCTTCCACCGCGCTCCCTTTTTTTCGGGGCAAAGTTTTTTTTCCCCCTAAAGGAGTAAAATGGGTCTTTGAGACTGTTGGCAATATTCCCCGCTCCACAATGGTACGTGCTGTGTAAATCAACTTTGCTCTTTTTATTTCTGCTATAACATGCTGGTAAACACGGAGAGAAGGGTTTAGATTGATAATATGCCAAGCAATAACTGTCCCAGATTAATTTCGGGCGGTTTTAGTTTTAGCGCTAAAACTCGGGATGTGCAACAACATGTGCAATAGTTCTCGGTCGCCTCGATGCACATAATGCCTCTGTGTGTGTGTGTGTGTGTGTGTGTGTGTGTGTGTGTGTGTACTGTATAACGCTCTGTTATGGAAAATGCTTGAAGTTGTTCATGTTGATTGGGAAGTTATGAAACTGTGCAGAACGTTTTCCTGTGTCATTGCATTATGACATTTGCTGTGCAACTCATTTGTTACACGATATGGGCATAATACATTAGTCTGAAGTGAATACAGAAGAATGCATTATCACAACGCAATCATAGTTTAACTTTGACCCTGTGGCACTCCAACTTTCATCATCAGCGGTGTTCTGGATTCATCTCTTTATATGGCGGTGGATAGTGAAGTGTTGTGTAGGATAATACGCCTTCAGTTTGCACGCTTTCCAGTGTTATTGGGATTACAGGAGACACATGCACATGTAACATGCCATTGCTGAAATTGTTCCACTGCGCAAGCTTGTCACGGGACGACAGTCGCCGCCCACATGTCGTCTGTCAAAGAGAACAAAAGCTCTGAGGGGTTAAATATAGAACAATAGTGCTGGATGCAACTTATTTCGTCTCCATGCTAACTTTCTTTGGACTGCAGAGTTAGCTATATATGTAAAGTCAGTGGATTGCATTTGGATTAGCACTGATTAATGCATTGCAATTGTTTTTATTTTGCTTGCACGTGTTGTCGTTTTATATAAGCACACTAACTTTTAAATAAGGATAATTGTAACACTAATAATTGGCAAAATATTTATATATTGACTAGGATGATAAATCCATATTTGGCTGATAACTGCACTCTTAGAAAAAAAGGGTTCAATGGGGTTCAGTATAGAACCATGACTCAGTTTTAAAGACCCCTTTATTTCAAAAACGTTCTACTATAAGGAGACATTTCTTAAAATAGTGCATTATACTTTCATGTTTAACTGGTTATTTTAAAAAAAAATTGTGATAAAGTATGGTTACAAGCTTTGTGTTTAAAAAAATAATTAATTAAAAGAAAATCTATACAATTATGATGAGAAAACAAATTTATTATATAGGCACATGAAGAGCCTGACAGAAACCTTTAAATATTTATATAGTGCCTTCTCTTTTGATGTGTGTGTGTATGTGTGTGTCCACTTGGCCGATTAGCCAGTTAGTCAGTTAGAAAATCTACAGCTCAGTCCAAGTATTTAAAGCGCAATTTGTTTTTACAATTTCAGAAAAAAATGTGCATTGTCATGTCAGTTGCCATAATTAAATGATATGGTCCATATATGCACTAGTGTTGTCACGATACTGGACTTTCCAACTTCAATACAATATTTAGCAAAATCAGAGAGGCTTTATTTGAATCGTAAACTACATTTACAAAAAAAACAAACAAAAAAAAAACAGGTAAACAGCCAGTAATAAAATAAGAACAAATAAACAAATTGCAAACGATAGCACAAATAAATAAATAAATACAATAGAATTAAGAGGCAAGTGACATAAACAGTGCTTTAAGTTTAAGTTTGTCAGGTGGGTCTAACAGTAATACTTAGGTAAGACCAAATGTAAAATGACACTGGATATTGAAAAATGAATACAGATTAATGCTTACAATTGAAGCAACAAAAGTTATTCAGTCAAGAGCAGCGAGTGGTTTTCTCAGAAAGCAGCGGGTTTATTAGGCTGCTGTCACTTTAAGAGTTAATGCACGGGTCCAATATACTGTTACACAACATGCGCTTTCTCTCAGTTATTACTTTACAAAACTGGCAAGATGATAATATTTGGCAAGATGGGCATTTTGACATCATTTTGAATGTATATGACCATTTAAGCGCAATAATATAAAAAGTTAATTTGGAACTCGCAAACTGTTTGAGAGGCGGCTTTATGAGAGCGCTACTTATCCACGGTGCGTGCGCAAAACCTGTGAGAATGACTAAAATTATGTGCAATACGAGCACTTTTCAACCAGAGCGAATGAGGCTAGTGAGTGAGAGGAGGCGGGTGTGTGTGTCAATTCGCCGTCGGTGAGAGAGTGAGATATCAATCAATGTATCGATACCGTTACATATCAAAATATCGAAAACAATATAATGTATATGTGTGTATTGGCCAGCCCACCCTCTATCAGTATCGACATACAGAAAATGCAAGAATACTGAATTAAAATAAAATATCACAATAAAAGCCATAGTGTAAATACAATCTTAAAAGTGTTTGGAGACTTTTTGTGGCATGTCTTTTAAATAATGCTGTAGGTCTGCTGCATAAAATACACATGCAGCCATTTCTTCTGAGTTTTTAAGTTTATATTTATAGGACAGAGATGACATTTGCAGCTCTGACACGTGCAGCTCTTTTCAAAACTAAAAACACAAGGAACTTGCATTTAAATATCGTATCGGCTGTATTTTCAGATCTCCAGGAAAGAACATCTGTTCGGTGTTAGCTCAGCCCTAACCTCAGATAGCTTGGTTTTTACTTCTCACCAGACAGGCCACAAGAAGCCGATCTGAGGAGACATCAAGCTATTGGCAATCAACTAAAGCACATTACCCAGGTGTCCTCGTTTCAGAGTCTAAACGTTCAGCTAATTTATGCATCGGCCGTCTTTATTTTCAACTAGTTTTCAGTTCTCCTCCACTTTGACTGGCTTCGGAATCCGGATTATATTTGATTGCATGACTGATGCAATATAGGCTTGTACTTGTTGATGATTTCCAGATGGGCCTGAATATCAGCACATTAATGTGGATAATTATTTGTTTACCCGCTCTCTTAAATGGCACCAACCCAAATAGGCCAGCGCAGAAAGAAACGAGGGAATCTATTCAAAGCTGACTCCACATGGGATTAACGTCTTCTCTTAAAAAAAAAACAACACCATTTTTTTAATTAAGCTTCCAAACTACAATCAAAGATATGACGCTAGATAGTTGACAGCTATTTGCATCGCAGCTATAGCAGGCCTCCGTCAAACAGCGACAGAAATGCATCTGGGTTATGCTTTGATGACAGTTGGAATGAAGAAAAGTTCGACAATAACAAACAAGGCATCCTATAGTCTGTTAAACAAAAAGGTTTTTATGTTGACTGCAAACTTGGAAGCGGAGTACGTCTCTGACATCAAAATCCTTTATTTTGCAGTCAGCGTTTGATTTGTTTATTGAGAGAGTGGATATATTGATGTTAGTGTGGCAATTATAATTTAGATGTTTTGTATAATTTGTTAAATAGCATGTGTGTCAAGTGTTACTGCCCCCTCTGGTGAAGTGGTGTTAGTTCACCTGTCAACTGGACTCGATCTTATGACCAATCAACATTATGACCAAGTCATTTGACACAGGCTGTTGGTTTTTAGCTTTTTCTTCGATTGCAAGCCAATGATGTGATGTTAATGAAACGCTGGTTATCTGCATGTTGTCATGTCCATCGGTTTCATTGTCATAACTGCATAACTAGTCATAATGATTAGTAGCATATAGCCCTACATTAGTCTGACATCAAATAGCATTTTAAGAAGTCTATACCTGCACAAATCTAACTGTTACAAATGATCAGTACTATTGCTTAAGTACAATAGGCCTATATATAAAAAAAATAAAATCAAGTCAAATTTAGTAAATGGTCTGAGACAGTTCAGTGAAGGATCCATCAGACTTAATTAAATCAGTAACTCATCGGTAAAAGAACAGACTCATACGAGCCATTTATTGAGGAGTTACACTAGCCCACGTTAAGTTTTTGATGTAGGCTTCTAAAAAAAAAAAGTGATTTGTTCAACAATCGAATGCGAGCCTTGAAAATACAATGCATCAAAATGCAAGCACTGATAATGAAATGCATTTTTTTCAATTAGTACAATTCAACATGCTTCAACATTTGTTATTATTTTACTTCCATGGGACTACACTGCTTGCTCTTATATTTTTTTCATTCACTAAGAAAAGAACCAGAAGAGTAATTTATTTGTGAATACACTGCAAAAGCTACAAAAAAGCTACGCTACGGACAAAAGCTTTAGGTTTTTGAATCACTAAAAAGAACTGGCTCATATTAGTCATATCTTCGGCTCGCACAAGTATTTTATCCGGGAATCGGACTACACTGGTGTAACCGGTCCAACTCAACCCACTCCAAGCAGGATTCGTACCAGCGTCTCCGGCATGGGAGGCGGGTGCGCTGACAAGGACGCCAGTGTGCCTCTTGAGGCCAGGGGAGTGAGGTTTACTCGCACACCACTGGCCTCCGTTACATCTGGTTGAGCTTTATGATTTTGAATCACTAAAAGGAACCGGCTCATACGATTCATTTGTTTATGTTTGGGAATCGGACTACACTGGTCACGCTTTACATTTTTTAATCACTAAAAACATTTAGCTCATATGAGTAATTTGTTCGAGAATCGTTCCCACTTTACGCTTTCATTTGTTCAGGAATCGGACTACACTGGTCATGCTTCGTTTTTGAATCACTAAAATTAACCGCCTCATACGAGTCATTTGTTTGGGAATCAGACTACACTGGTTGCACTTTATGTTTTTGAATCACTAAAAAGAACCGGCTCATTTGAGTGATTTGTTCGGGAATCAGACTACACTGGTGGCGCTTTACATTTTTGAATCACTAAAAAGAACTGACTCATACGAGTCATTTGTTCAGGAATGGGACTTCACTTGTATAACCGGTCCTACTCGACCCACTCCAAGTGGGATTCGAACCAGCGTCTCCGGCATGTGAGGCGGGTGTGCTAAAAGCACAGGACACACCAAGCCGACGTCAAAGAACTAGCGGCGACGAAAGCTGACTGTTGTCGCCTCGCGTTGGCTGCGCCTTGGCCAAAAAGCTGTGCTTGAACACACCAAGCGGTCTAAAGGTGACTGTCAACTAGCATGTGCTTTTTTCTCCTGTGTTTAAGTATAATATCTGTCTACATCAGCAGGTATCAATAGTCTATTTTCGTCAGTTAAAAAAGGGAAACCGAAACTAGGACTGCAGATACAGCTCTTGCTTACTGTACATTGTTGAATATCATTCACTCTAATCACTTTCTTCATTCCAGTTGGCTCATGTTATTATGAAAATATTTGTGCATTCGAATACTCAAGATGACGTAAAATTATAACAGCCTTCTGTCTGTACGCTCTTGACTTCTTTTCCCGCTTTCATCACTTTTGCTTTCATTCTCGTGCACTGACTCGTTCTCTAAACGGAACAGCCAATCAGAGATCTCTCTCTCTCACCGACGCCAATTCAACATGCTGAATCAGCCCCAAAAAAACCCAATGGCGCCTGACAAGAGCTAACAGTGTGGAAAACACAGAAAAAACTACGCCGACCAATGCTCAAAAACGTCTCGACATTGCCCGACAGCCGACTGCCGGCTTAGTGTGTTCTGGCCTAAAGAACGCACGTCTCCAGCATCAGTCGCCAGTACGCCTCTTGAGACCAGGGGAGTGAGGTTACACTGGTCGAGCTTTTTTTTTGAATCACTAAAAAGAACCGTCTCACAAGAGTCATTTGTTTGGCACTCAGACTCTACTGGTCGTGTTGTTGTTATTGCTTGCATCTCGCAACGACTCGACAGAAACACGTTTCTACACGTACAGTACACTGTATTTGTATTGCTTTGCATTCAATGCACACAGCAAACTCACAATCACAACTAAGATTTTTAGAATATAATGCGTTTTTTAATAAGCCGCTGATATAGGCCTAATTTTTGGTTTGTTTGCTGTGGCGCAGATTCAGCAGAAGGAGAATCGCCGCTGTGATTCTTAAATACAGGGCTGGTTTTGAATGAACATCAGTGGAGAAAGATGCCTTTTGTGTCCAGATGGTGTAGTTACGACATCTACCAGCAGGGGCTTAACTCTAACCATAAGTTGTATAACTTGTTCTGCACTGTTTGTGCTACATCCATGAATGACTTGGGACTGTAAGGTGAGGAACTCAGAGCACCAATCAAAACACTCTTTTGTATGGGCATGAAAAAGTGTATCTAATTATTTTTTAATGCCACTCTCCTTCCTTTAGTTTTTTCCACTAATGTTAATGAGCCATTTGCTTAAAAAAACTTTAAATATCTTATATTTTGAATATATGATTTATCGTTTTTAATAGCTCATAATCAGACACGACTCTGGCTTGCCGTTCCTGTGCGGACAGAATCAATGTTTAGTGCCCAAAACAGCTCTGAAAACAAACAATAAGCAATCTAACAGCCCACCCTCCTCCTCGGGTTCATTATTACTGCTGTTCCTCGCTCATTTCGCTCTCGCGGCTCCTCTAGAGATGGAGGTATGAAATATCACATTTTCCCAGCATTTCTCCCTGAAGTGGCCCTGGCACGCGTTCACACGGCATACATTTCTGCTTTCATATATTTCCCCCTCTCACCGCTTTTAAAAAACAAATCCCCTCCCTCCCTCGCAGGGCTTTGATGTGTGTGCCGTGTTACCTGGGTTTGTAGAGCGGTAGTTGTGTAGAAGTTCTGTCGACTGTCAGTTTCTCTTATCTGTGAACACATGAATTGGGATGTATAAAGGTGGATATCGTGAAAATAGTTTTAATTTGGGGTTGTTGTTGTTGTGAAGTTATACATTTAAATGAACGTAGGCCTATATATGCTAAAACATGTCCAGGTCACGTTACACCCCAAAAAGAAAAGAAAAAAGCAAATAGCAGATTATATTTAACCATAAAGAAATGTTTTATTATTTTGAATAGCTTGAGAAATCACACTTGTTTCTGTAACATCACTAAAGATGCTTTTGCTAACCAAGAAAACCAGCCAATCAGAAACGCCCTCTGATTCTGAATCATTTTGCTAGTTCTGCTTTGCTGACGTGTTTTAGTGGGCGAGGTTTTTGAGAAAGGGTACGTCGATCCAAATGGATAAGATCGCAGACAGCGATATAACGTTTTGCATTGTAACATTATTTTCATGACAATTGATAAAAATTCTTATGGTAAGTAATGCAGACCTTTTATCCCTAAATTCCATTATTTTCGATGATTCTCATAAACAGTAATAAAATGTTCAAACCGGCGCTATGTTGATAAATCACATATTGTAGGTCTAAACGACTACATTCTCACCTAAAAACTCTTAAAACTGTATTTCGTGACACAATAACAGTAGTATTTGTAAAATTAAAGTAGGTTTGCTCCTCCGCCATTGACACTTGCTGTGAGAAATGCTGTATAGATCAGGCAGAAACAAGCAAGAGTGATACGGTTATGGTTGGAAAAGGCTCTCATCCAATCATATTCGAGAACCAGAACTAGCAGATTGCAGCTGGTAAATCTGATCACACTAATGAGATCACTTCTGAAACACTAGTTCTGGTGTTGACCTTATGAGAACCATCCAACCCATCTCACGGGAAAACCCAACTAATGGTGGCGATTTCGAATGAATTTTTACTATATGAATCATACAAAAATGTACGATTTTTTTTTTTTGAAAAATAGTAAACATTTAGCTCCTCCCCTAAACTTAACTGCCACCGGGGCAGATGATCGTATGAAAACCTACAAATACGAATTCATACTAAATAGCCACCAATTCGCCAAACACGTATAGTTGCGAAGTGCAATGAGATTGCGTTGCAAACATCTGAGGCTTTAGCGAAGTCTCCATTTCATTGCTGTCTAGGAGAAACTATTGAGATTTTGAGATTGGCAACACTAAAAACAATGCAGAATGCCTAGCCAAGCACCACTCACGCTTCCTTCAGAAAACGTAAAAAAGCTGGTCCATTCAGCCATTTAAGTTTCTGTTCTAATAAATTCTGAAAGTAGCAGCCAGTTTTATCACCAGTCTTGATCATACAGTTTGATTATTTAACGATTTGTTATCAACCAGACACGTCTCACATTCGTCACGCTTTTATTATGATTGCTACACCATTCCCATTTCCTATTATGTGTTATAATCTTCATATCAGGGCAGTTTTGAGATCCCCTGTGAGCAGACACGGACTGTAACAGGCCCATCATTGCGCATTAGCAGACATTTTGAATATGGCTGTTCATCGTTCGGCTCTAAATATGTTTGTGTTGATACTCAAGAGTTAATTATGACGGGCCTAGGGACCGGTTTCGCTCAGGGCTGGCCATATGGATCGGGCATATGCTGTGTATATATAGAAAAGGGTGGCATGTTTAATTGACGCAGTTCCACGCTCCTTAAACATCCACAGCGAGGGAGAAAGAGGACAGATCTACAGGGAACTACATCAAACAATCAGCGGAGACTCAAACACACCATCTTACTTTAAAGTGTGAAGGCAAACCAAGCGGAAGAGAGGGACTCATCTGTCTCTTTGTTTCACCTGCCCCTGTGTCTCCGTCCATCACTTTTAGAAAAGCTGTTTGACATGAATAAAAGAGTATATTTTCATATATTATGATATGGAGCACAGTAGTAAAAACCCCAAACCTTCTTTGGAGACTAAATAAACAGTGTTTCTACACATTCTGAAAGTATAACAACCAGCTGAGTTGGTTGAACCCTAGTTCTCGTTCTTCAGTTTGTTTAGTTAAGCGCTTTGACTTATGGATGTGTTGTGAGAGAGCGAGAGAGAGCGTATGCAACCTTTCATTGCTGTGGATATGAATAGCTGGTGTTGCAGCCACATTTTGGTTAGCCAGTGTCTGGGATCTATTATAGTATCGTGTGCGCACACACACATCTTTGCGTCTGTTATTTTAGTGCTGCATGTATTTTTATAGGAGTGCATTTTAGAGACAGGTTTAATCCAGGGAATGTGTGCAGCAGAGTTTGCTTGCTCTGAAATACAGTATATATGTCTTTCTCCTGAGGACAACAGGAATTCTCCGTGTCTGGCATGCTGGGGGTTTCTTTAGAGGTTAAGGGACGGGTTATTAGAAATATTAGATAACTTTAATATCTCAAATGTTTTTGTTTTTTTACACGATAGTACGTAGGCTACTTAGGTAGCTTAGAATCTCATTATATATATATATATATAATACAGTATATTGTATAGGCCACATTTACGTATATTTAAATCCAACCATCATAATTATTATATGAAATATATTTCATATTCCATTCATCCAATCGTTCCATCCATCCATCCATCCATCCATCCAACCACATCCAACCAATCCATCCATCCATCCATCCATCCATCCATCCATCCAATCGTTCCATATAATCGTTCCATCAATCCATCCAACCAATCCATCCATCCATCCATCCATCCATCCAATTGTTCCATATAATCGTTCCATCAATCCATCCATCCATCCATCCATCCAATCGTTCCATATAATCGTTCCATCCATCCATCCATCCAATCCATTTATCAATCCATCCATCCATCAATCCATCCATCCATCCATCCATCCAATCGTTCCATATAACCGTTCCATCCATCCATCCATCCATCCATCCATCCTTCCATCCATCCAATCGTTCCATCAATCCATCCATCCATCCATCCATCCATCCATCCATCCATCCATCCATCCATCCATCCATCCATCCATCCATCCATCCATCCATCCAATCGTTCCATCCATCCATCCATCCATCCATCCAATCGTTCCATATAATCGTTCCATCCATCCATCCATCCATCCATCCATCCATCCAATCGTTCCATATAATCGTTCCATCCATCCATCCATCCATCCATCCATCCATCCATCCATCCATCCATCCATCCATCCATCCATCCATCCATCCATCCATCCATCCATCGCGTAGTAAGACACATTTTGTTGATTCTGGAACAACATTCATGCCCAAAAACATAGTCCGAACCCTATCCCTACCTTTAAACCTAACCCTACCCATAACTTATCCATAAAACAAGAGTGAAATGATGAATAACTGATGCAGAAGCACTAAACCCTGGTTGTAAGCCTAAACTTGACATAAACTATAAACTTGTCCCTCGAATCTGATAAGTTGATACGAATGTTGCTCCAGGATCAACAAAGATGTCAATCCAGGAACATGCTGTACTTGGTGAAATCACATTCACCGTTAGTACATATTTATGATGAAATACAGTATGTTTATAAAGCCAACCAAAGGATGTGATTTTTGCATAAGTGTGGTTTTAGTTGTTCTTACATTTTTATATAAACTTGATGAATCATGAATGAATCATGATGCAGATTGCACACAAAAATGTCTCGAACTGTGCTCTTATTTGCCCAGACACTGTGAAATCTGGAGTCAACAGTCAGATTTCTTAATGTGGACTCAAACATTTCTCATCAAAGTCTATCGAGATCAAATGATCTGAGCTGCTATCCACATACATTTTAAATCTCTATATTCTCACTGTGTCAGTGTGAGTCCCATTTGTGTCGTTTTTATTCCTTAGGAGACAAAGCTAATACTTCAGATCTGGGTTAAGTCTTATTAAGATCAACCCATGTGAGCTAGAGTTTCCATCTGGGTTTTTGTGTACTAGTTAATCACTTTTACTTTAAAAACCAACTGGTATTGACCTCTTGCCCCATAATACCGCTGTGTGAACAGACTTTGCTTTTGCCCCCGGCTTTGCTGTGTGATTTAACATCGTCCCACTAATGGATAAATTGGAATGGGGGTTTATTCAGTTCCGCACACCCAGTCAGTGCACCTCCCAGCATACAAATGAACTGGGATGAATGGACACGACGCTCTGAGAAAAAAAAAAAAAAAACACCTTGGCGGTCGTGTCGGGAGACAGAGTCGCTGTGTGAGAGGTTTGTGCTGAATAAGTCACGGATATACTGGGAAGTCAGGAGGTGTGAACGGGAACCAGTTCGGAGAGTCTGGTCTGACTGTGCACAGCATGCAGAGCTCAAATGAGTTTAAGAAGAAACCCGCTGGTGACAGGCGCACGAGTCCAAAGAGTCTAAAGTTTGGCCAAGATGTGTTCAGTCACAAACTTTCAGAATAGATTTGAATCTTTCTGAAGAAAACCTGTGGTGTTTGCACATGGGTGCTAAGCTGTTTCATTCTTACAGGCTCAAGTGATAAGAATCCACCTTCAAATGTCTTTGATATTTGCCTTTGATATAGGCTACATATATGTATATTATTTTATTTTAAAATTATATAAATACATTTTATGTTTCTGTACTTAAAATGTAATATTTGTAATATTTGTGTTAGTTTATATACATTTATTTAAAAACAACTAAATACATAGGCCTATAATATAAAAATGGGGCAGGATGAGTTGTATTTTTAAATTATTTATGTGATTATTTATTTATTTATTATTTCCAATTTTGTTAATGTCCAAATATTAGTATTATTGTTAATATAATATATTAGGGTTGTGCAACGATTAATCACATTCAATATAAAAGTTCTTGTTTACATAATAATACATGTGTGTGTACTGCGTATAATTAATTTGTATATAAATACACACATATGCATGTATATATTTAAGAAATATTTGCATGTATATATATTTATACATCATTTATATTATGTATAAATATAAATTATATATTAATAACACATTTAACTTAATATATACATTCATGTGTGTGTATTTATATATACAAAATAATTATACACAGTACATACACACATGTATTATGTAAACACAAACTTTTATTTTGGATGCGATTAATCGTTAATCGAACAGCCCAAATACACACACACACACACACACACACACACACACACACACACACACACACACACACACACACACACACACACACACACACACACACACACACACACACACACACACACGTATATAATGTATGTATATATGTTTATTTATTTATATCTAAAATTTATTTTATGCTTACAATTAAATATATACATTTAATATTATTTTTATATTTATGTTTATTTATTGTATTGGTTTTAAAAATTAAATATATAAATATGAGTTGTATTTTTAAAAATATGCATGTGATTTATTTATTGATTTATTATATTTTCCAATATTTGTTAAGTGTCCAAATGTAGTTAAAAAATGTTAAGTTGAAATGTTTTAAAGTCTTTAAGTTCCACAAAGGGTGTTTTTTTTTATCTCTTTTCCCCCCCGATGATTAGAGTTTTAAGAAACCAAAACTCTGAAAGAACTTTTTGAACATCTAAAGAACCATATAGCATCTCAAGAACCCTTCTAGAATAGTTGTAAAACAGAGTGAAGGGTAAAAAGTCGCAACAGTATTGTGATTATAATGCTGATGACTTATAAATGTTCTTATTATGTTTCAGGCCACCGAACCGTTCCTGGTGAATGAAGACCCGTCCAGAGGTCCCGGGATACCAGAGTGTTTCGTCGTGTCTGATTCCTACAGGGTACGTCTCCATATTACGCCATTATTCCTTCAGCATTGTAATTGATGTTGTGTCGAGTCAAAAATATAACCATGTTTATTATTTCCATATGCACATATGCATATGCAGTAAAATCCTGCAAAAAAAAGCAAGTCTCATAATTTTACCAGAGCGCTGTTTTCTTGTGGGAAATCAAAATTATAACCTGCATACTTCTATAAAATGAGAAGTATACATGAGGGTAAGACTGCAAGGAAGGGAGGGCGAAGAAAAAATACAGCGAAGCAGAAAGAAGTGCAGCTTTTAAAATTCCACCCAGCGAGCGAGCTGGATTTACAGCGATGGGAGTGAAATAAAATGGCCATAAAAACAGAAGGGCGGGACGGAGAGATGGAGAGATGGGAAGGGGAGTCTGTGGATGACTGAAAATGAGACTGTTAATGAGCTGGGAGCCGGATTTCTATTCCTCGTTTCCAGCGGATTGCTTTTGCCAATGTGGGGTGTGGGGGGGATCTGGGTTGCTCCAGCGTCTCAGAAAGCAGGCATTCGCAGAAATGGAGGGAAAAATGATGAAACGTGATTGGCTGACAGTACAGAAAAGGGCTGAGGTGTAAAATATAGCCGTGCTGGATATCAGGAATGTGTCAGACTATATCGTCCTTGGGTTAATTTAGAGGGAAAAGGAGGGCCTGGCTATATTTTGTGCTGATTTTTGCAGCAGTGTGTTTTCCTGTTTTTATTGTGTGTATAAACCAGTTCATTCTAAAAGTTTTGTCATTATGTTTTAGCTGATGAATCAGTGTTTAGATTTTAATTTTGAGTGGATCTCAACTGGTGGGTTGTGACCCGAAAATGGGCCTCAGTTTTGATGTATGATCTCGGACAGCAGGGAAAAAAACATGCTAAATGCAAACAATAAAATGCTATTTAACCATATTATCGTGCATGTTTATGATAGCTTATCAACCTATATATAAGAGATGAGAAAACAATAGCTAACTTTGTTGTTGAGGTCTGTGCCTTTAAATCTAGTTGAGAACCACTGAACTTGACCATGTTTAAATGGGTGGGTGATTATGATTTCACATTAGTTAGTGTGTAATGTTGCTGTTTGAGCATCAAACAAAATCTGCAAAATGATAATGCTCAAAGTTCAAAGCAAAGGAAGATATTTGCTTTTAAAGAAATAGTTTTTTAAGGACTACAACAAACGGCTGGTAGGGACTACACGACATTCCTCCCGGGTTAGTGACATCATCACCAACCCTAGAATTGACATAAACCCCGCCCCCGTGAATGCGATTTATAGATTATCAAGACAGAATATGCTAATCAGTGACTAGAAGATAACTACACGTAAGCTACATAAATTCATCAACTAACCATTCAGAAATGTTGTCTACCTGTTGGGCGTGAAAAAACGCACTTAGAGAAAACCTTTCAAGAACTGGAGGTTCTTCAGGTTCTTTCTTTGGGGAACCAAAAATGATTATAACATCACTGTGAAAATTCCCAGTTGGAGCTTTTGTTTCCAAGAGTAAAAATCCTCCCGATGAGTAAATGTAAATCTAGATCTAATGCTCTATGTAAGAGCTGTTGATTTACTCCTCGTGTGTGGTTGTGTCGTGTTCGTTTAGTAGTCTTGTACCCACTCAAACCACTAAATGTGGGGGACATCTTGAGAGGTGGTACATGAGTTATCATGTTGTGTTTGGAGAAACCTCCTCTCCTCTCACCACTGCAGGGCTTTCAACTGGCTTTGTGGCATTTTGTTACAAATCAGTTCAGGATCCTGGGGTGAAAAACACTAGGATATTCTCTCCATCCATCCATCCATATATCTATCTATCTAATCCACATCCATCCATTTCATCTGTCCATCCACCCATCCATCCATCCATCCATCCATCCATCCATCCATCCATCTAATCCACATCATCCATCCATCCATCCAAATATCATCCATCCATCCATCCATCCATCCATCTAATCCACATCATCCATCCACCCATCCATCCATCCATCCATCCATCCATCCATCCATCCATCTAATCCACATCCATCCATCCATCCATCTAATCCACATCCATCCATCCATCCATCCATCCATCCATCTAATCCACATCATCCATCCATCCATCCATCCATCCATCCAATCTATAATCCACATCCATCCATCCATATATCTTCCATCCATCCATTCATCTATCTAATCCACAACCATCCGGCCATCCATCCATCCATCCAATCTATCTAATCCACATCCATCCATCCATATATCTTCCATCCATCCATTCATCTATCTAATCCACAACCATCCATCCATCCATCCATCCATCCATCCATCCAATCTATCTAATCCACATCCACCCATCCATATATCTTCCATCCATCCATTCATCTATCTAATCCACAACCATCCATCCATCCATCCATCCATCCATCCATTCATCTATCTAATCCACAACCATCCGGCCATCCATCCAAAGATAAAATATTATACCTTAATTAATATTATACCTAACATAACTTAAAATGTATTTGATTAAAATTATACCTGCAGTGTAATTACAGTTTTTCTCAATCAGTCTTAACATTCTCTCATTCTCAGTCTTAACATTCTCTAAACTGTAAGCTCCGTTGTCACGACTGTTTTCTGGAACATCAGAACTGTATGGCATGTCTGCAAAATGCAGTAACTCACCAAAAACATTTAATTCATGCTTCAAAACCTAGTTATTATGTCAATAAATTGGCAAATGACACCAAAATAAAAAGTGTTTTTGTCATCGCATGAGCCACACTGGTCAAAATGTTTAGATGTTTTTTTTTCTACTTTTTTTGTTGACTCTAACTGCTTTCTACACTGTACAATAATGTCAATGTTTTGTTTGTGTGAATACAGATTCAGAGAGCAGGTAAAAGATTGGTTGGTTGTACAGTACAGAAAGCAGTTAGAGTCGGATTGTAGACAATTTACTTACTCTTTTGCACACATGTACCAAAGCACATGCAATTTGCTTAAATCAATAAGAAATTCAAATCTGATGTGAACAAGAAACTAATTGTTCAAAGATCTGAACTTGTTGTTTCGAGAGAAAAAAGCGATTGAGAAAAACTGTAACGTCAATGATATGATTTATTATGGCTGAATCAATCCGACCAAATTCGAATCTCACCACAAAAGGGACAGATCATGTGGAAATAATTCCCTTAACAATTGCACGTGTTCTCTTTTTACATCATATAATGATTCACAGATTTATTTACATTAAAATCATACTACAACTGACATGAACATGTCAAACATGCTTGACAGCAAAAAAGAATGGTGAAAACGAGTAAAGTATACATAGAAATCTATACATTTGAACCTAAAACGCTGAGCTTAAGTGATTAAAGGTGGTTGACAAATAACAGGTGAAAGGTCACATGAGGTAATGACGATGACGACTCACGCAGGTATGCGTTTCCTGTGTGGTCGTCCAGAGCACTTTCCTCTCTCTCTCTCTCTCTCTCTCTCTCTCTCTCTCTCTCTCTCTCTCTCTCTCTCTCTCTCTCTCTCTCTCTCTCTCTCTCTCTCTCTCTCTCTCTCTCCTCTCCCTCCCTCTCTCTCTCTCTCCCTCTCTCTCTCTCCCTCTCTCTCTCTCTCTCTCTCTCTCTCTCTCTCTCTCTCTCTCTCTCCCTCTCTCTCTCTCCCTCTCTCTCTCTCTCTCTCTCTCTGGTTCCCTGGATCTGTAATTGGCCACACAGAGCCCAGTTCTCTCTTTGTTTCTACTGCAGTGGCTTGCGGTGGAACTGCACAGGCCTCATAAATCTCCAGGCCTCCGGTGGCACATCCAGCCTTCAGCTCCGGTTCTGCTCAATGACTTCACCTCCACCAAAAACACCCACCCAGGGACACGCTCCAAAACTTTATACCTCCACTCGCCGCCTGCTCTTTCCTTAATGTTCACTCCTTTCATGTTTTTGCGAGGCACGTTCATTTTGAAGTTTGAAAAAGGACAGGCGCTGCCATCGCTACAGTGTGTGTGTGTGTGTGTGTGTTGTAGTCCAGATGATTTTCTGCCCGTCTTTTACAGCTAATACAATACTGAGGACAATACATTTGCATTTGACAGTCACAAATACGGTACATTGCAAATGTCTGCGTACCATTGCAAAAACGAAGTGTCGTAGAGGCCTGCAAATGACAGTAACACCTTCCATTATTCATGCATCTTCATATATGTATTTAAAAATATTACTCAAGATATGCAGTAGCGTAGTTACCTATATTTTTGGTTTCTTGGTAAAGAAAAACATTACTTTTTCATAAAAAAAACATTAGTTTTATTTGGACTGACATTTGTGTGTTTGCAAGTTATATAACATACATTACAATATACAGAATTTTTTTTGGTAGTTATAACATTATAATATCTAGTATGTATATTTCAATCTATTATACATTTAATTGCACATTTATGTAGATATATAATATTATATGTAAATATTTTATAATTAAATAATTTATTACATTTTATAATAAAATGTATTACATATTTGTTTTGTACATACATAAATATGTGTGTGTGTGCAATATATATATATATATATATATATATACTGTATATATATTATTACTACATATGCATGTATATGTTTTTAAATATTTATTTATATTTATAATATATACTGTAACTTGTTTTCTATATTAATATATATATATATATATATATATATATGTTTTATAATTATTATTATATTATATTATTATTATCACACACACACAAACACACACACACACATTTTTATATTTATATATTTTTCAGAATATAATTTTGACATGACTGAATCAACTGATCAAATATTAATAACTGGAACACTAACAAAATAAATTTTTAAGGGACAGATCATAAAGACTGATCAGATCATAGAAAAATTCTAACAAATGCACATTTTCTCTCTCTCTCTCTCTTTTTTTTTTTTTTTTTTTTTTTTACATTATAAGACTTAATGCTTAGGTGATATATATTGAAATCATAATTGAAATATCATAAACATGTCAAACATTCCTGGTAGATCAGTATGACTATTGCTTATTTGCAAATGTATGTTGCATCATGGCATTTCTAGCATGATTTCAATGTAAATCAACAAATGATCAATATATAATGTAAGAAACGATTTGTCCGTATACTCAGGTTGATTCAAACATATGACAATTGACCAGAAAATGTAGAGGTCACCACGTTTTTACTTTAGTCTACTTCACTCTACTCTACTTTACTAAGCTAATCTTACTCAGCTCACATGTGATAGTCTCCGTGTATATATTTACACTGAAATCTCAAATCGGTGAGGCTGATAAGACGCCTGTTCAGTCAGAGAGAGAGAGAGAGAGAGAGAGTGCGAGCGAGAGAAAGAGAGACGAGAGAGAGAGGCGCGCAGTGGAAGAGGGAGGGAGAGAATAGTTTTCCTCCTCGCAAAACTTTGTGCAAGCTTTCACTTTCAGGCGCTTTAGGCGGAGTTACAGCAGCGCGCAGCGAGCGAGAGCGGGACGGCAATGCACTTCCATCCCGCGTCAGTCACGCATCTCACATATAACATGTACTCTCCATACTGCCTCACACAGGTAAAGCATTCCTTCTTCTTCTGCTTGAGTGATTCGCGTTCGTGTCTGCCAGCTGTTCCCCTCGACCTCGGGACAGTTTCAGTTGTGCTCGCGCGTGGAATCGTCAGCGCTTTTGGTGGCACGTCTCCAGCTGACCTTCTTTACGCGTTTTCAGCGCGCGCGTGGTTTGGGCAGAAAATGGCGCTTCGCTGGAAATCTATTTAATATAAAAAGAGCGCAGAGGAGGTTGGAGTGGATGTGTATAGAAAGACTTGAGCTGCGAGTTTAGCGCTTCGTTTCTTTTTTCTCGCTTCGTCCCACTCTGCATGTCTTCACTTGGGAGAGATTGAAAGACGCGCGCGGGCTTCGGAAAGTCGAGGGTTTGACGTTGTTTCTGTAAGAGTTGAACTTGATCGGTTCGCCTTTTCTTTTTTTTTTGAAGGGGATATGTCAAAGGGTCGCCAGCATTGCCCCCAAAATACCAGTTTTACCAGCGTTTCTTATCCGAACTGCATATTCTGTCTTTTTAATGCTTTTAAATGGTTGGGTTTGTTTGGGATTGTGAAAATTAGTTGTAGTATGGACTGGATATATATAGGTTGTAAATGCAATGCATCTGTATAATTTCTCATGTACATCTGAAACCTTTATCGTTATCCTGAGTGTTTACAAACTTATACGAATTGCAAATGCATGCCTAACAACATAAATTCATGTTCAAATACTTTTCACGAGAAATTATTTGCAGTTTTTTTTATTACTTGATGTGATTTTCTTCAGAATGCAGCACTGCAATTGTTTTATCTGCGTTTTAGACTATTCTAATTTTAAATTGAATAACTGCAGAGTAAATAATGTATTAACGGTTATGTTTTTGGCAGTATTTTGCGGTATGTGCAAGGGTCTTTTTCCACATTTTGTGGCGCAGTCAACTGTTACTAGGTCACTTTTTCTCTAGCATTTTGCCATAAACTACTTTAAGATATCAAACTTGTACAAATGTATGTGTAATCTGATTATTTTATACTTTTCTGTTGCTACAATGAAAAAAAAAAAAAAAAAAGATAATGTATATTATAGAGAGTTAGTTTCAGTTGAAGAAATGTTTCAAATGCCACTACTATATTTGTTGTTGTTTGCATTCATACATATATACTGGCATACATACATACATACATATATATATATATATATATAATATATATATATATATATATATATATATATATATATATATATATATATTCTCACACACACACACACACTAACATGCAAACTCTGACTCAGTTTTTACTCAAAAACAACAAATATGAAAACACCTGTTTTAAAGGCTGTCACTTCAATCACGTTAGAAACAAAGAGACATTCTCATTCATTACGTCTGCTTCCAAACTCACAATCGTCCATCATAGTGCGGAGCTGAACAGGGCTGACAGTGATTTTCCCTCTTCTCTAGAGATTCTTTGTCTTCAGGAATATGGCTGGCTCTAATTCAACGATGGTTCCTCAAAGTTGTCCCGCGTAAGCCGGTGCCGTCTCCCTGTCATCTGGCGCAGTTGTTTATATTTCTGCCGTGGCGTTGCGTGTGTCATGTGTAATTCATCCCTGAGTTTTACAGTGGTTCTATTAAAACAATTTGAACTTCCATGCCCCTACCGCATGCTTGCAGAACCAGGGAGCGTGTGTTTTTCTTCTGGGCATGCAAGCAGAGGCCTGTTTCCCATTTAAAACACAATAGTTACTGTGCACAGCCCTGTTCCTTAATTGATTTGAAGTGGTGCAGTTTGAACAAGGAATTATTCTGTTATTTAATACACATCTCGAGTCTGAAACAGGACGCCGTTTATGATGATGTGCTTGGTCATTTATGGCCATATATCAGCATTCTTTTTTAGTGTAAATGCATGTTTATGGACAGGCACTGTATGTCTTCTACTCATGCATATGTGGGTGTTTTTTTAGTAAGCAGACTGCAACAGATTTATCTCTTGGGTCTGAAATCGACATATTTCCCTGTTTATGTTGCACTGAATCATACCTGTTTCGGCTCCAGAGAAAACAACGGCAGTCGGTCAATCGCAACTGGAAAAGCAAATATGCTGTATCATTATATTATTGGATGACTTCAAGCTTTTATTGGCTCGATTAAAGGCGTTAGAGCTGAGATAGTGCTGTATACTATTCATCTATCTATCTATCTATCTATCTATCTATCTATCTATCTATCTATCTATCTATCTATCTATCTATCTATCTATCTATCTATCTATCTATCTATCTATCTATCTATCTATCTATCTATCTATCTATCTATCTATCTATCTCTATCTATCTGATATATGTTTGTTTTTTTGCATTAATTACCGGTACCACAGAACCTGAAGCCAAATATATTGCATCAGCTGTATATATATAAATAAATAATCAGAGTTTTAATAAATTTAAAGGAGGTTTTGGATATGGAAAGTCCTTGCGCTTTGAGGGGAGAGAGAGAGAGCAGGTCGGCGAGTCTCTAGTTTTGCGCTTGGATTTCAGAGCTTCGTGTCTGATGAATACATTTACATTTTGGCTTGTTTTTTGGCTGTTAAAAATCAAAAGCAGGTCTAGAAGGTCATTCATGATATCACATGTAAATTAAAAAAGCGTACTTTTCTCGAGTGAACAACTCGAATGTGAGGAGTTTTGAGAATTGTGCGCATATAGGAGCTTGTATTAAAGCAATGGCAGATGTGGATGTTGGTGAGGGTCTGGAATTGAATATAGTTTATTTGATTTAAACAAATGCAAGAACAGGAATATTTCTTTGCAGAAAGTGAAATTGATTTGATAGCTGATGTGAAAAAAAACTGCTTCCCATTTACATTTTACTAACATACTTTTAAGACAGCCATTGTGAGAAAAGCATGAAACCAATTTATAAATAAGTTTTTCTTTTTTCTTTTTACTTTTTTAATTTAAATGACCATAATGACACCAAATGAGTTTCCTCTTATTTAGTAAAGTAATGTTGCCGGCCATTGAAGGTCATTCTGAATTCAATTCATTTGCTTCATGCCAAAAATGAGGGTCGACATCAAAAATTATATCTAATTATGTACTTGTGTTTTGTATAATTAAAGAGAGTGTGTGTGTGTGTGTGTGTGTGTGTGTGTGTGTGTGTGTGTGTGAGAGAGAGAGAGAGATTATCACAGCTGAAGGGTCACACCTGCCTTTTTTAAGCTTGGCTGGATGTGCAGCTCACACTCAGTCATTAAGATTTCAAATCCTGAATTCAGAAACATTCAAACACAGTCAAGAGTGAGCCTGTACCTCAGACAGAGTTGATTTATTTAAACAGATTTGGGAGCTGACATTTCTGTTAACTGGCCGTACAACATCAAACATGTTCAGACAATACCAAATCGAAATCACAAAATGGCCACAATAACCGATTTAACCGAAAATTATTTAAAAATAATATATTTTTTGAAAGCATTTTTTTCTTAAATCACCACGTTTTGAGGAAAATCTGAATATATATATATATAGTTAGTGATTTTAGACCAGAGTGCAAAAATCTCCTTTAATTAACACCAGCCAGGTGTAACTTTTGTGAATCCCATGGATTTGATTTGCAGCCATTTTTTATGACCGTTCCGCATCTTACGGCGACCGGATCTGAATTTCTCAGAGCCGAGGAGAAACCTTTTGTATCTCGCTTCAGGAAACTTTAATCAGCGGCGAAGAATATCTGCGCATATTCGGCCAAATAAAAATCTGGAGTCAGATGGATGAGGCCGTTCGGCCATGACAGGCTTAACTTTCTCCCCAAACCTGACTTAGTCACTCTAGAGTCACTCTAGATTCTCCGGTATCGCTCGCTCCCCGGGCCTGGAAAATGAGTTGGAGCAGCTGCTCTCGGGATTAAAATCTGTCGGAATCAAGACACTGCTTTGATATTTCAGACTTTAGTACTTTCATCATCTTTCACTCTCTGATTCACTCACATGCAACTGTGTCTCTAAGCTTGAATTCTTTCTTGTTCGTTCCTTCTTGTCCTTCTTTTTCCTAATGCTGAAGCTCAAGTGGTTTTATCACAGGATTAGGGAGCGTTGCAGGACCATGTTGAGACTCTGGTTGTCCCATTTCAATCTTCCCGTTTCTTAGCCTCTCTGAACCACACACACACACACACACACACACACTCACACACACAGACACACACACACACACACACACACACACACACACACACACACACACACACACACACACACACACACACACACACACACACACACACACACACACACACACACTCTCTACTGGTCAGATTGGAATAAGTTAACATTAAAATAGAAAAAAAATAATAATTGTACTGGTAATAATATTTCACAATACTATACTGTTGTAAAATTTTTACTGTATTTTTAACCAAATAAATGCAGGCTTGGTGAGCGCATATATATTTATATATGCTCAACATATAATTATATATAAAAATCTGAATTAACTGAAAACAAAACACAATTTTTTTTTTAAATTAATTAATTTTATTTGTATGTATAATTTGATATTCCTTCAATATATTCATGTGTATTTTAGGTGATTTTTCTTGTCACCTTTTTTATTTTCACCTTTTTATCACCCTTTTGTCTTCACTAGTTAATTTTCAAAATATCCTGCGGTGTGAAATTAATTTTTAAAAGTGCACATTTTCTGTAAAGCGTCTGAAAAAAGAAGAAGAATGTTTTATAGTTATGCAAGAATTTGTAAATTTTTGTCATTCCTTTCAAATAATTCTGGATCAATTATAGCGTTTCGCACCACATGACCGTTGATTAGAAGTGATTTTCACTTGTGAATATTGTTTTGTATTGATAAATAGGACAGCATCACATGTTGCGGTTGGATGATCCCAGATTTGGTTCCTGTTGAATTTCTCAGGCGGGGTACGAAGCGACTTTTGAAGAGGACAACTAGTTGATCTTACGTTTCACTTCAGAGGGCCGTGACGGTATTGTGCGCTCATGTGATAGGCAGTCTGGGTCTGCCGGTGAAACCGGAGTCTCGCGTTTGTCCAAATGGTGTCCAGTGGCGTTGAGTCGAGCTGGTTTGATGGCACGGAGACGGAGAGAGGGATGGTTACAATGCCAGACGGGCACAGGGACACTCTGTTCCTTTTACTTATTCATTCTCACGGGGCGTCAGCCACAGCGTCCCCTAGCCGAATGTCAAAGCTCCTGTTCACCCGCCGCACGGTCAACAATAATAAAACACCACAAACAAAGACATTCCATAGCGCTGTTCAGAGACTGCAGGATCATATCGCATTATTTCCCTGAGCTGCACTTACAGAGTTTTTTTTTTCCCTAATATAGTTTCTCATTACCCTCTTTGTTACTTGTTTTTTTACTGTCATGTTTTCACTGAATAGTTTTATCATTTACTCCTGTCGTTCCAAACCTGAATGACATTTCATCCTCCGTTAAACACAATGAGGAGTTTAGCGGAATTATTTAGCTTCTCTTTCTTTTAAAACAAAAACAAACTAAATGAAAGCAAATATGAATGGATGCTCTCAATAAAAGGCAAAACATCCATTCACAAAAAGGTCTAAATGTAAGATTTATGCATTTGAATTGCATATAAAATTTCCATCCCTTTGAATTAGGCATTTTTAACAAACTTACGGTAATGTGATGCAAATTTGTCAACGATCATACAAGAAACCGGTGAGAAACAAGCAAGGTGTTTCTATATTCCTAGTCTTTTGAAGATTTGTGTGAGGATCAAATTGATTTCGTTTGGTTCCTCACACAAAACTTATCACATGACTTCAGGGGACTTGGAATGTAGTCATATGGACTATCAAATGGTCATTTTGGCATCTGTGCATATGAACTTTTCCTCTTAAACGTTCTCATTTGTCTTTCACAGAAGAAAGCCAATCATGCGGGGTTGGACGATATGAATGAGACCATCCAGTGCTGTAACTACATACTACACAGACGGAGAAACGTTCATCACGTTTCTCAGAATATTCCGTGCATGTGGGTTTATGACCAGTTCTTAAGCTCTTACATTTGGTCCAATATTTTTAGTTTAGTTTATTTTGTTTTTGAATGTGGATGGTCATTAATATATTTGGGTTTTTGTGATCATTAATCCAATAAAATGAGACATTTTTGCAGATTAGTTTCAATAAATGCCCTTTTTGCCCTGGGAAGTTTTAGTTCTGCACAATACAGTTTGCTAACAGTGAGTCGAACCTTTTTATTCTGATAAAGTCAAGGAAAATGTCATTTTTCATAACACAACCCCTATAAGGCCATTGCCACCTATTACATACTCTCACAACTAGGATTGGGTATCGTTTGAATTTTAACTATTCCGATTCTGCTTATGCTCATGATATCGATTCCTAATTTCGCTTCCAATAAGGTAAAAAAATAAAACATCTTAGATATCATTCACATTTGTTCCAAGTCTTATGGCAAAACATTTAATTGTAGCTGAATACCATGAACAAAAATCAACAGTTACACAAGGAACTTCTGCCTATGGTTTAAAAATACCATATAATAAAAAGACCTAGCTAATATAAATGTCAAGCATTATTAAAGACAAGTAAACACTTAGGAATTAAAAAAGAACAAATAAACAAATTAGCAATCGCACAAATAGATACAACTGAACAAATATATCCGATTGAAATAAACAGTGTTTTGAGATTTTTAGGTATTCAGGCACAGAAACTAATCAAGTGTAAAATAACTGCAAATATAGTTAAAAAAGTGATTCACCGAGTGAATTTTCTCTTTTTGTTGTTGTTTGATTAACGTTATTATGGAGACGGCAACAGGAATTTGAGGCTGCTGTCACTTTAAGAGCTGCACGGATCCAATATACGGATAAACATGCGTTTTCTTTCTAAACTGGTTAAGTTCACTTAAGACATAACCGACTGTGTTAGCCGACGAGGATATTTTAACCATAACCGACGAGGATATTTTGACTTTTTTCGTCCATTTCAGTGCAAAAAGACAAGAAAGAGAGCTCAGTTCAGCTTTTTGTGCGCACGTTTTGCATGTGTGTGCTGCAGCACAGAACACAGAGCGCGGGTCTTCTTGCGCTTCAGTGGTTTAAAGTCTCATTAAAATGGACACAAAGGAATCGATAAGAGGAATCGAAATTATAATATTACAGCAAGTATTCGATTCCTGACCTTCAGTATCCGATTCCAGAACCCTACTCCCGACTCAAGTCATTCCCTCACCTTTTCCACATAAAGACCCTTCAAACAAACACATTAAGCTTTATAGAGAGACAAACACCGGAGGAAATTTGCAGTCCATAATGGACATAAATGTGTCAAGGAGCTGTTGTCTTCGGCAGTTCACTGTATTAGGTGGTGGGAATGAAACACAAAGCCGGCCTGAGTCAGATGCATGTTGGCACGGAAGAGGCCGGCCTAGAATAAAGTACCTAGTTTTTATCTTAAGCTTTAATGCAGAAAGGCCCAAACCAATCGGCTCTCATCTACTATCTGCACAGCTGTCCCAGTATCCGTGGAGAATGGATTCCTACTGCCATTGCCATGGGAGTCTCCAGCCAAAAGAATAGGAGGATATCCAGTCTGTGTGTGTGTGTGTGTGTGTGTGTGTGTCCTCCTCCCTTCCCCTTCGCTCATGTCACTCCTGGCATGGATTAGGCCTTGGCATCGGCCTGGCAGTGCCCGTAGCTCCACTGCGGCTCTGTGCTTGCTGATATGTTGTGCTGTTTCTATGGTAATGGAACACACACTCGAACGCAAATTACATAATTTAGCCCGCATATACATAAGCCGTGAAATGTAGGTTTTTGTACGGTCGGCTAGCAGTGCTGATCAAAACCATCTTTGTGAAAACAGAGCAGGCCTCAGTCCTTCAAACGGGAAGAAATGGTTCCCACAGCAGCTGTTTGAGGACTCGGCATAAAGATGGACCGATAGACATCATAGCAGTCGTGCATTGGACATCGCAGACATGCAAAATCAGATCCGTTTGTTGTTCTATACTATGATTTTTTTTTTTTTACAAACCGGAAGGTTTTTGTGGAACCAAAAATAGTTATTCTATGGGATCCCTGTGAAAACCCCCTTGTGGAGCCTTCCTTATTTTTAAGAGTGTAGGACGGTGTGCTGTTTGGAGTCCTCTGTGAGGAGTTTTCTGGATTTATGGGTGGGATGGCTATGCCAGGGTTGGCACTGGTTGGGTTTTGCGGTGTTGCTAGGCAAATTTCCCCGCTCCGGCTTTGTGCTCCGTTGGTTCCATCTCTGTCTGAGCAGATCAGTTTCTCTTTGTTTTACTTTGTTTTTGTTTAAGTGCCACTCCACGACGGACCACAGCGGGACGGATCAAGCGCCCTAGACGTGTAACACGCCGACATGCTTGTTATGAGACGCAGACAGAGGTCAAGGCCATACGCCCCTGTTGAGGGACGCTGGAAAAGCTGGATGTAGTTCTGAAATCCACTGATCCTAATATAGGCCGTGGTATTAAGAGTGGGCGCTATGAATATTAGTTTTTTATTTGTAATTATTAAAGGTGCATTAAGCAACTTTTCATGTAAAAAATACCCGTTTTCTAACGCATACATGCTTAAACAATTGCCTGATGGGCTGAATGAGCCCTTCTCGGATCACTGAGATTGTCTCTATAATCCTGTAGAGTAAAATACATAAGAGGGATTCGGGCCGGAATTTGAGACTGGGCGTGACGTCATGCGCGTTCACGGCACGCTCACATAGCTATGTCTAGCAGGTTTGTGTATTCGCCGGCATTCTCCGTAGAAGATGGATTGTAAGAGACCTGCTTGTAGTTCATTTCAAACACCAACGCAAACTCCACGTAAGAAAAAAAAAGAACTGTCTCATAAGAGTGCGACCACACGCACACAAAAAAAAACGTGTGCGTGTGGTCCATGAGCGTGCACATCTCTGGCTGCAGTTTCGCTTGCCGCCAGAGGTGGCATAGTTCTGCAAAAACTCAGAATCTTGCGCTATGCACCTTTAAGAAAGTTATTATTTTTTATTTAAAATAAAAAAAATTATGTTATTAATATTTTATGAATGATTGATTAATAATTATAATTCTATTTGTTTATTACAAATGTGTTTTATTTCAAATAATTACGAAATGATTAATAAGTATTAAATTCGTATATTTATTATATTTATTAATTTATCTACCCATCCATCCAGTTGTTCTATCCATCCATCCATCCATCCATCAATCCAGTCGTTCCATCCGTTCCATCCATCCATCCATCCAGTTGTTCTATCCATCCATCCATCTATCCATCCATCCATCCATCTGTTCCATCAATCCAGTCTTTCCATCCGTTCCATCATCCATCTATCCATCTATCCATCCATCCATCCATCTAGTCATTCCATCCGTTTTATCATCCATCCATCTTCAAAAAAGACTTTTTCAAGCCCATATTCAAAGTATCTTGATAAACTTAGATTTTCTAGTTAGTAATTAGTTAAAAATCATTTTAATTCTAATTTCTTACAATGAATATGAATTGCAATTCTGCATTCTGTTTGCTACTTAAATTCAAATTCCAGAATTAAAATTTTATATTTTTCTTTGTTAAACTGAAATGGAAGGCATTCTCAATTCCGTTCTAAATCATGCACAATTCTAGAGAATTCACAGTGCAACTCAGCTTTCATTGCTTCCCTTCGTTTCCTTCCTTTATGTCAATTAACAACGCAAATTTCAAACACTCTCCCGTCATGCATAATGCATCTGGACGCAAACACACGTGTGCACACCCTCGCACCTGCACACACTTAAGCGCATGAGACGCAGGTGTGCATTCTTTACTCATCCGTGTGAATCTGGTGGCCACTGCACACATCACGGCCGGCGCCGACACAGCGCATGCGAGAATACACTGCCACGTGAGCCAGATCCTCGCATGACCCATATGCCCTCCACAACCTCCGACAGTCAGTCAACATGCATCACATTAGCACATCTACTCAGAACCTGGCCACACCTACAGCTGACTGTTTATTGTTTACATTGTCAAGGAATATGATTGGCCAGAGATGATTTAGATTTCCTGAAGAGTTCCAGATTTCTTTTTGCTGCTGTGAATAAGAAAAGAAAAATCCCAAATGAGATCTTGTTTATATCCCAACTGTTTGTCCTAGACAGCAATATGATATATTTTAACATGCAATGAAAATGTACCTGTTTATCTTTTTAATACACAGTCCTGCGCTTTTTGTGTATGATTCATTGCAGCACATTAATCCAAATCTTCATCTTTCATCAAAATGCAATAACTTGCTCTGCCTCTGAAATTACTTTCTTTTTTCGGCTGGCTTCACAAAACTTACTCGGCCCTTTCATTCACCTGGTGTGCAACTCTTCTGCATCATTCAATCTTTTCCCAGTGGACGAAATCAAATCCTGTCTTTTTTGGTTTCTTGTTGAAGGAAGAAAAATGAGTTGCAAATGGCATTTCATATCAGGATTCAATGTCTTTTTTTATGTCTTCTGCTTCTCTCCAAGAGTAAGACTAATCTCACACTGGTCTTTTGTAGTTTCAGAAAGATCTCAAAGATTTACCAAGTTACCAAAGTGAGCAATCAAAATCATTTAGATATTAATATTTCTGTAGACCAGAACATCACAACACGGGGATGAGTGTAGAATCCCAGAATACCATAGAAGAACAACAGCACATTTTCATAATTATTTCAATTATGCTATTCGCATCAATGTCATCAATGTCCTGTACTATGAAATTGACTGTGTCAACAATTGTCTCACTTGTCTACTTTTATTTTCTACCATGGAATTTTAAGAGAAAAATCTGTGACTAAATGAAAATAAAGTTACAATTGTGAGAAATAAAGTTGCTACTGAAAGAATTTAAGTTTAAATCGTGAGAAATTAAGTTGGAATCATGAGATGGAAATGTGCAATTAGGAGAAATTACATTGCGTTTGTGAGAAATATATATTTTTTTCTTTAAAAAAATTAAGTCTCAAAGTTGCAATTTAATGATTTAGACTTAAATTCTTGAGAAATTGTTGCAGTTATAAGATGCAATTGTGAGAGATAAATCTATTTTAAAAAAAAATCTCATTGTAAAAAATAGTCATAATTGTGAGAAATAAAGTTACAATTACCTTTTTATAAAAAAAAATGTAGTCTGATGTGGAAACAAAGTTCCATAGAGACAAATGTGCCAAAATGAAGCAGCAAAACTGTCAGTGCAAATAGAGTTTTAGCAGCGAGTCTGTGACCTCTGATGAGCAACGGATCACAAACTCTCATCTCAGATAAGATTATTGAGCCCCGAAAATCATTACCTAAAACATAAATGTGTTCACGCGCCATGATTTCACCCTGAGGTATTTCTCCAGCGTGTGAGAGCGAGCGTTTCATGAGTGAACCGTGCAGCCAGAGACAGTGTTCCTGTCTTGGGGATTGGTGGGTGTGGAGGTGCGAGAGAAAAGCTGCATCTCTCTCTCTCTTTTTTCCCTTTCTTTCTTTTGCAGAAGAGTCTATCAAAACTCACAGAATCGCTGCGTAGCAACCGAACGATCTGTATGCGAACGTTTCAGAATTGCATGAAAACAGAAAGCAGCAGCGAGGAAAGACAGCAGATCGTAAACAAGCGTGTGTGTGTGGAGTGTACTCCCGGCCACATGGCATGGCGCTCCGTGCTGTTTATCCAAGCAGTCCTGCAAGGAATCGCTGCCTGTTGCTGGCGGGAACAAAGCCTCGTCAACAGCTCTCGTCGCCTGTCTCTGAGCGAGCAGGAAGTTGGCCAAGCTCCAGTGGTGGAAAATCTATACACGGTTGCATAATATAGCATATCTTTACCTCGCATGAACCCTGAGGAGGCCCGGCAGCTGTGAGCAAACAGAGCGCGAGCGAGGGAGGGCGCATGTGTGTGTGTGTGTGTGGACAGGATTCCTGTGAGCGTCTGCTGGCAGTGGTTGCAGGCCACAGGCTTTTTCTGACAGGCTCTATGTAGGGTTGAATAAATGCAATGAAAGTTGCCGCCCTGCACCACTATGACATTGTGCGGCTCTACCAAACGGTTAATCATCGGTCCCAAGTTTTACAAAAGGAAGTTATGACCGAAATCCCCGAGTGGTGCATTTTTTGGGTAGGCCTACAGTTCTCTTCTACATTGAACATGACGTCCATTAGGTTTAAATGACCAGCATGATCTTTTTACTTGCATTAAATTAATGCAATGTAAAATTCTGTACATTCAAAATGAAAGAAATGGCTCATTGCAAAGTCATGAGTGAGAATTTGAATTGAATTGGCCACACCTCTTAATTTACATGAATTGTAATTCAAGAGTGAATGAAAGCGAGAATTCCTAATGAAGAGCCTAATGAAAACATTTATCTTGAACTCTGTCATGGAAACTGGCATGTACAGTATAAACCTTAATTAAACTATTTAATAATCGATTAAAAATGAATTTGTATGATGTTACGTTTGGACCAGCGGTTTGGAAAATGGATGGATGATTCGTCTGCAAGCGCCATCTTCTGGTCAGATGTGGGAATTCATTCGGCACGACCCTCACAGTGCATTATGGGTATTCTCTAGCCGCTGAGTGTACATCGGTTGTTATTGCGGTGCATTATGGGATTGAATGAGTGCACTCGATAACGTCCACGATGGTTTCGGACGCCACTACAAATGTCTGTCACCTCAAATAGTGCCGTATTTAAAGGGGGGGTACAATGGTGTTTCATGTATTCAGAGTTGTTTACAGTGTTAAAGAGATGGATTCTCATGCTAATAATGGCCAAAGTTTGAAAAGTTATTTTGAACGAATAACAGAGAATTTCTGTGCTGAAAATCATACTTGCAACACGTTTCGGCTGGTTTTTTTTCTATCGTAGATCTAATGACGTAGACCAGAGTGAAACTCCTTATATGAGCATTGCTCTCGGAAAAGCGCGTTCACGCACACGTCGACCAGAGGAGAGAAAGGCCGCGCTCATCGACGCGCTACTACCGGAAATCATCATCAGCAGCGCTAAATAGGAATGGTTGATGTCAAGAATGTCTCCAAAAAAGTGTGTTTTGGGATGTGAGGGAAAGTTTACCTTGTTCAGCTTCCCAAAGAACCCAGTGTTACTGGAACAGTGGATGCAGTTTGTATTTCCGGGACAGCAAAGGAGTGTGGCAAGTGCGGTTTTGTGTTCTGGTCATTTCAGTGACGAATGTTTTATTAACAAGGCCCAGGTTGTCGCTGGATTTGCAAACCGGTTGCAATTAAAACCTGGCGCGGTCCGAGTGATAAAACACCCCATTCATGTAAGTACAACCGAGTACAACGGTATCAGATTTATTTCTTGTGCTGGAAATCCCCGCTTGACTCTATAGCTCCGCCCACTCCCAGAATCAAGGACCTCGGCTTTTTCCGGATAGAATCGGAAAGCTGTATTTTTATTTTATAAATATGATGAAACTAAAGACTTTTTGGAGATATGAAGGACGCACTATTACTCTATAGGTACTCAAGATTAACATGAGATTGACTGAAACTAAGTATTTTAGCCCCCCTTTAAGGGTATAGACTATAGAGTGTGATTTCAGACACAGCCTTAGTTAAAGTACAGCAATTGCATTTGCAATCTCAATTTCTTTAGCTAATTTAGCTTGCTACTTTCTCTTGAATCTGACAGTAGAAGAAGCCGCTTTACACTAATGCCCTTTAGCACCCCTTGTGGTAGCACTGAGAATGCGCACGTGTTGTGCTCTTGCATTGTGACACATTTAGTAAAAAATTGCGTTTGCATAGCTAGTAGCGTTTGTGTTCGTGCACATAGTGTTATATGTAACTCGCACAAAAGAACAAACAGACTTTATAGCTTTGTGCACATTCGTTAATGACCTGCTCTGGGACAGGTTAATTTAACGTCCCTCCACATATCATCTGGAATAGGATCTGGACTGAACTCAAGTTAGCTCATGATATCACATTTGTGGCTCCCTATTGGTGATGGAGTGTGTGTTAGACTAATCATGGCTCCACGCTTCAAACGGGTCAGGTAAAAACGCTCCGTTCCCCATCCGACCGTTCCCCTAAAAGATAACCAGATGTCCAGCTGTTTTTATTCCTGTTTTGGTTCGTCTCTTTAAGAACAATGTCTTTCTCTTATGACCGTACTCCTGTAGTTTTGTGGCATTTCCCCCATTTTTTCTTTAGATTTTAATGGGAAAAGACTGTAGGGAACCAATAGGAACCTCACCTTGGTTCACCCGTCCTCCCATCGGGCTTTGGGCGTTTCAAGAGAATAAACGAAATACAAACGTGCGCCAGCGTAATGCAGGATGACATTTACCATGTGCCGGGACTTACACAAACAAAGAGAAGACGGGCCGTCCAAGAAAAGTTCCATATCTCCTTCCTTACATTCGCTTGTGTTTGCTTTCATATGTCATTTTTTTATTTCCATACTAAAGTTAGAACGGCATTGGCTGAAGCTCCGGGAGTCTCGCAGAAGCCAGGAAGTCATTTGGACCCTTTGCTCGAGTCCTGTGGCCAAGTGTGCGGTTGAATTAACCCCAAGACGACATATAAAAATGATCCAAGAGCTGCAAACAACAGACATTTTAGGATTTAGGGTTATCCTATCCTTGTTTGACCTGAACTCAGAGATTGATATTTGAGCTGGGTATTTTTCTTTAAATATGTAGCTAGTATTAACTGTGTGTGTGTGTGCAACTCGTCCTGCACCGTTTGGGCTCCAGGCATGAATAATTGTGTTTTGTTGAGGAGAGGCTTGCTGTTACTTTTCTATACTTTATGTTTGGACGTTTAATTTTCACCTGGTCAATAATGAAGGGTCAATTATCTTAAATTAATGAAAATTTAATTAAATGTAATTTATAGTTACTGAAAGAGTGACTGAGTCAATTTTGGATAGACTTGTTTGAATTGGGTTGGTAAGCAACCATCTGGAAAATTCTATCATAGCAATGCCATAGTAAAAACCCAAAAACAATTTAGTAATGCCCTAGCAATCATTTAGAACAATTTACAGCCTCTTTTTAGAATATGCCTAGCAACGCCATAGTAACAACCCCAAAACAATTTAGCAACCACCTAGCTATGCCCTAACAACCATTTAGAACACGTAAGCAACAACCTATAACATTCTAGCATCTGCCTAGTAATGCCATAGTTACCACCCAAAATACTTTAGCAACCACCAAGAAACTACACGGAACATTCTATCAGCTATATAGCAATGCTATAGTAACCACCAGAACACCTAGCAACCACCTAGAACATTCTAGCATCTGCCCAGTAATGCCATAGTAACCACCAGAACACCTAGCAACCACCTAGAACATTCTAGCATCTGGCTAGTAATGCCATAGTAACCACCAGAACACTTAGCAACCACCTAGAACATTCTAGCATCTGCCTTGCAATGCCATAGTAACAACCCAGAACACTTAAACAACCATTCAGACCATTCTAGCATTTGCTTAACAATGCCATAGTAACAACCCAGAACACTTAAACAACCATTCAGACCATTCTAGCATTTGCTTAACAATGCCATAGTAACAACCCAAAAAAATGTAGCAACCACAAAGCAACTCCCTAGCAACCATTTGTAACATTTAACAGCCAACAACATTCTAGCATTTACCTAGCAATTCCATAGTAACAACCCAACTTTAGAAACTACTTAGCAATGTACTAGCAACCATTTTGAATACTTTAGCAACCAACAAGGACATTCTAGCATATACTAATGCAATAGTAACCACCCTGAACACTTAGCAACCACCTAGAAACCACTTTGAACATTCTATCTGCTACCTAACAACGCCATAGTAACCACCACCTACAACATTCTTGCAACCACCTAGCCATGTCATAATGACCATGCGGAACAGTTTAGAAACCAGCTAGCAACATCCTAGCAACCAACTAGCAACATAGAAATGCCCTAGTAACCACACAGAATGCCCTAGCAACTGCAAAAGACCCACAAGACTCTAGCATCATGTGATCAACTTTTGGACGAGCATCCCTCACATATTCTTCAGAAATGTCGAACTCTAGTTGGCATGTGCTGCTTTCCCAGTATTCACTGGCCTCTTTCTCTTGCTCTATCTTTCGGCGGCGCTCTCCACCCAGCTGCAGACAGCCTGACGTAGCTCTGATAAACATGTGGAATAGGAGCCATATGTGAAAAGCAGAGGAACGCACAGGGCCCAGAAAACAGGCCGTTGGAAATCACAAGTGAGAGATCAAGTGCAGCTACAAGCACGCATGAAAATCCAACCTCGTTTTAATTGAAAGTCCCGTGTGAAGAATCTCCACTGCTGTGCGTCAACATTTTGTGTGTGCAAAAGAACAAGACCTGCTCAGGTCAAACATCCTCGTAGTTCAGCCGTTGAGTGTTGTTTGCCCACTGAGATGCTTTGGTCATAACACGAGAAGCTAATGCACAATGTTGTTGCTTGATACAGGAGTTTCGCATTTGGTCTTGATCTGTAAAGTATACAAATGCATAATCATAAGCATAATATACATCAGTTAGGGGCACTTTACTATGTTTGAAGACCAACATCTTCCTCCCCCTCTAAGATCTTAGTGAAGTAAGCGGCACGACAGCAATAACGGCCAAACTAACGAGATGCCTTCGGCCTTAAAATACGTTTGTTGTGAGAATGGCATGTCGCTGGTACAATCCATCCACTGTAAAAACAATGGTGCGGTTGTGCTCTGTAACCCAATTACGCCCCTCTGGAGTGCGAGAGAGAGAGACTCTGTTACCGAGTCTTGATCCACGGCTTTATTCATTTCACTCTGTCGGTGTTGCCCACCAAACTTGAGATTAAATTAGTCAGATTTATAATTTTATTTTATTTGACTTGATTTTTTTAACAGCGATACTGACAGTTATTTCAATGTTTAAATTTCTGGTAATTAATATGCATTGTTTTTTTATTTATCTTTTATAAATTATTTATATTCATATTTAATAAGTATAATAATGTTTATAAATACATTAAAATGTTATAATTAAGATAATAATATGTTTTATATTAATTCATATTTATACTTATATTTAGTATTATAGTTAGAAATATAATTTAATGTTTATTTATATTTATACTTGTATTATTGTTATTATTTAGTACTGTCAAATCGATGAATCGTGATTAATTGCATAACATAAAAGTTTGTATACAGTAGGTATATATATATATATATATATATATATATATATATATATATATATATACGTGAAACTCAAAACATTTGAATATCGTGCAAAAGTTCATTTATTTCAGTAATTCAACTTAAAAGGTGAAACTAATATATTATAGGGACTCATTACATGCAAAGTGAGGTATTTTATAATTTTGATGATTATGGCTTACAGCTTATGAAAACTTTTTCACAATATTCTAATTTTGAATTAGGGGTTTTCGAGTTTTACCTGTGTGTGTATATATACACACACACACACACACACACACACACACACACACACACACACACACACACACACACACACACACACACACTCACACTCACACTCACAATCAATCAATCAATCAATCAATCAATATATATAACTTTTATGTTAGATGCAATTAATCACGGTTAATCGATTTGACAGCAGTATTATTACATTTTAGCATATAATAAAAATAAGAGTTGTGATTGTGAGATTATACTCTAAATTCGTGTTAAACATAGTCAAAAAGAAAGAAATATGTTCTTGGGAACTTGAGTAAGATAAAATGTTGAGTAATTTTATACAAACAAAAAACTACTACTGCTAAAAAAAACTATTATTTCTTGAATATATGGGGATGTAATTGCATTGTACTATTCTTTAGAGACTCACCTAATTGTTTAATAAAAAAATCTGAGAAATGTATGTATTAAAATCAATATCTCATTTTGAGAAGAAAAACTATTTAGATGAAAATAAATGAATGCTGTTGCTTGAATTCCAAGGTGTGGTCAAAATCTTTAGGCTAAAAACTATGTCATTGAATAAAGGTCACAACCTTTGAAATGTGGTCAGATTTAATCCCTCTGTGCTTATTTTGTTTTATCCGACCTTCCAACTTCTGCTTTAATGCTTCAGATAAGCACTGTGAGTTCTCACGTTTGCTGGTTCCTTTGTTTTGTTTACCTCCCACCGCTGTCTGTCGTCAGCCCGCTGGTTTCCTGGAGAGGTGAAGTTGCTGTATCTTTATTAATTCAACAGGAGGAAGTTTCGGCAGGAAACAGGGAAAGGGATGTGGGCAGTCATATTTACCGATAGGAAGAGAGTGTTTAAGTTGAACCGCTCTACTGAAATCTCTCACTCCAGTCTGACCTCAGCATTAACACTTCTCTCTTCTGGTGTCACACCGTTATTCAGGCTGGGAAAATTATTCATTTTTAGTACTTTAGAAAGTACTAACATATAAGTTACAATGCGTTTTATATTGTACTCTTGTAAAATTAAATTAAAGTTTTTGTTTCAGATTAGATAGATAAAGAGATAGACAGATAGATAGATAGATAGATAGATAGATAGATAGATAGATAGATAGATAGATAGATAGATAGATAGATAAAGAGATAGACAGACAGACAGATAGATAGATAGATAGATAGATAGATAGATAGATAAAGAGATAGATAAATAGATAGATAGATAAAGAGATAGATAGATAGATAGATAGATAAATAAATAGATATTTTGTGTGTTTGTATGTGTGTGTGTGTGTGTGTGTTGGCACAGGTCTCTCTTTTGCCTGCAAAAGGGGCGACTGCAGTCTTTATTTAGGACTTTCTCCTTTTGTCCGTACTTCTTTCCTTCTAACAAATATCAATAACCAGTTTTACCCATTTTAATCAAGGTTTGTTTCAGCAAAACAGTCACACCCATTGTACCATTTTTAACAAGGGGAGCGTTTTGCACAGAACATTAGAGCATGTCTACATAGTGGTCCAAACTCTTTTGTTTTAAAGCTACACTGTGTAATTTTTTAAGTAGATTCTTAGAAAAAATCACTTTGTTCTTTCAAAATTTTATGTGCTCATTAATGTATAATTACTTCTACTAACTAATCAAGTATTCTCGTAAGCGTAGAATCTGCCATTTATAATACATACGGGCGAGTCGCTCGAATGGCGGCAGCAATGTTGTGCCTCCATCTTGAAAATACATTAACCAAAGAGGGACATAGGCCTACCTGGAAATTCAAGCTTCGCCTTTAGTGTTTTTACACTCAGTGGCACCATGACGAATGCGAGGGGAGATTACTCGCGACTGCCGGCAGATTGAAATAATACGGCCACCGTAGGAGTTAAAACGCCCTCGGAATGGGACGGGCTAGAAAGTAATATTCAGTTGGTAGTCATATACAATTTCACCGCTAGATGGGAGAAAATCCTACACAATGTAGCTTTAAAAAAAAAAAATCCTGTTGTCTGTCATGGCTCCATTTAAACACTAATGTGTTCCAATCAATCCTGATGGACATAATCAAGTCCTTTCCTACATTTGTTTCATATTGAATATCCTATTTCGCTTAGAAATACATCACATTATGCAAGCAAAACGAGTTTCAAACTCACTTTCAGTTTTGAAATTTTTGTTTCCTATTTTGTTTCCTTGTTGAAATGAATATGAAATAAAATAAAATATAAATATTATGAAGTTGAAGTACTAAAATTTCTTAAATAGATACAAATTAAAGCTAGATGCAAATAAAAAAATTAAGAAATGACAAGAACAACCAGAATAAAACTGGAAAAATAAAACAAGAATTCAAAATATTAATAAATACTATAGTAGTGTACAAATAATAATACTATCGAATCGATTATTAGTGATTAATCGCATCTATATATTTACTTTGTAAATATATCATGTACAGTATGTGTGTATATGTATACGTGTACACACACACACACACACTTTTATGTTAGATGTGATTAATTGTGATTAATCGATTTGACAGTACTCAATAATACCAAATGAACTCTGCTGCAACTTAATTGACTCCCCAAAATGTTGCATCTATCTTAAGCAGCCTAACACAGCTACATTGACTTAACCAATGGTGCGTGTTTGGAGGCGGGACTATCTATTTATCTGACCAATGGCAGAGAGGGGAGCGTTCAGGAGACTGTTTGAAAGTTATTCAATTTCATTTGGAGGCGTTTGTGGCACAGAAAGTGTGCTTGATAATTTAAAACACAAAAACAGATTTCAACTTGGTTTGTTCTCTTCATAATTAGTGAGTTTTTAAAGGGACAGGAAGGTGCGGCATCGTGCGCAGATAAAGAAGGTGTTAAACAGAGACAACACAAGGCTGCTTAAAATGACAGACAGAGTGCCACAGACCCAGCAGAAAGGAGACAGTAGGGGTTGTGATTTGGGGATGGCAGTAAAGCATTTGCATAAAGGGCAGGGCAAAGTGCCCGGCAGTGGAAAGGGTTGGCAACACGCCTCGCAGACTGGCAGAGGGGCGACTGAAGAGAGAAAAATAGTAGAGAGAGAAAGAGCGAGGAGGGGAGGGGGATTTAGTCAATAGTGCATCCCTTGTTCGGCGAGAGGAGGGCCCGGTTTGTTGGCAGAGGCGATGGGGAATCTCTTGTTTGTGTGCTAGATTGCCCCTTTATTTCTTTGATTGCGAAGCGTTCAACACTCGGCAACTGTAGTGCCTGTGTGAATTTGCGTGTGTGTGTGTTTGCAGGGGCATCTGTTCCCGTTTCAGAGTCCCACGTCGTGCTTCTAAACTGTGTCAGGGTGTGCTTTAAGTTTTCGCCTGCTCTCATTTAAATTCATTTCGCTACGACCACCGCAATCAATTTATCGACGTATTCAGCCTAATACGTGATGCTAAAGCTATTAAAAATGGGTCTCTGGGTAATCTCCTTCATTCTAGGTTCTTCATGGGCACAGCTTTGGCATGGCGACTAATCCATTTGCATGCAACATCTCTCTGCCAACCAATCAGAGGGTTTTAATCAAGGCAGAGACCCGTGCCTTCGGCTTGACTCATAGATCCGGCCTTCAAGGTGACGGTCAGCACAGTTACGCTGTAGGCATGTCATGTGCTGCTCGCCGGGTTTGTTTTTTAATACTTTTTTTTTTTTTTTTGCTATTTAAGGGGTTTATTCACCCAAAAATCACATAATTTACTCACCCTCAAGCCATCCTAGGTGTACTGTATATGTGACTTCCTTGTTTTAATCAAACACAATCAGAGTTATATAAAAAAATATCCTGGCTCTTCCAAGCTTTATAATGGGAGTGAATGGGGGGTGAGATTTTGAAGCCCAAAAAAGTGCATCCATCCATTATAAAAGTAAACCATACGACTCTAGTGGGTTAATAAAGGCCTTTTGAAGTGAAGCGATGTGTTTTTAGAAGACAAATATCCATATTTATTACTTTATAAACTATAATAACTGGTTTGCGGTAACAGCCGTATGCGAGTAGTTCCGGCGGAAGGGTGACCTGACCCGACGCATGACGAGTGACCTTTGACCCGACACATGACGTAGGATGTAGGAGTAGCGTAAGCTTAGGTGAGAGTAACGCCTCTCGCGGTTCAAACAACAAACTGAAGCTCCTCCCACATTTCTCTTTAAAATGTTTTGCTTCCGCATTCATCAATACGTCATGCGTCGGATCAGAGGTCACTCTTCCGCCACAACTAGACTCGCGTACGGATGTTACCGCTATCTTACTGACCCCAAACATTTGAAAGATAGTGCATCTGTTTGACTCTTTACATTAAAAGTCTGTCAGTCAATCATGGGTTCATATTCCACAAACTTAGCATGTTCGTTAATGAAAAATATTGGCTAATTTGATTGCACTTTAAACTGTTGAGAGTTTATTTAATGTCTTTTGTCTTAAATAAATTTGGATGAGAACTAACAACATTGATGCCCATTGACTTTTCAATGTATGGACAAAAAAATGAATATTCCTCAAAATATGTTATTTTATGTTCCACAGAAGAAAGAACTCCAAAATTGGATTTTTTTTTTAACATATAGTTGGTGAAAAACAATGTTAGACACAAGTAGTATGTACAGTATAAATTGACAGTACTTATAGAAGAGTTGGCATAAAGTACCCTAATGACCTACTACTTCCAGCGAGATTCTGAAGTGTGCATATGATGGATTTATAAATGGCAGTGAAGCGGCATAACTGACGGCGTAGGTCACATGATAATGACAACATGGCGAATGTAGTACGTCCGGGTTACATTCATACTACACACACTCATACTATATTACATACTTTTTAGCAGTCGCAAAGTACGTACTTGTTCAATATATGTACCTACTCGAGAGCATGTGATGTGGGACGCAGCCAGAATCTTAATTTTTAAGTGCACTGTCCCTTTAAATCCACGGCAGAAGGAGACGTCTGGGCCTGATTATCATAAGCAAAGATATGCAGGACTAATGATGTTTCCGAAGGTTTCCTGTGTTCTCCGTCATGCTCTGTGCGCAGTGCTAAGCCTCAGTTTGATTCTCAACGCACATGAAATCAGTGCAATGGCGGCCGTGTGCATCGGGCCGTACAGATAACTCTGTGGTATGTCGAAATCGGACACAAGTTAAGTAGGCTCAAGATTTCTGATAATGCCCTTACAATGCAATTGGACGATCAAAAGATATTGGCCACCAGAGTGTTTTTTTTCCCTTTTATTCATTGTAGCAGTAGTTTAGTATAGTATTTACACATTCATTTATGTCAATAATTTAAAATATTTTTTTGAAGATAATAGTAATATTGATACATTGGAATATTTTATATTTTAAAGTCAGCATGTAACAGATGCAATAGTCCTTTCTTCTGATCTTATCCGAGTGAAATGGCTTGATTTTGTCCATGTAGATTTGATTGGATGGTTGTGGTTTGCTATTGGTGGATCTCATGTGAATGACAGGTTGCCCCGCCCTCACGCCAGTAACACATCATCAGAGAAGAGATCCATCCATCCATTCGTTCCATCCATCCATTCGTCCATCCATCCATCCATCCATCCATCCATCCATCCATCCATCCATCCATCCATCCATCCATCCAGCCATTCCATCCATCCGCCCATCCATCCAGCCGTTCCATTCATCCATCCATCCATCCATCCATCCATCCATCCATCCATCCATCCATCCATCCATCCATCCATCCATCCGCCCATCCATCCAGTCGTTCCATCCATCCATCCATCCATCCATCCATCCATCCATCCAGCCGTTCCATCCATCCGCCCATCCATCCAGTCGTTCCATCCATCCATCCATCCATCCATCCATCCATCCATCCATCCATCCATCCATCCATCCATCCATCCATCCATCCGCCCATCCATCCATCCATCCAGCCGTTCCATCCATTCATCCATCCATCCATCCATCCAGCCGTTCCATCCATCCGCCCATCCATCCAGCCGTTCCATCCATCCGTTCCATCCATTCATTCATCCATCCAGTCGTTCCATCCATTCATCCATCCATCCATCCAGCCGTTCCATCCATCCGCCCATCCATCCAGTCGTTCCATCCATCCATCCATCCATCCATCCATCCATCCATCCGCCCATCCATCCAGCCGTTCCATCCATTCATCCATCCATCCATCCATCCATCCAGCCGTTCCATCCATCCGCCCATCCATCCATCCATCCATCCATCCATCCATCCATCCATCCATCCAGCCGTTCCATCCATTCATTCATCCATCCAGTCGTTCCATCCATTCATCCATCCATCCATCCATCCATCCATCCAGCCGTTCCATCCATCCGCCCATCCATCCAGTCGTTCCATCCATCCATCCATCCATCCATCCATCCATCCGCCCATCCATCCAGCCGTTCCATCCATCCATCCATCCATCCATCCAGCCGTTCCATCCATCCATCCATCCATCCAGCCGTTCCATCCATTCATCCATCCATCCAGCCGTTCCATCCATTCATTCATCCATCCAGTCGTTCCATCCATCCATCCATCCATCCAGCCGTTCCATCCATTCATTCATCCATCCAGTCGTTCCATCCATTCATCCATCCATCCATCCATCCATCCATCCAGCCGTTCCATCCATTCATTCATCCATCCAGTCGTTCCATCCATCCATCCATCCATCCATCCATCCATCCATCCATCCATCCATCCATCCATCCATCCAGCCGTTCCATCCATTCATTCATCCATCCAGCCGTTCCATTCATCCATCCATCCATCCATCCATCCATCCATCCATCCATCCAGTCGTTCCATACATCCATTCATCCATCCATCCATCCATCCATTTCGCCATCTTACAGTTCAAACTATATATTTTATCTGCACATGATTCCCTTTAACCTTGATGGAACGACTGGATGGATGAATGAATGGATGTATGGAACAACTAGATGGATGTATGGAACGACTGGATGGATGAATGAATGGATGTATGGAACGTCTGGATGGACTTGCGCTAGTCTCTGCCATTTGAGCTATACAGGAACATCATTGCCAGCCTGCGTGTGCAATCCTTCATCCCTCGTTCCTTTTGAAATCTCTTACCTCTGTGTTTTTTTTTTTTTGCTAAACTACATCCTTTGCAACAACACCTACAGTAATGATTTTCATCAGCGAGCCATCATTGTTTAGTGCTTTTACGTGTCTCCTGTTAGCCAAGCGGAAAATAAAAAAACACGTGCATGTATGACATCACAGTTTCACCACAGTATGTTCGAAGGAACTCATTCTGTAGGTTTAATCTGTCATCTCCTTTTCTCCTTTCTTTAAAATGTACTTGTATCTAGTCGAGTTTCAACGGCACCGGTGTTAATCCACCGTGTAGCCGCACAGCACACCTTAACCATTTCCTCCTATTAGTCCCAGGGAATGTGTTGACAAATGAGCTGATGAATTTGGGCTTGATTTTTCGCAGGCCTTAACCCTAAACTGCGGTTCTTCCCAGAGTGCCGTGCAGCTCTTGCGCTCCAGTCTCTCAGGGCCCTCTGGGATACATGTGCCTCTCTTCTCTCTCCGCTGCCACAAATTGCTTGCAGATTTTTCACACATAGTAATGTGCTGGTTTGTAAACTGGGGTAATTGCAAACACCACTGAACAGCTTCAGCTATCGCCATGCATCACTAGCTAGCCACGATCGGTACGGGCCGGGGTGCGTCCCCACGCCCAAACAGTTTATGGTGGTACGCTAGTACTTGTTAATTCAAAAAGGAAATTTGCATTCATGCTATTAGCAAATGGGGTTGAAAAGAGAAAAAAGTGTGTGTTTTAGTTCTCTTTGTATGTGTAAATAGATCTGAGAAACAGTTTATCTGATGGTGAAGACATTAAAGTGATTGTTGCACTGAGAAGATGCTACATGACGGTCGTGTGAGGGTATTATGGGATACATAGGGTCACTGGGGCTAGTTGTCACACTTTGTTCACACATATTTCTCAGAGTATTATTTTTGAATTTCAAAAATCTGTAGACACATAGCCTACTACTGGTCAAAAGTGTGGGGGTTGCAAAGGCTGAATTTATTTGATCAAAAATACAGTAAAACTGTAATATTGTAAAATATTATTACAATTTAAAATAACTTTTTTTTTATGTGAATATATTTTAAAATGTAATTTATTCCTGTGATCAAAGCTGAATTTATAGCATCATTACTCCAGTCTTCAGTGTCACATGATCCTTCAGAAATCATTGTAATACCGGTATGATGATTTGATACTCAATAAACATTTCATATTATTATTATTATTATCAATGTTAAAAAAAAAAAAAAAAAAAACAGTTATGCTGCTTTATAATTTTATGGAAACCAGATACGTTTTTTTTTTTCTTCAGGATTCTTTGATGAATAGAAAGTTCAAAAGAACATCATTTATTTGAAATATAAATATTTTGCAACATTATAAACTTTCCGTTTGGATTTATTTCATATGTTTGCTGAATAAAATAATTTCTTTTAAAACAAAATTGCACCATTGTTTGTAAAAAGACAGTTCATCTTACACAATTTTTGAGTACTTTGACCAGATGGGGCAAGTTGTTATAATGATAATCTGCCAATTAATAGTCATTATAAGGCCAATAAAGCCCTAAATTTCATATTAAAACAATAATGAAGCTAAATTATTAATGAAACATTAAAACAATAAAACAGCTAAAATAAATTGTATTTAAGGAATTTAGTTTATAAAATGATATCCTATAAACCATGTACAATGACTTAAATGTGACAACCTCTGGCATTTATGAACCCTTGCAGTTCCTTGCAATCTTTCAGTTAAAATCTCATTTATCCAATATTTATTTTAATGCATCCCAAAAATATACTTTAAATGATCAAATTCACTGTTTTTCCTGATTTTAGACTGTTAACAGCATGCAAAACCAATCCTCTCCCATATTTCAGAGCCACTGGTATAAAACTGCTGGTGTTTGTAATTGTGCATAAACTTCAGGTGTGTGTCTCTGATTGCGTTGATCACCGTTGATGTCACTCGTCGCTGCAAGCGCTCAGTTTTTACTGCGTCTGACTCATCAGACTGTCTTTCAGAACTCAGACCTGGAGCGAGAGGAGGCACATGCTGTGCTTTACCTGTGCCAACACACACACCTGCTCTAACCTCACGCTTACACACCTTCACACACGGCCTGTGTCTCTGAGGTGAAAGGTTATACATGAGTGTGTCCAGTGTCAGACACAATAGACGGCCGGCCGTGCGTGTGTGTGTGTGTGTGTGTGTGTGTGTGTGTGTGGGGTCAGCTGTCTCTTTACCGCCGTGGTTTTGTCCACGCTGGCATGTCCTCACGATAGCGCGTGTTAGCACATGATTCTCCACCTCCCTCAACGTCTGTCATGTTGGTATTTATCACATTTTTACTCTGTCTCTCGCTGTCTCATTCGAGGCCGGCCTCCTTCTTCTTTTAAAAATGATTCTAACAGCCTCTTTGTCTCTTTATTGTCAGAGTGTCTTTGGCCTGTAAGGGGCAGAATCGGCCATCACGTCTGTCTTCATTATGCTGTTTTCAGGGTCACGGCGGGTCACATCCGCAGGGGAGGGTCACGGACGCGCAGCGGGCAAAACCAACAAAACCCCAAATCTCTCTCATTAAACCTGCCTGGTTTCCCCATGGTCCACACGCCAGAATGTACCTGCTGATAAAAAGACACTATGACCCAGAAACAAGATCAAATATATTGTAGAACAAAACATACTTATTCATTCATCTTAAGAATTAGATATTTTCAATAATTAGTTATTAATTAATATGTGCTTCAAATCCTTTTATGTGAATGTAGGAATCACTTTGATTAATTGTAGACTGAATCTAGCAAATACACCTTCTCCAAATATATAAATTCATGTTTTTCTTTTTCAATTGACTAAAACATTTTCATTTGTGATGTATGATCTTCCAGGTTCCAGACTTTACTCATTTATATGGAGTATTTAATAATAATAATAATAATAAGAGGAGGAAGAAAAATAATAATTATTAGGCCTATTATTAGCTTTTTTAGCATAAATATATTATATAGGAGAAGACATTTCCAAGTTTATAAAGGCATGGATGGTTCTGATATTTCTTAGAAAGTGAAGTTGAATGGGTTTCGAATTTTTAAATCTAATATTTTACAATAACATTTTTTTTTTCACTAGCTGTCTCTAAACATTATATTTATTCATTATTCATGATAAAACAATACCATGCTTTTAATATCCAATAAAAAAAAAGAAAAAGCATTTGCCATAAATATCACTGCTGCATTGCTGGCACTGAAAAGCGAGGTAAATGAATTTAAACGGGTGTGTTTTTATTTGGTTTTCTGTTTCAGTAAATCACAGTCGGAGACTTTCATTCCTCTGGTTTTAGGTAACTCAGAAAATTATCTTATTATTTTAATGATCTGATATTAGCCTACGCGATATTCCTATCTAACATTTCGATTAAATCTGTTTCTTATCAATATAATGAAATCTTGTTTGAGCTAGACTAATCACTGCAGTTGCCAGGAGTTATTTTTAAAGCGCTGGACTGTAATTGAATTCGTATTTCGTGCAGGAGCCTGTTCAATATTATTTTCTCTCTCCCCCCTCTAAATAACCCGATAAAATGCGCATGGATTCGACATCATTCTATTCAGTAACCGAATATAATAATTTAAAGTGCTTTAACAGAAAGCATCCGAAAAGATTCACAAGGGAAAATCATCAATATTCAACTGCCAAAGGCAGCCGCGCGCGTTCTCGTGTTTGATTGAATTGCCAGTCAAAAATATCTGAGAAACTTTGTGGATTCTTGAAAAGGAGTGTTTTTATTTTAGGCTTCCAGTGTTTATTATTTTTGTTTTTCATGTTTTTTTCCCCCTTTATTGTTGCGCCAGCTCAGTAAAACTAGGGTAATGATCACATTTCCTTTAAAGTGCAACTTTGCCAACTTAACAGAAAGTTCTCGGTTTAAATGTAGGCTAGGCTATAGTCCTCTATTGTTATAGCTCAAATATCTAAACAAAATTTAGTTAATAACAAGATTAATCATGTGAGTGGGTGAAGTTTTTGATTGGGCGGCCTTACAAAAAATAATTTCCATCACTGCTTTATTTCTCCTATATCGAAGCTTGTCGTTTTATTAGCCTAACTGTGTTACTTGATTATTAATTTTGAACATTTTATGCCAGGAAAATGTATTTGCTTTAAGCCTATAGGCTATGCCAATCATTTGTGCCATTTTTGTAGTAGGCCTATAGACTAGCCTACATTATTCAAAATTGTGCGTGCTTGGATGATCAAGTAATTTTCTTTGGCCAAACAGTTTTTTCCCCCTGCATTGATTGGAAGGTGCTTGTGTGTGTTTTTGTTATTATTAATTGATTTTACCGTCAGAGACAAACTAACACAAATGATTCTCTGGCGCGCGACTCCAAACACTCTTTCCAGCTCGTTCATTTCCATCCGACTGCTGCCTGGCACACACTTGAGAGATGATGTCTTCTCTCTTTTAAGCATTAATATTGTAAGAAACAGGCGAAAGGGAAAAATAACAGCTATTATTTTTAATTGAGCTGGCAGAAATCTTGGGCTCCTCATCATTTTTTGGTCAAAATGGCGGACGTGACGCGCACGCATCACGCGCTGCTGATGTTGTTTGGCAAAACGATAAGAAACTAACAAGTAAACGTTAAACGCTGCTTTTATAACTGTGAACGGTGTTTCAGGATTTTCCTGACCTCTTTTATGAGCATCAGGCCTTGTGGTGGGATCTTAGGTAAGAAACCAGGCAATTTATTTGGTGACAGGACAAACACAGGGTTGGAAATAATGATGTTTTGCCGTGAATAAAAAAAAAAAAAAAAAACTTGAAACCCTTCAAACATTGAACCTATAGTTCATTAGCCTAATAACTGTGTAAGCTGTTTATGGTTGACAAGCAACGAATAGCCTATAATAACGTTAACTGTCTAGTTAGGCTATTAACTGAATATTTGGACTCGCGGTTTTGTTTTTAACATTTACATGGCGCTTCGCAAATTTGAAGACAATAGATGTTTGAGTATCCATGAAGACCTTTATTTATTTATTTATTTATTTATTTTTGCTTAGAATTTGTCAGTGTTTTAGCTGGAATAACATACTGACGTGGGTTGCACCTTAAATTTATGAGCTAAATGTGGAAAATATAAACTACTTATGGATATTATTGATTTATGATATTTTAGTAGGCTACACAAGGAAAGGAAATATCATGTGAAAAATCAATTCGTTTTAGGATCTAGTTTTTGTATAAAAAGCAAAAAGTGTCTCTATACTGTATTCAGTCTACCCCTAGCTGTTTGTTATAGACCTACTTGATTTAAAAGCAATTTTAAATAGTCTATAGGCCTAACAGTTTAATATTTTAAATAACTTATTTTTTAACAAAAAAATTTTTTTTTTTTTTTTTACAAAATCAATAGACCTACTAATTAAAATTTTATCAAAGTATTATTCAAAAAGTAATACCATGTTTTTGAATAGTAAAATGCCTATTCTCGGACGCTGCTATCCTGTAGAATAAGTGATTGTGCTTTAGGCAAGTGAACTTTCAAATGCACATGTTGATCAGGACCTAATTATCTCATACCCGCACTGGTAGGAAGCCATTAAGGGCTGTGTTTCAAACAGAGAAGGGATTGTTTGAAATAAAGGTGCTGCTTTTATTGAATCAAATGCATTCATAAACAAATTCTGCTCTCCTCTGGTTGTGTGCTTCAATTAGCATCTTATTAGAGACCTCAAGCAGGTGTTGGTTTTGACACGTAGGCTCAGATTTGAAAGAGGAAACACTAATGAAGAGTTTCACTGCGACGGGAGAGCGTTATCACCATACATCCGTCCAATGAGGCTTCCTTGGTCTCTCATTTAAGAGATATTTGCATATGTTTGCTAATCCAGCATTTCAAATCAATTTCCTTGTCTTGTTTTTTTTTTTTTTTTTTTTTTTTTTTCGTGGGAAGATCAGCATCCAAGCAGTCATTCAGTGATTTTTGTTTTGTTTTGTTTTGTTTGTTTGTAGAACGTCAGCAAGAATTGATCAGCCGCTCCGTCTATGACTCGTTCAGGTTTCAGACCTGAACATCTCCTGCTTTATGCTGTAGGCAGCTGTTGTTTTAGATTCTTTTTGATTGCATGATTAAAGTATTCCCAAAACTCAGATCGAAGTTTACGATTACAAGTGCAGGGGGGGGTGGAAACTCACAGTTAAATCAATCAGTTGAAAAGCGTTTTAGATCATTCACTGGCAGATTTCTGATGCATATTAACTTTGAAATGTATGCGGGAAAACCTCACAGATGTGACCAACACAAGTTCTCGTTTTTCCCTTTGGAGGGATCTTATAGAATCTGTTGTCCTACTCATTAAAACATTCATGAAGATGTGGCTGATGGGAGATTTCAGAGCTGACATTTAATTTTAACTTAAATTTTTTTTTGCAGGAGACTCAATATTTAGTCAACGTCACTCCGAACAACTTTTGCTAAGTTTTTTGAGCAACTTAGTCAGATATGCTTCATTGCGCTCCTTGTGTTGGGTGTTTTCGCAGACAAACACAACATATGTTTGTTTTAAATTAGAGATGCACATGGGGAGCGCGGGGTGCGCGGTCGCTTTCGTCTTTGTCTCGGCCGCTAAATCCACAAGCAGCTGCCGGCTGCAAGGTCTGCTGGGAGTTTTCGGAGCGCTTTCTCCCATCAGCCCGTGCCAAGGTGGCATTACGCAAGCCCGGGGAGAGGGGAGGTGGAGGGAGGGTCTGGTGGAGCCACAGCCTCAGTCAACGCAACCCAGACTTAACAACACAGTTGCCATGACAAGCTTGATGGGATGCTGAACTTTGCCTCGGTGGTGGATCGGAACTTGTCAAATTGGCAAATTGTGCACCATCGGACTGGACTGGGTGCTCTTGCTCTCTCACTCGCGCGCTCTCTCTCTCTCTCGTTCTGCCACCAGCCCCCCTCCTCCTCCTCTCTTTCCCCTCCCTTTCAGCTCTTCAAGCTAACGTATTGGCTGAGCTACAGGCATCTTGTTGCCAAATAGGTGGGCCCTATACTCGTGTTGGCAAAGACTCAGGCAATGGTTAAGGAAAGAACGCGGAGAGGACGAGAGAGAGAGAGCGATCGAGAGAGAGTTGGAGAGAAAAGGAGTAAAAAAAGCAGCAGCACTTGGGTTTGCCAGCGGTCCTGCGAGCTCGTCCAACATTGATTCGGTTCTCTTTTTTTTCCTGCCTGTATTCTGTGCTTTGCATTAGCCAGCTAACTCCCCCCCCCATCCACCCCCCTTCGTGCATGCATGTGCGCGCGTGTGCCTGCGTTGTGTGTGTGTGTGTGCCGCGCTCTCTGAGTTTTCTGCCGGATCCAAAGATCTAAGAAAACACTCATTGGTCTTTGCCAAGGATTTTTTTTTTTTTCCGGCATTGTTTAGATTTCAAAAAAATTATAATTTGGAAAGCGAAAGCATTTATTCTGAGCGCTGCTGCCTTTCTAGTTCTATTTTTTTTTTCTTTTTTTTTTCTGGTGCACACACCTTAAATTTTTTTTCTTTTTTTCTTATTTTTTTTCTTTTCTTTTTTTCTTTTTGTTTTATCTTGTAATTTTACCTTGAACCGTTTGAGACAAAAGCAAAGCAAAATTTCCTGATCTTGAAAATTAAGTTCTTTCCGCCGGCAATTGGAGCATATCCAGTCTTCTTTCCTTTTTACCCAAGTTTTTTTTTTTTTTTTTTTTTTGCCAATTCTTCATCGTTGCCAAGCCAGCAGTTGTTGTTTCGGCGTGAGTGGCAAAGAACTGGTGCGGGTGGAATTTTTTTTTTCTATCCTGAACGGCGTGCCAAATTTATGATGAGAGTGCAAAATGGTAACTACCAGCCTTTCTCTCTCTTTCTGCTCCTGTCTGCAGTGTGCTTTTCATGGTGCTATCTCGATTGTGGAAATGTGAACATGCCTGGATTTCTGCAGCACGGCAGCCCGCAGAGAGCTTTTGATGGCAGGTCTTGAAGGGACGCAGTTTAACCGCGGTCTTGTTGTGGCGAGAGTTGGCGGAGAGGGTCTGGGGCACGGCGGGCCTGGCACTGGGGCACCGTGGCGCGGTTTAGGCTTTGTCACTGAGCGTTGTGTGGTGAAGGTATTATTGGAGAGCTGAATGAGTCTTCCGTTGCCGTGGGGATCGCCAAGCTTTTCTTGGCCTGTCTCGAGCTAAAGAAGCTGCTTTCTGTGAATCGCAGAGCCCTGGAATTCCTGCACTGGCTCTGCAATGTTTTACTTTGCAATTTACCAAAGTATTTTAGTCATTTAGAGTAATTGTGTCTGAGCTTAAGGGGATTTTAATGCATGCTTCTGTGAGGAGAATTTTCAATTGAAAGTTAATCCTTGTAATGGACTAAATTGATTTCTACACTGCAAAAATCATTTTCTCAATCTGTATTTTTGCGGTTCTTTTAAAGTATAAATATCTAAACATCCTTAAATGGGATAAATGTACTTGAGGAACAAAATTGATTAGGATAAGAAAATATCCTTTACGTAAATGTGTTTATACTTTTGATTTCAGCTTAAAACTCTCAAATTTGTGAGCTTTATGCTTAAAACCGAAAACTTATTCAATCAAACCTACAGTAATTCAGGAAACATTCTGTAGTATTTTAACTATTTTCTTTTTTTAGCAAAAAAAAAAGCAAGACTAAAATAAATATAATTTCATGCAATGCACTGTTTTCCAAAGTTCTCAAATATCTTCTCATTTACTTGAGCTCTGAAACCCCTCTCTTTTTTTGTTGTCGTCCACCAGGATGAATTTCATCCCTTCATCGAGGCTTTGCTGCCACACGTCCGCGCGTTCTCCTACACCTGGTTCAACCTCCAGGCCCGCAAGCGCAAGTACTTCAAGAAGCACGAGAAACGCATGACGAAGGACGAGGAGCGCGCCGTCAAAGACGAACTCCTGGGCGAGAAGCCCGAGATCAAGCAGAAGTGGGCGTCCCGTCTGCTCGCCAAGCTCCGCAAAGACATCCGCCCGGAGTTTCGCGAGGACTTCGTGCTCACCATCACGGGGAAGAAGCAGCCGTGCTGCGTGCTGTCCAACCCCGACCAGAAGGGCAAGATCCGGCGCATCGACTGCCTGCGGCAAGCGGACAAGGTCTGGCGCCTGGACCTGGTGATGGTTATCCTGTTCAAGGGGAGCCCGCTGGAGAGCACGGATGGAGAGAGGCTGGTCAAGTCCCCGCAGTGCTCAAACCACGGCCTCTGCGTGCAGCCGCACCACATCGGGGTGTCCGTCAAAGAGCTGGACCTGTATCTGGCCTACTTCGTCCACTCGCCAGGTGAGTCACGCCGCCGCGTAACCCGGTTCAGGAAACACGGTCCAGATCCGCTCCGGGCTGTGATCCAAAAACACACGCCAATGCAAATGTATGCAAATAACAGCCTTTGTTGTGTTTATTTCTTTGTATTTTTAGCTTAGTGTTCTGATCATTTCTGTGAAATTGCGAAAATGATGACTTTTTGCTTGGCTTTGTCTGTGTGTGTGAACTGGTTTACAGGTCATGTATGTTGCAGCGTGTAACATAGTGCAACCATGTCTCTGATAGTTGTGCGTACGTGTGTGTGTAAATGTCAGATTGTGTATCGTGGCAGTGACAGCTGGCCTTCTCCCAGCTGGTGAAGGCCACACACACACACACACACACACCGGTCAGTTACACCGCTGTCCTTAAATACACACACACCTATAATCAGAATGATCACATTCTCATAGACACATTTACTTTCAATTTACATTTTTTTTCAGTCTCAATTTATGCATTTGATTATTTTTATTGATTGATTTTTTTTATAATTTGCTCAGCATTTAAAGAATTGTGAAAATGATATCTTAAAATCAGACCATTGGCATGAAAATTTGACACAATCAAATGATAGTCATGAAACTAAAGTGTGTAATTTTATTTTTTATAAATTAGGATATTTTTTCCAGGTGTTCAGGAATAATATATTTGGCATTATTTTTATAATAATAAACAATATGATGACCAAGATTAATAACACATTTATTGTTTCTTAATTTAATTTAGTTAGTTTTATGTAAATTATTTAATTATTTACTATTTAAATGTATTTTTTTTATTTTTTCTATTTTTTTATTTTATTAGGGTTGTGGTTTTGTTGCATTTGCAAGTATTTATTTGTCAGATGCACTGGTCATTGCTGAATATATTGGCAGTTCCTGTGAAATCAGGAATAGACACTCACAAACAGCACAATATTATATCTGCAGCTATTTGCAGACAGCTCAGATATTCCGCTATTATCTGTGCACTCAGAGTATGTGAACAGGCAACATTTGACGATGGTTTTTCTCCTTTGTTGTGACACAGAGCCATAATTCTGTTTGTTGGCAGAGGCGCTGAGAGAGATTTTGTTGCCCATGCCGAGTTTCCCTTTTGCACCGTGTGGAACTCAGCGTCAGTTAGCCGGTTCACCATGCCGTTCTTTTCCTGTTTAACGGAATGCCAGGACTCAGATTATCTCCTGCTGACCCGGCCCAATCTCCTGCCTTAATCCGGACGCTATTAAAGCGGCCCGATGGCTCATTGTTCCGGCCACATCCGCTTTACCGCGTCCACACACTGATGCAACATAACTGCACCGTTTGTTCGCTCTCCTTAAACACCGACAGACCCCGTTTCACGACGTCTGTATTTTCTAAAGATTACACTCAAAGCAAACACTTCGACTGCAGTTTTAAACGGCTAGAGCGAGCTGCAGGAGCGCCTGCCAAAAAAACCCAGGCCTGGTTTAGATCACTTCTGCTTTTGCTGTCTCTAAAAATCAGCGTTTACATTTCGGCCCCGGCGTTCGAACAACAGCACGCACTGTGATGTTCGCGCGCTGTAGGTCAGGTGTTAGAAAGCACGATTTGTGTATAATTTACACTTCGGGTTCTGTTTCGCCAGCACATGCTGGACAAGCGGCCGTTTGCTGGTTTATTGAGGAGATGCGTGTCGTATCGCCCTTGGGGAGCGATTTAATGACGTTAAACTCTGCAGAAACGCGCTGGTTAAATACCCAGGAGCACGATGGCGTAATTACGCTCGGTCTTCTGGTCGTACGCCGGCTGTATTAATGATGATGATTAATGGGAGTTGTTGACGAGCATCTCAGATCGCGCCGCTCCCCAACAAAAAAAAAAAAAAAGTTTGTGTTTTTCTTGTGTTTGTCAGAATGATGGATGCTCTCTCTCGGGTTAGTCATCGCTGGAGCTCACCACGTCATGCGGCTTCCATTATCGCGCAGTCATGATAAAAACATGTGCCTGCTCTCATCTCTAATCGAGCTGTGTGTGTCCAGCTCAGACAAGCCGAGCTCTGGAGGCAGACGACGGCTATACAGATCCGGGTTGTAAAGACGAGAGAGAGAGCCGTACACGCTGAAAGGAGGGGAACTAATGCCGGCCTTTTCCTTTCAGGAAAGGAAATGGATGTATATAGTCGAATGACAATAGGCTCTTAAAGTGCGGTCAAGCGTTAAATCACTTGTTTCACAGCGAATCATCCATTCAGGATCGTTTCCACAGCTTTCAGAGGTGTTCGAGATATCAGAGAGGTGTTGCGGCTCTAGCGGGAGCTTAAAAATGAAGACCGCGGGTGTGTGCTGACAGTGTTTAAATTAAGAGTTACATTTATTCGTTTTTTTGCGACGGTTTGGGCATATCTGCAATAAGATCGGTTGCCGTCAGACCTTTGGGCAGCTGTGTTTCTTCTTGGCTGGTAAAGAACAGATTCCCGCTGCTCCAGGCTTTGAGGCCCGTAAACCAGACCGACAGCAGACAGTCACCCGCACTGACCACTGACACGACACTTTACTCACCTTTACATTTGATTTGATTTAGTCTTTTTTTAGCAATGTGATTGAGTTAGTTGGGTTAAAATTCAGGAAGCTGGTTTTCCTGTGTTTATTGTGTTTGTGAGAGAGAGTTTGTTTAATTACAGGTGCTGGAAAAATATTCCTTTTGGATTTTGCCACTTTTTATCTTCTTTTTTTTAAAATCTGTGTTACAACTCATTTGTTTGGATACTAGAAAATGGAGAAAATGCTAAAATACTTACTTTAGCGCTGGCAGGAAAAAATCCTAAAAAAACATTATTGCAATTTTCATAATATCAAATATAAATGTTTTATTATAAACATTTAATAACTTTTAATATTAGTGTTCATACTATTTTTATTTGTTAATACTATTTTTTATGTTTTTTGAATAAATGTATTCATGAGTCTAATGATTTTGTTTTAAAATCCTCCATTTTGTCAGCACATTTCTATGCCGTATTTCATATTTTAAATCCGTTATAATAAAACAAAGCAAAAAATTATGAAATATAATTTAAGTGACATTCTATAGTGTTTTATTAGTGTATTTGTAATGCGTAATTTTTTTAAACACTTTTTTAGCATATTATATACTTATCTTTGCTTTATTTTTGTGTGTAGGTAAAATATACAAATAATCATTGCTTTATTTTTGTGTTTAGGTAAAATATACAAATAATAATTTCTTAAAAGATTTTTTACAATAGTTGACTCAGCAATTATGTGTGTGGAAAACACAGCATATCAGATGATATACATTTATTTATACATTTTATGGAAAAAGGCATGAGAAATGTAGTGTGTGTGTTTGTGGTTCAGGTATTCCCTAGGTTCCCTACATTTTGTTCGCACATGGATAGTAAAACCAATTTTTTTTTATCTTATGGGGACATTTTATGGTCCCCATGAGGAAAACAGCTTACAAATCATATATCATAACGTATATCATACTAAATAAAATTGTTTTGAAAGCATACAAATGCAGAAGGTTTAGGGGATAAGAATGTTGGCCTACAGTATAAAAATCATTGTCTAATATAATTTTTTTTAAACATAAAACATGAAAACCAAACGTGTGTGTGTGTTGTAGTTGAGTTGTTTTCCCTCTGCTTTAACACTCGTGTAGCATGATCTCATCACCAGGAGAGAACGTCAAAAACAGCAGAATCCAGAAGAAATCTGTAGATGAGAACAAACGGCGCAGCTGAAATGGAAAACAGGAGAGATGTTGGAGGAGGAGAAGGATTGACTTTGGCTCGCACTGCTTTTCTTTACGGCCTTTCGTTTGGATGAAACGGGCCAATAAATCTTGCAAAGATTTAAAACCAAAATGGCCCATTTACTGGACACACAAACATACAAGCAAAAATACTGCTAACCAGAGATTTGAATATTCTCTGGCAGTTTAAAATAAATAATTTCAACAATAACTACACCAAAATGAATCCTCCTCCTTATCAACCATTAATTATTGTTAATATAACTCTTTGCATTGTGTCATTTGTTAGAACGGAGAATAGAACAGCGGGCAGAGAATAAAGACGGTGTAAAATGCCAAGATGGAAACAAAAGCCGGTCTGCGAAGGGAACTTCGGCTGGTGTGTGTGTGTTTGGCACTGCCGCACGGATCTCAGCTTTTCAAATCACGCCACACGCTCTGCCAACATCCCTCTCTCTTTCCCAGCCTCTCCTTCCATTTAACTCGCTTTTTCAGGCCCTATCCTCTGCTTTTCCCCTCTCGCCATCTCGACACCTCCGTCACGACGCCGACGGGAAAAACAAGCCTCTACGCAATTCCGTATAGAAACACAGCATTCTTCCGCATGTATTTCAGGGCTCTTTTTTTTTTTTGTGAGGCATTTCTCTTTTTCTTTTTTTAACGATTCAGGAATTGGCCGCGGCGAACGATCCCATACGCTGCGATAGCCATGTTCCAAATCAAAATGGAGAGTTTGGCAGCGCTGACGTTGGCTGCCGGGCGTCTGTCTGGGATGTTAGACGTGAAAAAAAAAGAAAAGACTGGTTCGATAGATCATCCGGCTAATCGTGTTTAAGTACATGTATTTTACACCGAAATAACCCTTCACGCGTCACCCCGAACGGTCAAGCTGTCGCCAGCCGAATTAAAGTGTGTTTAAACTTCTAAAGTGTGTCGGTGGAACCGGCTGAAGCTGGCGTGAGTGCATGACACTTTTGACAAGCGGGTTTTACCAGATGAGAGTCACAGAGTTTGACATAAGCCCTTATAGGAATGCCGTGTGTTTTGCGCACTGGCGTTGTTTATATATGGGTGTGTACGGCGTGCTATGAGTGACACGGCGGACAGGCTAATAGCGGCAGTCAGACTGAGCGAATAATGATTGGAAAATGAGGGCTATTATTGAAGTAGAGTAAACAGCACAGGACTCTGGTGAAAAGACCTCATTCAGCACGGCGCTGGAGTGCAGGGTCTTTCTTCTCCTCAGGGGTCCTCCTGCCGCTCTCAGAATCCGCCTTTTGTTCACCGCCGAGACGGACAGAGAGGGAGAGAGAGAGAGGGATGAAGCCCGCGCCGCGCTAACCAGACCGCCGTTTTGTCATGTCCACGGGGCCATTTCTTCACCGCAACAGTAGACACACACAAACTGCCCTTATGATTTTTTTATTTTTTTCAGCATGGTACCTTTGTAATGCAGTAAATCTGCTGATATGCAGACATTTACCATGCTATATCGAATGGTACTGTGGCACAACTATGAACTATACAGTGATGGTATCTGATGGTAATGCCATGGTATGAATTTTTAGTGCCCCTTAGAGAAATTTAGTGTGTGTGTGTTTTACTATAATAATACCTTCTGATTTGTATTTCCCCTTACAAAATTACCATTTTATACTACTACAACCACCATGTTTTGATTCATGTACCATGGTGATATAGTAAATTTTTGTCCCTCTGGTTTGGTTTTACTTTAAATATTTTGCTAAACTAACACAACACTACCTTACATTGGTAGTACAATGTTTTTTTTGTATATATTTAGTCACTTTTAACAATGCATGACAACATATTACCATTATAATACAGTACATTTATGACCTGCTGACAAAGATTTCCATGACGTACTAACAAAAACAACAATTGTATTGCATGCACTACAATGTTTTCTTTTACATGGTTACCATGGTGATAGAGTAAATATTTTACACAAGTTTGTTTTTCCATTACAAAAAATTTGTTACACTAACAAAAAAGTACCATGGTATTTTTGTATTTTTTCATTTGGAACCCAAGTTTACCGTAGTATTTTTTACTCTTACATATATTTGGTACTGCCATGGTGTTTTTAAACATGGTGGTTGCATTGTGAACAGTACATTTATTTTCCTTACCAACATTTACCATAGTAAATTAACAAAAAGTACCGTGCTACTACCATGTTGTTGTTTTTTTTTCTTCAACATTTCAACAGACTTGCATTTGTCACAACATAGTGCCATAATAATAAAGTAACTTTATTTATTGTCATTTTCTGATGAATACTAACACAAAATTACCTTGGTATATAAAAAAAAAGTACAAGTTTTTTTATTTTATATACAAGTTAAAATTAAAACAGAAAACTTACTTAAACCAAACTTTTAAATGGTAGTTTTTTTTAATAACATTGATACTAATCAGAAATGTTTCTTGAGCACCAAATCAGTATATTAGAATGATTTCTGAAGGATCATGTGACACTGAAGACTGGAGTAATGATGCTGAAAATTCAGCTTTGATTCCAGGAATAATTTACATTTTAAAATGGATACACATAGAGCCGTTAGTATAAATTGTAGTATTTTACAATATTACAGTTTTTACTGTATTTTTGATCAAATAAATGCAGCCTTGGTGAGAATAAGTTACTACTTTCAAAAACTATATATATACATATATACATTTCCAAACATTTTTTAGTCAGTCAGTTTTTATGACTGGTGGTTTATGTAATTTTTATTGTAGTAACATCCACAACTGAACAAATTTGTAAATGTTTCATAAACTTCTCACAATGCTTTAGGGCTGCGTGGCGCTGTATGTGTCGAGTGAATGCTAATGTATGGATGTTTGCTTGGAGTCAGTGCGTGAGCAGGTTTTCATCTGTGTGAAAGCACATGCTTCTCTCTCTCTCTCTGTGTGTGTGTGTGTGTGTGTGTGTGTGTGTGTGTGTGTGTGTGTGTGTGTGTGTAAGTGCACGCGAGCGAGAGAGAAAAAAACGCATCAGGGCAGCTCAGGGGCGCGGAGTGTAAACTAGGTGCTAATGCCTCCTTTTGCCTGTTTTGTCAGTGCAAACGTTCTAATTAATGGGAATGGAATAAATAAATTAAGCGGCCACGTCTCTCCACAGCTGAGCAGAGAGAGAGAGCGGCTGTGAATTTCTCTTCCTGTTCCACTTATCATGTTATGACCTATTAGTCCGGGCTTTGATGCAGAGGCTTTTGTCAACACACAAAGGCAGCTTTATTCCGTCGGATTTATGAGGTATTCATGTAACTAATAAAATCATTTTCCTCCAGATTTGAATTCATCGTGCATGTAATTAACTTTGCAGAGGGAGCGCTAAAATATATGCAAGTAAAGAGCCAGTGCTGGTTAGTGGTGTTCACCGAGTCAAGCATCACTAGTACTGTTACTTAGAGGTTAAGTGATTTGAAGTAACTCAGAACGCCGAGTATTAAACTTTGTGTTTGTGTTGTGGCATGTTTCCATTGGGAATGCCTCTGTCCCATAATCCCTTGCATAGTGTACAACCTGTGCAGACCCCTGTTTATCCTTATACTTCATGCCGTTCCAGTTTTTGCCTCTGCCACACACACACACACACACACACACACACACACACACACACACACACACACACACACACACACACACACACACACACACACACACACACACACACACACACACACACACACACACACACACACACATAGAGGACGGCCAGTGCAGGTGCAGTGATTAGAGCAGATTTATTGTAGTCTCTTGCTCTCATTTAGTCTAATTTTATAGAGCCGCTTTAATTACAGTGCAGTCCTGAACCTCTGAACCTTACCTTCTCTGATGATAATGCCCCATTCACTCTCTCTCTGTCTCTCTCGGGAGGAGATTTTAAATGCATCATAAGGTACATTAAAGGAATTATTCACCCAAATCGCCGCATATTATTTTCTTTCTCCCGTGAAACACACAGTGAGATGTTGGGCAGAATGTTCACGCTGCTCTGTGGATGGTGATTTGTACTTTTAAGCTTAAAAAAAAAGTACCATTACTGGAACAATTTCACTTTTGGAATTGCTGAACCTAACACTGAAACAAACACTTCTTTAAAAAACAAAAAAACACGCACACACAAACAATTAAACTACACAAAGCTGGCAGTACACTCTTAAAAATAAAGCTTCCAAAAGGGGTTTCTATCTCGCACCGGAGGAAGATTTTCATAGTTCCTGTAACTATTGGTGGAAGTTTTCGCAGTATTCTCACCGCAGGAACTGTGAATAATTTTAGTTCTAGGAACGCCTGTTGGGAGGACTGTCTTATTAGCTCTTACTTTATAGTAGGGTCTAATCGAGCACAATAGGAACTACGGTACCAGTGATGTAAGTGTCCGCTGATTGGCCCGTACGCCTGCCGTAACAACAGCGGCACCCGCCATTTTTAAAAAGCCAAATACTTACTCCACGAACATACCAAAAGCTAATGTTAACTCTTTCCCCTGCCAGTGTTTTTACAAAAAGTTGCCCGCCAGCATTTTTTTTTAAATCTTTTTTTTTTTTTTTTTACAAAACTTTCAAAATGTTTTGTTGTATGAATGTCTGAAAATGCAATATTTCAAAAGAAAGAACAGCGAGTGCTTTAAAAAACAACAACATTTTATTCTAGCTTCATGCATTTTTTTTATTTTTTTACGTTTCATAAAAAAAGCAACATTTTATTGAATAAACCCTGAATCTGGATCGGAATCAGAACGATGATCAAAACATAAATGGAGTAGATGGAGTCCATCAACACCCCAAAAGCCTCGCATCCCTTAGCTTGTCCTGGGTCGACATTTCATTCAGTAACATTCGGCAGTTTTGACGTATATGCTGTATGTTGATGATTGCGTTGTTATTTTTTTTATATACATCAGCTTGCTATAGCTTGTTTCTGCTTTTTTTCAGCATGTGTTTTGATCAGGAGATTCTGTACTCTTTCAGAAGATGTGTAATAGCGCCCCCTGCCGTATAACAGTGAAAACACTGAAAGACGGACATTTCCGTCAATGGCAGGGAAAGAGTTAATGGCATCTACCTGTCTCCATTGCCTGTTGTGTTGTTTTCTCAGCCTCGATGATATGTAGCACTGCAAGTTGTCGTAGGAGGATATGTCTCAGCTCTCCTTTTTGCTTTTTCAATCACATAACTTATACGTCTACATTCCATCGCCATTATCACGAAACCCACGCCACACAACAAAAACACAGCTATGATCACGGCATCCTATATCCTCCAGTTGCTGACATTGTTGACTGTCACGCTTGAATGACGGCAGGCTTTGCGTCACTTCAGAGTTCCTACTGTAGTTGCCATTGTTTTTGTTTTAGCAGGACCTTTGAATACAAATACAACCATTCACTGCAGTATTTGCAGCAGCTTGCACTTTTGTCTTATTCCCTACATTTTTCTGGAATGGAGGGAAAGCAGAACCACAACTGATTTCAGTGTTTATGGCCCAAAAAATGACAGGTAATTGTCAGTCAGCTGCTGTTACTGTCACTAATAGGTCTACTGGTTATTGGTGGGTTTTCAGTACAAAACAACACAAGCGTGCAGCAAATATCACAGTACTTTAGTTCATTCGGTCATTTTGGGCCGCAAAAAAAAAAGAAAAAAGAAATGCAGTGAAAAGACATGTTTCAGACATGACATGACTTGACTAGCATGTACGTTTAATTGTGCATAGATGTCATTTTGTGCAGATGGAAGTTGCGTGTATGTGATTTAATCTCATGAATAACATGCATTTGGGTAAATTAACCCACTAGCAAAGTGCTTCAGTCACATTATTAACTATGATTGGCTTTTTTGAGATATTACCATATTTTCATCTAAAGTATGCTTTATATAGTTGTTTCATTATTATCTTGTTGATGAACCTCTTTATGCTAATCGGATACAGTTAGATGTTTGTCACTAGGTCATGCTTTTTTAAATGCAATTTTTGATTGTTCAATTATTTACTAATTTTGTACTTGAACATTCTTTTAACATGACCCACATATAGATGAATGAAAATATTTAAATTTCAATGAAAAATCACTTTTGACTGTTGTGCGTGTGATGTTCCTTGTTCTCCTAAGCGTTTCCTCCTGAGATTGTGGAGCAGCTACACGTGTTCCCTTACAAGCACGTTTCCTTTCATTTTATCATTCTGTTTTCCTCCTCTCATCTGTTTTTCTCTTCATTCGACATCATCCCCTGTGATTCCTTGAACCAGAGATACAAGAATACGTGTTGGTGCCTGTGTGTGTGTGTGTGTCCGTATACTGCGTGTGCACATGTGCGTCAGAGTGCGAGACTAGGCCACAACAAACGGCATCTGCAGATATCACATATGGGCAAAGCCATCACAGATCCCACACACACACGTCCCAGAGCAGCTGAACCCCTCTTCACACCTGATGCTGGGGGTCTGTGTGTTCCACAAACACAGATGGGACCCTGAACCCCCAGGACGGGCCTCAGACCGGGGGCTTTCCTGGCTGTCGGTCCAGGCCGGTCGGCTCTGATTGTGGTTGTTGTGCTTCTGACCGGCTGGATCTGAATCCACAGCTCCTTCTGTTTATCTGTCACCGCTGCCCAGCTTAAGACACTACATACAGGCTTCATTTCAGATTTTAGAAGAGCTCATTATGCTTATATAATCTTCTGCTATGTATATAAAATAGTTTATTTTTTCTGTTGGTGCATTTACTTTTGGGCATATTGAAGAGCTTGACTTTATAATTGTATTCATTTTTTCCCAAAAGCATTTTGTTTACATCACATCCTAGGAAAACCAGCAAGTTTGACCTTACTACCATTGGTTGGAGGTTGTATTAGGCAAAAGAAAATAAAAAATGCAAAAATAAGATTTAAAGAATTGGCTCAATCGGATCTATCTGTCTTTCTGTCCCATCTGTCCATTACCTGTCTATTGTTCTATCTGTCATTATATAGTTCTATCTATTGATCTGTTCATAAGGCCTATAAACTCCAGTCATTCCGTCCGTCCCTCCATCGTTCTATCCGTCCATCCATCGTTCTGTCCGTCCATCCATCCATCCGTCCATCCATCGTTCTATCCGTCCATCCATCGTTCCGTCCATCCATCGTTCTATCCGTCCATCCATCGTTCTATCCGTCCATCCATCGTTCTGTCCGTCCATCCATCCGTCCATCCATCGTTCCGTCCGTCTGTCCATCCATCCGTCCATCCATCGTTCCGTCCGTCCATCCATCGCTCTATCCGTCCATCCATCGCTCTATCCGTCCATCCATCGCTCTATCCGTCCATCCATCGTTCCGTCCGTCCATCCATCCATCGTTCTATCCATCCATCCATCGTTCTATCCATCCATCCATCGTTCTATCCGTCCATCCACGTTTTATCCATCCATCCATCGTTCTGTCCGTCCATCCATTGTTCCATCCATCCATCGCTCTATCCGTCCATCCATCGCTCTGTCCGTCCATCCATCGCTCTGTCCATCCATCGCTCTATCCGTCCATCCATCGCTCTATCCGTCCATCCATCGCTCTATCCGTCCATCGCTCTATCCGTCCATCCATCGCTCTATCCGTCCATCCATCGTTCTATCCGTCCATCCATCGTTCTGTCCGTCCATCCATCCATCCGTCCATCCATCCGTCCATCCATCGTTCCGTCCATCCATCCGTCCATCCGTCCATCCATCGTTCCGTCCGTCCATCCATCGTTCCGTCCGTCCATCCATCGTTCTATCCGTCCATCCATCGTTCTATCCGTCCATCCACGTTTTATCCATCCATCCATCGTTCTGTCCGTCCATCCATTGTTCCATCCATCCATCGCTCTATCCGTCCATCCATCGCTCTGTCCGTCCATCCATCGCTCTGTCCATCCATCGCTCTGTCCATCCATCGCTCTGTCCATCCATCGCTCTATCCGTCCATCCATCGCTCTATCCGTCCATCCATCGCTCTATCCGTCCATCCATCGCTCTATCCGTCCATCCATCGCTCTGTCCGTCCATCCATCGTTCTGTCCGTCCATCCATCGTTCTGTCCGTCCATCCATCCATCCGTCCATCCATCCATCCGTCCATCCATCGTTCCGTCCATCCATCCATCGTTCCGTCCGTCCATCCATCGTTTCGTCCGTCCATCCATCGTTCCGTCCGTCCATCCATCGTTCTATCCGTCCATCCATCGTTCTATCCGTCCATCCATCGTTCTATCCGTCCATCCATCGCTCTATCCGTTCATCCATCGCTCTGTCCATCCATCCATCGCTCTGTCCATCCATCCATCGCTATGTCCATCCATCCATCGCTCCATCCATCGCTCTATCCGTCCATCCATCGCTCTATCCGTCCATCCATCGCTCTATCCGTCCATCCATCGCTCTATCCATCCATGCATCGCTCTATCCGTCCATGCATCGCTCTATCCGTCAATCCATCGTTCCGTCCGTCCATCCACGTTCTATCCGTCTCCATAGTTTTATCCGTCCATCCATCGCTCTATCCGTCAATCCATCGTTCTGTCCGTCCATCCATGTTCTATCCGTCCGTCCTTCCACGTTCTATCCGTCCGTCCTTCCACGTTCTATCCGTCCGTCCTTCCACGTTCTATCCGTCCGTCCTTCCACGTTCTATCCGTCCGTCCTTCCACGTTCTATCCGTCCGTCCTTCCACGTTCTATCCGTCCGTCCTTCCACGTTCTATCCGTCCGTCCTTCCACGTTCTATCCGTCCGTCCTTCCACGTTCTATCCGTCCGTCCGTCCATCGTTCTATCCGTCCGTCCGTCCATCGTTCCGTCCGTCCGTCCATCGTTCCATCCATCCGTCCGTCCATCCATCGTTCCATCCATCCCGCCATCCATTCCGCCGTCCATCCATCGTTCCATCCATCCATCGTTCCCTCCGTATGTCCATCCATCGCCCCTTTCGTCCGTCCATCCATCGTTCCATCCATCCATCCCGCCGTCCATCCATCCATCCCGCCGTCCATCCATTGTTCCATCCATCCATCATCTCCTCTGTCCGTCCATCCATCCATCCATCCATCGTCTCCTCCGTCCATCCATCGTCCCTTTCGTCCGTCCATCTATGAAATCCATCGACGGAAAGAACGATGGATGGATGGACGAAGGGAACGATGGACGGATTGACAGCATCTATCCGTTCTTCTATCCATTCAGTCATTCTACCGGACCGTCCGTAACTACAGTAATGTTAATTTCTTTGATAATCAGTGTGTAACGAAGTTTCTTGTTATTGGAAGGAAGCGGGAACCGGCAAACATTCAACAATTTTAATGACATAAAATAAAACAAAATGAAAGACAGCAGCCCCTCACGGCCCTCGACCTTGTCCTGCTCGCCACACAGTGTATTTTTAATTGAAAATGATGTTTTCCATAATACAACGACTCTGATGAAGCTCAGTTCATCTACAGTAATCTGTTGGGGTGGAGGAGAAGTATCTGATGATGTGTTCCTGAGGTATGCAGCCGTTAGCATGATTGACTCAATTCTACAGAAATGATTTCCTGGAACTTTCTGTTAGAACTTCTTTTATATCAGATAAGATACACATCAAGATTATAGAGCGCGGTACTGCCAATAGCTATAAAGAAATCAATGAAACAAATGACACATGACAGCCTGATGTGTTATTTTAGTGAAATGATCTGCTGTTGTTGTAACACTCTGGGAATGTCCATGCTGTATACATCATATATAATCTTACAAGAGTCTTTTTTTATAGCAAGGTCTGTTCAGCGTTAAATGTTAAACTGAATTAAGCCTTGCAGGATAAGTCATTGAAGATTTAGGGATATAAAGTGAGGCTGTTTATTCTGTTGCACACACACACACACACACACACACACACACACACACACACACACACACACACACACACACACACACACACACACACACGTAGAAAGAGCTCTGGCCTACTTGTGGTTAGATTTTAATCTGTGGTTTTAGCCATTAAGAAAACACAAAGGTTTTGCTTTTCCTGTTTCATTAGTTACTGTTTATCTTTGAATGTGACTTTGCAGTATCTTTTTTGTTTTGTGCAGATAACAATTATATGCTTGTGGATGGTTACTAGGTAGTTGCTAAAGATTTGTATTTGTATTAATAGAGAATCATGATAGGTACTCAATTTAATATGAATGCACTACTGTTCAAAAGTTTAGGGTCAGACTCAGAAAACATTTTTACAAAAGATTTCTGTTTCAAATAAATGCTGTTCTTTTGAACTTTCTATTCTTCAAAGAATCATGAAAAAGTATATCATAGTTTTCTCAAAAATATGAATCAGCACAACTGTTTTTAACATTGATAATTATCAGAAATGTTTCTTGAGCATTTAATCATCATATTAGAATGATTTCTGAAGGATAAATATTAGAATAGAAAACAATAGAAAAATATTTAAAAGTATAATAATATTTTACAAGATTACATTTTTTTTTAATCAAATAAATGCAGTTTAAGTAGAAGACTTTCATAAACTTAAAAAAAAAAAATCTTACTAACCCCAAACTTTTGTTTGTTTCTTAATGTTGTTTGTAAATGTTTCTTTAAAAAAATTAAATATTTTAATGAATTTAGTATCAGTCTTTATTGATATATATATATACATAAATATATTATTTTTTTAAACTTACTATATCCCTTAAAGAATCATGAAAAAATACATCACAGTTTCCTCAAAAATGTTTTTTTTTTTAATATATGAATTTAGTATCGGTCTTTATTGATATACTTTTTTTTTTTTTGCTTATTTTTAAATGTAGATGCAAATATAAAATAAAAAGGTTTATATCTAGCAATTGCGACTTTACAACTGTTTATCTTGATATTGCTTCTTTATATCGTAAAGTGTGGCTTTGTCACAAATGTCTTATTTTTACATTTTATCTCACAATTATCATTTTTAAATGTTTTATTGTGAGGTGGAAATGTTTCCATATTTTTTTCTTTCTCATGTCAGCTGATCCATTTTTCATACTGCACGTGTATAATGTGATGTCTAAATCCACTGCATACAAACTATTTATGTAACTTTTTAACGTGTTTAATGTTGAGATCAAAACACACTAAAACCTAGACTGAATGCCACAAGTGAATTTAGGCATCCGTCATGTGATTGTCGAGTTCATCGGCGATCCTTATTGTGGTGAGATTTCTCTGTCGTCCTAAAAGCAGCTGTGAAGCGCCTCGTACCGCTGCTGGTCTGTGATTATTTAGCCAACGCAGCCACAGAATTTGCCTTTATATAAGCTGTGACATCATGCTTGATGCTGACTTGTGATAGGACACAGTTTAATGTTGCAGAAATGTTCTCACAGTTACAGTTTGAGAAAATAAAGAAGCTTTTGTTCAGTCGCCTCGCGTCGTGGTCTACTTGCATTCATTTTTGAGGGTGGGGGGGGTGAAACCTCTAACTTACCCACAGGTGACACACAAAACCAAAGTAACTCAAGCAAAGTCTGCGTCTCTGTCTCTTTTCCCTCCTTTAATGTAATTTGATAAGCAAATGCAACACAAACAGTCTCAAATTACGCGTTTTTCCGGTTATCGAATCACTGTAACGGTTTCCGAACCTCGTTTGCTCTCTCTTTCTCACATTTACCAGTGCATTTCTCCCACTTTGCCTCTCTTTTTCTCCCTCGTTCGCTCTCTTTCCGCTCATTTTCAGCTCTCTCTGAGGAGTTGTCCTGGTTAGACCTCTGCTCGAAACGCTCGGCAACACAGGGCCTCTTTGTGGTTGCGTTCTTTCACAAGGTGTTTGTGAGAGAGAGCAGGATTTCGCTCCTGTACTCCTGCTTTTTCTGTCTGTCTCTCTGGTTTGCTCAGTAAACACTCGTGTCCTACTCATGCAGTTCATCATATCGAGACAAAGCTGCTGAATCTCACCTTAAGCAGGCCAGATTAAAAGCACACTTTCGTTTGAAATTCACTCTCTTCAGGGTTTCTCCTCTGCTTGACTTGGCCGTCTCCACCCAGGCTGTATTTGAATGCTCTTAAATACACACACACACACACACACACACACACACACACACACACACACACACACACACACACACACACACACACACACACACACACTCACAGATGTGCATATACGCATTTGGAGGTCAGCTGCAGCGGATGTGGCCGTGGCCATGGTGACATTTTCTAGGAAGACATCTGTTCGTGGACTAGTGTGTGTTCTCTTTAAGAAGAGTGTCTTCTACACACACTTTAAAGGGATAGTTCACCCAAAAATGAAAATTCTGTCATCATTAACTACCCTCGTGTCACCCAAATGGCTTTCTGTCTTCTGCACAGCACAAAAGAAGATAGTTTGAAAAATGGATGCAATGTTGTTGTATTTTTCCGTTAAAGTCGGCATGAAATGGAAGTTGCGATAGTCTTTTTTCCCTATTGTGATGTATATCCAAGTGAAACGGCTTCTCGAACAGGAAAATTAAGCGCGGGACTTGATTATGTTTATGAGGAATTGATTGGATGGTTGTGGTTTGCTATTGGTGGATCTCATGTGAGTGACAGGTTGCCCCGCCCTCACGCCAGTAAACACATCATCAGAGAATAGGGAAGTTGTTTCGATTAAAGAGGACGAGGGCATACGAAATAACAAAAATAATGATATGCACAGATATGTAATTTATAAGAAATCATGCACTATTCCATACATTTTTGGGGATTTCATGGTGACTTTATGCATGTACAACGAGCTGCATGACTACAAGTGTCTAAGTGTTTTGTACTTGCATAGAGTATGTTTCTGACCTTTTTCGCATCTAGACATGATACTTTCAGACTGCAACACACACACACACACGCGCGCGCACACACGCCGGCAGAAACACACACTTGTGCTCCTCCAGGCCTGTCATTAGTGCAGCTTTCATGTGGTCAAAGGGTGATACAGAGACCACTCATTATTCTCTTTTACAAGCACTTTCACTGTCCTCCCCTCTCTCTCTCTCTCTCTCTCTCTCTCTCTCTCTCTCTCTCTCTCTCTCTCTCTCTCTCTCTCTCTCTCTCTCTCTCTCTCTCTCTCTCTCTCTCTCTCTCTCTCTCTCTCTCTCTCTCTCTCTCTCTCTCTCTCTCTCTCTCTCTCTCTCGACTTTTATACGAGTAAAACTGTTCTGCTGTTACACACACTCGCAGGTTCTCATCGAAACGCGAGTGTCGCCTCAGGCTTTGTTCTCGGCGGTGACTGCGACCGACACAGGCTGTGTTTGTGTTCAGATGATGTCATGGCCGCGTGACCCCGTGGCCTAATGCGTTGTATATTTCATCTTAAGGCTCGTGTCATGCAGCTAAGAGCTGATCATGGGAAAGTGCCATCCGCTGTGTTTTCCTTTCCAGATTTACAGCCTCGCGCTTGTGTTTATTAAACACTAGAAATTTATTTCTGTTGCTGACCAACACTATAAAAACAGTAGAATCAATTGTGTTTTTTTCTGGATGGATGGATGGATGGATGGATGGATGGATTGATAGATGGCTTTTACATTTCTGTGAATGACTGTATCATTTGTGGGTGATATTTCACTCGCTAAGCTTGCAAATGATTTTACATTTACATTGTCTGGGTTTGATTTGTACGTTATTTCCTGCTAGAGACTTTTGACCTGTGTTTTGTGAGTATGTAGCTTTGATGGCTTTGAACTCTGCGTACAAAGGATGTGTTGACTGACTGCGCTTAAGGATCTCAACACCCCTACTAGTTTGAACGCACAGGTCTTGTGTGTGGATTTGGTGATGGCAGGAGAGGGTGTGACTGTGTGCTGGTTCACATGAGGACACGGGCAGGTAAATCCAGTTTGAGTTCTCAGCCCTTGGGCTCTGAATGTTCTCAGCAGGATCAGCCCTGTCTCACCTCTTCACCTCTATCTTCATCTGCTCAGGACCTCTGAGAGCTTGCTTGCTTTCTTTCTGTCTTTCTTTCTTGCTTATTTTTCTTTCTTTCTGTCTTTCTTTCATCTCGTCCATTACCATATCTGAATTTCAGCTCTGGATCTTCCTCTGCGCTTGATGCACAGTGATATGAACATTATCGATGGCATCGGTTTTTCCCATAGACTGTAAATATGGACGTAGTGTCCGTGACGTCAATAGAGGATTCTGAAGAACAGTTTTGAAGCTCAAAATGAGCGTCATCTTGGCAGCGCGTCATTCCCGGATAACCGAAAATGGGCAGAGAGGCGGATTAGCTGAGGTGATGTGACGGCTAACAGACAGCAGACAAACGGCTAGTAGTGACAGCAGCGGCAATCCACCTGTCACTCAAGTGGCCAAGCCCTTAGTTAACCACAACTTTAAAGGAACTCTTCACTTTTTTTTGGAAATAGGCTCATTTTCCAACTCCCCTAGAGTTAAACAGTTGAGTTTTACCGTTTTCGAATCCATTCAGCCGATCTCCGGGTCTGGCAGTAGCACTTTTAGCATAGCTTAGCATAGATCATTGAATCTGATTAGACCGTTAGCATCTCTCTCAAAAAAACTACCAAAGAGTTTCGATATTTTTCCTATTTAAAACTTGACTCTTCTGTAGTTACATCGTGTATTAAGACCAACAGAAAATGAAAAGTTGTGATTTTTCGAGGCCAATATGACTATGAACTATAGACTCTCATTCCTGCGTAATAATCAAGAAACTGTGCTGCCGTACCAGTGATCGTACGCAGCGCCTGAAAATAGTCCCCAGCTAGGTAACTTTATTTCGTTTGTAATATCACTGCGCCTGCTGGAGTATCGGGGGAGTATCGCATTGACTCCCTATTGGAGCCTTTCTCTAGCGGCCAGTCGATGAACTGCAGTTTAAGTCACTTCCGTGTTGAATTCAAGGGAGACCTGAAGATTGCCGCTTGGTTTTTCCGTATCAATTGCAGTGTGAGTCCTCAACTTTTGGAAGTGCTTGCAGATTGGATGCGCAGTGATGAAAACAGTGTCTTCTTGACATGTCGACAACACGAACCAAACTCTTCCAGTCTCAGCTACATCTACAGTGTTTGATCTGTATGCAGAGAAAGTCAGGGCATTGTGCCCCTCACGACCTTGTGTCCTTGTCTCAGGCCATTAGCGTGGGGCTATCACAGCTAACTTTGTTAGATGCTAATTTTATTTTTGTTGGGAAAACCCATGACCAGTTTTAAGTAACTTCCCATCAAGCCACGACTCTGTAGCTTGGGCTTGTTTCAATAGAAATGGCAAAATTGTTTACATTTTAAGATCACCTTTCTAGCATTGTGGTTCAGCCGTCTCAAGTTTTTGCGGAGTCTCTCAGGTCTCTGATTTTATTATTTTAGTGTTTGCTCCACTAATGTGCAACTGTAAACGGTAGAAGCCAGTATAGTATTAAATAATGCTCTTGGGATTGTCTAGTTAACAGTTGAACATGTACAACATTTCTGTGGCCCAATCTGGAAATCATTTATTTAGTTGTATCAATCAATGTGCCGATCATAACGGGCCCAGTAGAGTAGCTCTCAATCAGAGCAGGAGTCTCACAGCATCTCCGGCCCGGGGCGAGTGGTTTCGTCTGGCCCGGTGGGTCTCCTGAGGTCAGGGCTGTAGAGCTCACAAAGACTCGAGGAATGCCTCGCGGCCGCCAACACAAACACGCAGACTCCATTCTGCAGCCTCGCGGGACTGACGCTCCTCGCTCACAGCGATCCACATATTACAGATGCAGGACCACATCACGTCTGATGTCCAGAAGGTCAGCGGATCTTCCCGGTGAGGTCATAAAATGAGGTTTAATGACCTTTAGCATCAACAAAAGCATGATTTCATGTAGAAAAGCCAAAGTTGCACATCGGCCTGTTTAAAAAACAGAAATGGTGTTTGATTTTGAAGTGTAGTTAAACATATGTGCTGAGGAAAAAGTATTTCTCAAATTATTTTAATAAGTGTTTAAAGTATTAAAAATACTTTTTTGGGGGGTTAGTGATGACACTTTTTTCATCTGGACTTTATTGTAAATTATTTATATTTTTTACTTTTTTTTATTTTTTATTTATTTATATAAAACAATTAAGCAATTATTCTTTTTTTGTGGTCAAAATATTTTGCCAGACCAATTAATTTTTATTTAAAATATTTTTTATTTATATAAAAAAGTAAAATTAAAATCATATGTATTATATATGCATGTATTATATAAAAAATTATATTAAAATGTTTTTTGGTCAAATGTCAAGGTGAACTGTCCTAAGCTCATAATGAAGTGTCAATTTTTTATATATATATGTGTATGTGAATATGGAAAAAAAAAAAAAGAGCGAGAGCGTGGAGGATCCATCTTCACATTTGCTATCAATTTAGGACCTGAGAATAAGCAGCGTCTCTCTCTCCCTCCCGAGCAGGATCGAGATGAGGAATGTTTTTATATCAGTGGGGAAAAAGGATTGCGAGGGGGGAAGGTATAAAGATGGCGTGTAATAACAGCAGTCTTCCTCCAGATGTGTGGCAGAGATTCTGACCTCATTGTGACCTGCAGTTTGATCAGTTTCAGTCATCTGCCACCTGCTGACCGTACAGCACACACACACACACACACCGCCACACGTCCTGTGCATTGTGTTTTCATTCCACATGGTTGAAAGCCAAATTCCAGGACACACACTCTGTCATATTAATTCCACTAGGCCGACTGGAGTTGCCTGCTTTTTGCAGCAGTGTATCAGTGGACGGATTCCCTTGGTTTTGCTGTGGTTTTGAGGCTGGAGTGTTTTTGAAAAAGCTGTTAAATATATTGAGTTGATGCTGACTTTAATCTGATGTACTTCCAACCGGCATCCCAACGGGAACTTCAGCGTGTGTGTACGGGTAGGCCAGCTTCCAGGTCAGGATCGTTCCTTCACGACCGTGAACAATAAAACAATACAATGTGGTATCATTCACATAATTCCCAGCATGCATTTAGTGTTTTTTCTGAGGTATGACCCCTAATATACTAGTATTTCAAGACCTTTAACCTAGAGCGTCCCACACTGTTTGTGCTAAATGAATGAAACCTTTTTGAGCCTAGCGGATGATAAAACCTGAAGCAATCCCATTTGTTCAAAAGTTTGGGGACAGCAAGAGGGAAACTAATACATTTTATGAAAGAAATTAATGCTTTTATTTAGCAAAGATGCATTAAATTGATCAAAAGTGTCAGAAAAGACATTTATAATGTTGCGAAAGATTTCTAAATCAAATAAATGCTGTTCTTTTGAACTTTCTATTCATCAGAGAATCCTGTGTTTTTTTGTTTGTTTTTTCTCAAGTTTCCACAAAAATATGAAGCAGCACAACTGTTTCTTGAGCATCAAATCATAATATTAGAATGATTTCTGAAGGATCATGTGACACTGATGACTGGAGTTATGATGCTGAAAATCCAGCTTTGATCACAGGAATAAATTACATTTTTAAATATTTTCACATAGAACACGATTATTTTAAATTGTAATAATATTTCACAATATTACGGTTTTCACTGAATTTTTCATAAAATAAATGCAGCCTTGGTGAACAAAGGACTCAAGACATTTCTAGAGACCAGAACTTAAGAAATTGTTAAAAAAAAAAATTTTTCACATTGCTTTTATCTGTTAGCTGTTCCAGTTAAAACCAACCAAATGAAATGGATATAATCTGATTCTTCAGATCTCGGTGGAGTTTTCTCTCTAATGGCTGCGTCTTCACACAGCGATCTGTCATAGCAGATCTTTTTGTGGACCTCAGTTCCTCGGAGTACAGCGTCGAGGTCCAAAAGGAGAGAGAGAGAGACCAGATGTTTCTTTTGTTTAGATTTGAACTGGGCGGAAAGGAAGGGTGTAGGAGTCGGTGGGCGGTCGGGTGTAAGGAAACTAAACCATTCACAGTTGAATAGCTCTGTACTGTACATGTCTCTGTGTGTGTGTGTGTGTGTGTGTGAACCAGAGAACGCATATGTGCCCTTTGTTAACTTATCTGAATGTATACATGAGTGTTTCAGACACACAAAGATTGGAGAAACTAACTTGACGTTGCAACGCTTTTCAGTTGCCACATTTATTAATAGCCACATTTTTTAGTAGTGCAACTATTTTTGAAACGGATGAGCTTTTTCTTATTGGATTAGTTCGTTTGAGTGCTTAACTTTAAGGATACATGTTATATTACAACGGCTATTGGTCGATGTTAGAGACTTTATTTTATATGTATCATTATTGGACATGCTTCAACAGATGTTGGACATTTAGTTGTACATGCAAATTTTCCCAATTTCTTTTCCATTTTTTTATTACTATTTTTGCTCTCATTTTTAAGCTGAAATCAAATTAATCTTTAGTATTTAAAAAAAAAAACTGTAGAATATGGCCTATTTTTATTCATTTATGCAAAGTAGTATTTTTTATTATTAAATTGTGGAATAGCTAATGTAAAGGCCTGATTTATTAAGTTATTTAATATTTTTTTTAAATTACTTATATATTTTTAGTAAAACTGATTTTGTAAAGAAGTTGATATTTGATAAGTCAGCTGTTTATAAATATGCTTACAATTAAAATGTATTATTGTCATTAAGTGCAGAAATAAGTAGTTTTTTTTTTTTTTTTGGTAGCAACAGCCAGCATTATTAAACATAGATAGATTGATGGACATATGGACATACATACATATATATATTTAAATATTGATAGATGGATAGATAGATAGACGGACGGACGGACGGACGGACAGACAGACATAAATATGCAATAGGGATAGATAGATATATAGGGAGTATCATTGCATTTTGTGTATTTTCTTTTTAGCTAGCTGAGTGGAACTGTGTAATATCTTATATCTTGTATCTTTACAAGTTCTAGTTTCAAAGTATTTTCACAGCAGTGGATTCATATGCACAACTGCACGTATGTGTGTTGTGGTAGTGTTGTTTCGGCAGCCGATCATACTGTGTGTGTGTGTGTGTGAGATTACCTACCAGTAAAAGCACATTCATCACACAGCCGTGGCAGCGACTCAAACCTCAAACCTGACTGCAGCGCCGGTACCCGTGGATCCCACACGCCAGCCATCTTGGCTCAGGGTCTGCGGTGGAAGGTGGGCCTGCGTGAGGAGAAACCCGAGCCTCCATGCGTGGAGTCTGAAACGTGCTGTTCAATCTCACTGACAGGGTCATTACAGACAGAAATCGTGCTTCGGGTTTATACCGGACATTTGGCTGCATTTATCCTGCGTGTGGGCAACACCGCTGAGGCCGATTCATTTCAGGCAAATCAATCCCTTCAGATGCTTCACTTAAATGTAACTGTTGAACAAACATTGCATTGATTTGTTCACCGCATCACTCGACCATTCCCAAAATTCAACTAGCCACAACACCATACTAATGTGGCAGAATGCTCTTTATCAGTGTTACATGTAGGAATAATTGACGACAGGGCCAGGCTGTTGAATAGAAAGTAATGCACACCTGACCCGAGGTAGTAATACTGTTATCATTTACTCGCCCTCAACTATCCCTTTAAGTGTGGTTATTCTGCACAGTTTTAATGCATTACTGCAACTATTGACGTATAACTGCATAATCTCTGCTGCGGTGTGTTTACAGTAGTTTCTCTGGACTCTTGCTGTTCCTCATCTCTAGATAAGAGCGCTTGTATGACTCCAGTAAACAGCCTTTGGTCGTCTCCTCTCCTCCTTCTCATTTTCTTTGCCTTTAACTTACTTTTCTCTTTCTAGCGCCTGAAACACGTTGTTCTTATCTGGCGTTTCCTGTGTGTTGCTTTGATGTGTGTGTGTACGTGTGTCCACCGGTCGCGGAGGATTTTGATCAGACCCAGGGTCGGGATGGGACCGTGTAAATTAGGAAAGCACATTCATTCTGTTGCTGTGTCTAAGCTTTACTACACACACACCTGGCCAAGGTAAATCTCGTCCTGGATCTGCTCCGGGTGAGACTGAGTGTGTGTGTGTTTGAGATTTGTTGGGTTCCGCGTGTTTACGTGAAGGTTTGTTGAGATGCTTGTATGTCCAGAGTCATGATTTCTTGCGTCTGCTCTGCTCACATATGTTTGGGATTTATTGTGTTTGTGTGTGTGAATGTGTATAAGAGTGTTTGGTGTAGCTTCTGAATGGCATGGTGTTTAGGAAGAGGAAGACTAAGGTCGTATTACAGCAACTAAGTGCGTTTTTCCCCTTGAGGGATCATATTTGTGCGGTCTCTTTCTCTATCTCCATCAATCTGAATTTCCTTTCGTTTCATTTCATCCACAACTATAATGAAACCTTATATTTTTTTAATCAAAATTAAAAAAAATAAAAATAAACATTTTCTCATTACTTCATGTATTAACTAACATAAAATAAAAATGAGCAATACATTTGTTACAGTATTTATTAATTTTTGTTAATGTTAGTTGATAAAAAGTCGTTCATGTTAGTTAGTGCATTAACAACTTTTGATTTAATAATGTATTAATAAATGCTGTAGAAGTCCAGTTCATTCTTAGTTCATATTAACTAAAGTAACTAACTAATGTTAACTAATAAAACCTTATTGTAAAGTGTTACCTATTTTTATTATTATTTTGTATTATTATTTTTTTATTAATGCATCATATAACACATCTTTACCACCACCTGGACTATAACACATTATGGCATTATACAGACACAATGTGTCATAATGCATTATAACTTTAAATGATATAACTGGGAATATATAAGTACTGCAATGTATTAGACTTGAACTAATTTAAAAATATGTTATGCACATTAATTTCAAGAAATTTGAATGCCTATTTAAAAGAGCATAAGTATTGAAATAATATACATTATTTTTAACAGTCAATTTACATTTTTAACGTGTAATAAAATGACTACTTATTATTATTCAATATTTTATCCATCAAAATATTGTGTGTTATTACTCCATATGTGAGTGGTCCTATTCCGTGTGTATCTGCTGACTCAGGTCCAGTCATAGAGCGAGAGACTCTCCCAGATGTTGCGGTGTGACTCCGCTGCTCTCTGATTGGTGGAGGGACGGGGGTTTGAAGTGGTTAGTGTGAAGTGTGTCAGGGTCAGAGGTTAAAACAATCTGCCCTCCCTCCCTTTGTCCTCTGCTCCCCCCCATCTCGGCTCCGCTAGATCACTTCCAGACCCTTTCACCCGAGCCGAGGGGAACTATCACATGCTTTTATTGTGAAACCTCAAATGGCTGTTGTGTGTTAAGTATTGCCTCAATCTGAGTCTGATACTCTAATAAACAAAAACAGACTACACACACATATTTGGGAGAATAGTCTATTCTGTTTCACTGCTCAAGTCTACTTTGCAGCTGAGTTTTGGAGCCGAGCGTAACTGTGTTCATTATTTGTCAGAGAAAATCATGCGACGGAAATCTAATGGCAACCTGTTTGTGTTTGTTAAGGATTACTGAAGCTGCCAGGATTTACTCTGTAAACACAAATGCACACAAGACACATTGTAATAAAGCTTCATCTTCCACCTGACGGTTATTTAAATGCGATGCGGGTACATTTTTGGATGGGAATACTTTGTGCTGTCCCAGAGACACCTCTAAGGTTCAGCTCGCGGCTCTGTGGCGTGGTCGAAACATTGCTGTGTGTGTTTGAATGGACGACTGCTGCCTCAACCAGTGCTGTGAGTTTGGGACAAGGCATTGACCATCACAAGCATTGTTGGATTGTTTTTTTTAATGGAATTTATTTCATTTGTATTTATTTTTAATTAGATTAATTAAATTTATTTTTAAATGGATTGTTTTATTTATTTATTTTTTGGATTATTTATTTGATTTAATATATTTATTTTATTTTTATTTTTATTTTAATATAATATATTATATAAAATTTAGTATTAATTTATATAGCCTACATTTATTTTTCATTTTATTTATTTTATGGAATTTATTTTTAAATTAATTGTTTTTAACTTTTGTTTAGTTTAAACTAAAAAAACAACAACAAAAAAACAGACAATGGTCTTTGACATTTGTATATATATGTGAAATAAACTAAACTTTATTTATTTATTCATTTAATGGAATAAATTACTTTTTTACATTTTATTTTTATTTATCTAATATATTATTATATAAACTTATTTAATATTAATTGTTATACAATTATTTTTATTTATTTTATAGATTTTTTATACATTTATTTTATTTATATAGTATATTATATCAAATTATTGTTTATACATTTATTATATGGAATTTTATTTTAATGGAATATTTATTTTTTAATTTATATAATATATTATATACACTTATTTGATATTAATTGTTATACATTAAAAAAATTTATGGATTTTTTTAATACATTTATTTATATAATATGATATAAAATGACACTTTTATACATTTATTTTATGGAATGTTTTTAATTGTAATTGTTGTTTATTGTGTTTGTATTGTGTTTCACCTTTAAAGTGCGACACACACATCTGGCTCTCATTTATGGTGCCATGCCTTTAGAATAAATGTAATTATTGTTTTTATAAATGATTGTCCATTAATGTGAATGCTAGTTATCATTATAGTTATCGTTAAAGCTTTCGTTCTTCAGGCTCATTTGTGTTCGCAAGAAATAAGAGTGTCTGTTTGTGTTTATGCTAAAAATTCTTCAGCATGTGCAGTCATTGTACTCTTTGATGAGCAGAATGCGGTACTGTGAGCTACTCTGAGAATGTGTGTGTGTCCGTGTGTGTAAAACAGTGTGAGGTCGTGTAAGCCTCTCAGCCCTCGGCATGCCAAGGAAAAGCCTTGTAATTCTAATGAAAGCACTTCCAGTTTCGAAGCCCCTCGGATTGATAAGCTACAGATGGAGGGAAAGACAAAGACTCCAATTAGGATTTTTCGCATACATACAAACTCCCAGCAGTACACAAACACTATCACATTTATTGGAGCGTTTTCACACTCTTCACGCTGCCATCCAGATCTTTTCATCCTCTGATGGTTTCTTCACATCAACAGACATGTGTTACTGGACTCAAGGTGTGTACTAGTGACAAATACTTAAGATCTGTTTGTTTGTTTTCTTCTCATTTCATGTGCTGCGGTTTCTGTCATCTCAACCAAAGGTAAGAACACAAATCTGCTTGTACTACTTCATGTATGCATGTCTGGTTATTAACATATTCATGGTTGAATCCCCATTGATAGCGGAAGAGAACAGCTCTCCTAATATTGGGCCTCATTCTGATTCTTTGACCAAAAGTTAAAACGGTTTCATATTTCTGAATAGTTTTCAGTTTTTTTTTAACCAAATTTTATAGCTCTGTTCCAAAACCTAGTGAGCTGACTCCCTGCCTTCATAGGCAGCTGACTTCTGAGGGCAGCGTCCTAACTCAAACTGAACTTCAAGAGGCTGATTTGAACACTCAACATTGGAACTAAACAGTTTTTTAATGTGGCGATCCATTGATATTCATAAACGTATACATCACATATTAACAATTCGTTCTATTTATTTAATAATTTTTGGAATTTTTAATTGGTTTTATTTAGTAATTTCATTATTTTTATATATTATTTTTTGGAATTAATATAAAATAAATACCATTTTAAACATTTATATTTTTGTTTTCTTTCTTTCTTTCTTTCTTTCTTTCTTTCTTTCTTTCTTTCTTTCTTTCTTTCTTTCTTTCTTTCTTTCTTTCTTTCTTTCTTTCTTTCTTTCTTTCTTTCTTTCTTTCTTTCTTTCGAACGATGCAAAGGCAAATTTCCACTTTTGGTGTGCATATGATGTCTTGAAATGCCGTCTATGGAGTCAGCTAACTGGGTTTTTGAACAGAGCATGTATGTTTCCAGGCCATATTATTTATGTCAACTTGATTAATGGCAGGCTGCAGATGCCTTTTGTCTGTCAGGTGCTGTCATTTATATAAGACGAGATGCAATTAAACATGCCAGGATATCAGTTTTACTTACTGCAAGTGAGTGCCTGTTTTGAAACGGTTCAGTGTCATATCTCCTGAGTTGCCCCTACATCTTCAGTCCAGGTTTTGGCCTTTGGTTGTTTTGTAGAATAAGGTCTGATTGCATTGACTTTGTCTTAAAGTATCATGTGAAATTGTCACGTCCACTGAATCGATTGCGAACAGTTCTCAACTCAACTTTTTTTTTTGTGCTCAACTGTTCTGTAACAAGTTTAACTGGCCAGTTGCGATAACTTTGTACCACGTCTAGTCTTATCTCTTGTCATGCGCCCCTTTTATGATCTCAGAATCCGATGAATCTACAGAGCATATTTTACAGGAGCTGTTTTATAGACATATGCTCTTAAAAATAAAGGTGCTGAGGTCTGCTACAAATATGACATACACAAATGCATTGGCTTTGAAATTACGATTACACCGAAATATTTAAACCTGCTTTCGCACTGCGGCTGATCCAGAGAGAGCAGCCCTCATGTAAGCTTTATGTTTGAAACCGCTTCACAAGCAGACTTTTCAACTACACGGTAGGCTGTATTTCTGTGTTGCAAACTAAATAATAACAAAATGATTGGGATACAAGTTTATAGTCCGGATATAGTCTCTGATGACCTCGGTTTAATATGTAAGAGTGTATGGTTATTTTAAGAGTGTAGGGTTCTGTTTAAGAGTGTTTGAGGTGTAGGGTTCCGTTTGAGTGTGTAAGGGTTCCGTTTAAGAGTGTAGGGTTCCGTTTAAGAGTGTAGGGTTCCGTTTAAGAGTGTTAGGGTTCTGTGTTGAGAGTGTAGGGTTCTGTTTTGAGAGTGTAGGGTTCTGCTTTGAGTGTAGGGTTCTGTTTAAGAGTTTTAGGGTTCTTTTTGAGAGTGTAAGGGTTCGGTTTAAGAGTGTAGGGTTCCGTTTAAGAGTGTAGGGTTCCATTTAAGAGTGTTGGGGTTCTGTTTTGAGAGTGTTGGGGTTCCGTTTGAGAGTGTAGGGTTCCGTTTAAGAGTGTAGGGTTCCATTTGAGAGTGTTGGGGTTCCTTTTGAGAGTGTTGGGGTTCCTTTTGAGAGTGTTGGGGTTCCGTTTGAGAGTGTAGGGTTCCGTTTGAGAGTGTAGGGTTCCGTTTGAGAGTGTAGGGTTCCGTTTAAGAGTGTAGGGGTCCGTTTAAGAGTGTAGGGTTCCGTTTAAGAGTGTAGGGTTCCGTTTAAGAGTGTAGGGTTCCGTTTAAGAGTGTAGGGTTCCGTTTAAGAGTGTAGGTTTCCGTTTAAGAGTGTAGGGTTCCGTTTAAGAGTGTAGGGTTCCGTTTAAGAGTGTTAGGGTTCTGTTTGAGAGTGTAGGGTTCCGTTTAAGAGTGTAGGGTTCCGTTTAAGAGTGTTAGGGTTCTGTTTGAGAGTTTAGGGTCATTTTAAGAGTGTAGGGTTTTTCCAGCACCTTGCTGCATGTCACTCAGTTTGTTTCCTCTAAAGGGAAACTAAACCCTAAAACAACTTTTTTTTATTTAATGATCTGTAAGACTTAGGCTTTATTAATGCTGTTCATTGATTGAAGTACATTTTTTGACATTTGGGTATAAAGTATTTTAAATCTACAATATATGGTGTAAGAACGTCTGAGTGCTGCCCTCTTCAGGTTGAATGGTGGCTACTGCAGCTGAATATTCCTATTGGCAGTTGTGGTGCCCTGTGAGGTACCAGCTCACCACGCTCTTGCCTACAGAGAGACGGGTCTCAGGTGCACACACCCCCCCTTCGCTGTGCTCTGCTCACTTTGCCAGCATTTTTCAAATATTGCCAGTGGGTGGAGTCCGGCTCTGACCAGGGGTTGAGTTACCCTTTAATCTCATGCAACAACATTCACTTCCCAAACCCCCTCTTGAAACATAGTTGGTTGAAACGCAATCATCAGAAAGGGAAGTCGTTTTAGAGGCGGATCAAGCTATTAAATAAAAAAATAAAAATGTATTTTCCTTTAGACTAATATACACAGATGAATCGTTCTCGATCAGACCAGGAATGTGGATCAAGGTAAAGGGGGTCAGTTTGATTTATCATGTTGACTTTAAAGAGGCTTACCGTCTTGATGCGCACGTCCCACTTGAAGACCCTGTGTGTGACTGATAAACAGGACAGGATCAGCTAGGTACCACTTGAAAAGGGAGTACATGCTATTCGCCGCTTAGCCTCTTTGTGCCATTTGCATCAGTCTCCATAGAAACCGGGGACTGCTAACGCCGTTTTCTGGTAGCATGCCAACGCAAACTGGAAAGGGCCAAACGCACAACATAGCAATGCGGATTCACAGTGCCACATAACAATGACTTCACACGCATGATTTCCCATCATGCTTCACACACGGCTGATGTGTTCAGCAGGAAACTGAAGCACTGTTGGAACTTTGCCTGCGAATGTCCGTTTTACCAATTATGCACGCATGAAATGCACGGAGTAGATGGGTTTTCTCCTCTCGTAGATTACTGAATTAACAATCACTCCTGATGTCTATAAAAGTCAGAAGATGAACCGCAGTGTTCAACACGCTTTCATAGTCATTTGTTGGACATGGCAAAATCATATGGCATTTTACAACTTGATGTGTTAATTAAAATGTCATCTATTCATTGATTACATCATACAAGATAACCCAATCTATTATGGGCTTTTATTGCAGTAATTTATTTTATTTCATTTTTTATGATCTTATTTTAAGATCTTTTTTATTTAAATTTTTACATAATTTTACCTAATGTATTATGGGTTTTTATGTCAGTGTGTGTATATATATATATATACATATATATAAATTATTGCTCTGATCATGGTTATGAGTTTAGGTTTTTCATACTTTTTTGTATGATTTCTTACGATTTTGCCATCTCATTAGAATTATTATGACATCCGATGAGAGCGAGTTGAAATGCCAATGCTGTGTCCATCGCTCAACCTGCAGTATCGGTGCGTTTGCAGCTGTTTTTGTAAAGCGATCTTCATCCTCGTCCTCCTCTTCCTCACTGACAATGGAACTTTGGAGGCTTTTCAGTCTTAAGCTCCATTCCAGATGGTTTCTGTTAAGGCTTTTTTTTTTTTACCCCATTATTTTATACACCAAAGTTCGCACAGTGTCTAAAGACAAGATGTGTGTGTGTGTGTGTGTGTGTGTGTAGGGTGACAGGAAATGAAGAAAGTGATATAGAAGGGTGAAAAAAATGTATTAAAGCAATTATTCCATCAGCGAGAAGCAGCTCATTGCTCTTCTGGGCCCTTTTCGGTTGGGTTTCCTGTTTCTTTTTTAATAAATAAGGACATATAATGTAATATTGATTTAAATCCCATCTGTCATAGTGACTTCATCCACCCCCACTCCCTCTGCTCTTTCTTGGAAAGGAACCATGGACTCGGGCTGCCAGAAATAATTGCTTGTTTGCTGCTATTTGGTTAAAATCTGTCACAGAAAGAAAGAGAGAGAGAGAGAGAGAGAGAGAGGGGAAGGGAGAGAAATGAAAAGCGAATGCTTGCATGTTTAGGCCTCACTAAATGTAGCCGTTAGCTTAGCTTGCTCAAAGATGTAGCTAAAGTTGATGTTTTTTTGTTTGGTTTCTCATCGTTGGGTCTGTGAATAGTTTCAGTCTTGTTCCTCTTGTCATGTTTCTGAGCATTCAGGGATTTTAAAAGACAAATGTTTGGTGTAAACATGATAAACATTGTGATTTGTGACTGTCAACTGCAGCAATATGGTTAACATTGCGGGGTCTTTGACTTCAGTGTAAGTGGTGTGTGTGTGTGTGTGTGTGTGAGTTTCAGTCTGTCTGCAGGGTAGAGGCTGGATTGCGGCCCAGTTTGGCCAGAGCCCTGCGCGCTGTGCCAGGCTAGTGTTCACAGTGTCTCCATGCTCCCCTCCCCAAAGAACCGTAAACAATAAACCCTCTGTTACTTTTAACCCCCTCACGTGTCTGCCTCTCTCGCTTGCTCTCCACGTCCCGTCTGTCTCTCTCATACGCTTCCCCCCCCCCCTCAGTCTCCACTCGTTCTCACTCATTTCGTCTGCTCTGGTTTGATCACGTTCACCTCTTCGGCGAACGCAAATGGCACTGTCAAAGAATAGGGTTCACTTTGGTGTCTTGTTCATTCTAATAAAGCATTTTCTAAGAATTATTAAAAATGTGAACTGTTATTTATCATGAAATTAACCACGCATGAGAGGTTGCTAGTTGTAAATGCATCAACTCTTATCCAACGATTAAAATGTAATCGTAATTCGTAATTTGATCTAATCGGTTAAATAGATTCTTATTGTAGTAATTTATTTTATTTTACAATTTATATTATTTAATAATGTTTTATAAAATATGTAAAAATTAAATGTTTTATAAATTGTTATTTATTTATTTCTAATGTTATTTTATTAAAAACATTTTATAATATTGAATAATGTTAAAATAAAATTTATTTAATTATTTGTATTTAATTTTATTTAAATATTTTATATTTAATAACATGGAAAAAAATTAAATTCTAAAATATTTGTATTTATTTAATCCTATTTTATTTCATTATTTTATATTTAATAAAATTGTTAGAAAACATTTTATATTTTTATTTAATTTCTTATATTATTTACTTAATTATATTTGAATATTTATATTTTAATAACATTTTATGAAATATTTAAAACATTTATGAAATATTTAATTTTAAAATATTTTAACATTTTGTAATTTATTTCTTATTTTTTGTAAAAAATTATATTTTTAACATGAAATATTTGTATTTTATTTTATTTAAATGTTATTATATTTAATATTTTTTAAAATGTTAATGTATATTTTTATTTAAAAAATTATATTTAATAACATATCAAATAAAATATTTTTTAATGTTTAATAACATTGTATAATTTATTTTAACATTTTATTATTAATAAATTATTAATAAAATATATATTTTTTTAAATATTGTATAAAATATTTTAACATTTTATATTTAAAAAAAATATGTGTTTGATCTGTTTTTTATTTTTAAGTATTTTAAATAAACTTTTATTTACTTTTTACTTTTTTCTTGTTTATTCCTTGTATATATACAGTAGGTTTTGTGGTACATTTTGGTGATGGTAGAGGAAATGATGGGACTTTTTAAAAGTTTCAGTATTTTTTACCCTTTGGGTTGAAGACACTGTACGCGTGAACACAGCCGCTGCTTCACTTTCAGGACAGCAGTATATTTTATTACTCTGCTGAGATGAATTCTTTGTTTATCCCCTCAATGTATTTGGTTTATCTGTAATCAAAACAATAGCTGGATAGTAATGATTTTAATAAAAGCCATGCAGTGTTTCGGCCGCGGCCCAGTACTAACCTCTCAGATTGCGAGTTTAATGTGGCAATCATGTTCCTCGTCACAGGGCTGTTATCCCGAATCCCTCCACACGCACACACATTACGGGCCCGCGACTGTAAACAGATGTTGCTCTAATCATTCTCTAATGAGACCGGTCACTCATACCCCCATCTGTACGTCTCTACATCACTGAATAGACTAGGATGAATGTAAAATTATAGGAGGCATAACAGAAAAGCCTCCGCGATACGTTGTCACTATTTTTCATAGACGCTGATTGAAAACAGAGGCGTTTCTAAGATGTTTTTGGAAATTACATCACTGTGCACTTTTGCCAATGTATTATACCATATATAAATCTTACAAATGTGCAAAACGTCGAGATTTTGCAATACTGTTCGTAACATGACAGGCATACAGTATACTGTGCAGAAATACATGCAGCAATGCGAAAATTCAAGTTGAATGTGAAACTGAGTTGAGCTGTTTATTTTTGATCAACTTTTTGCATTTATTTAGTTCATGCATGATCAAAGGTGAACATGGCCACCGAGATGATCGAAATGCATCATTGAATTCCCAGTAAAAAAACAGTAAATCGTTACTCGTACTATAGTGACGTTTGGTCATGCTGCCCACCTCTAGCTAAAAATCACATGTAAGAGATTGTAAAATGGTAAATTACATTAGTGTGCTTGCACAAACAAGTCTAGATGAAAGAGCGCTTGGCTTTCAGGGCCAGAAATGGGTTATTTGGAAGGGAATATTCAGCTGTTGTACGTTTTACGTTACATTTCAATTAAACACCATATGGTGGAACTTAGTGGTGATGTTCCATAACAAGCATGAAACCATTATGGATGCATAAACATTCACCAGATATTAAATAACGTCTCCGTTATGGCAAGTTTTTCTTGTTAGTCCCAGAGGGCGTTTTCTTCGCTCTCTCTCCTGGCACACGACGCCCCCTGGTGGCCTGGAAGAGAACTCAACGCTTTTCCAACCGTATTTAGGGTATTTATATATATATATATATATATATAATTTATTTATTTATTTATGGCATGTTTTATTTTACTCTTTGACAGAGGCTATACACACACAAATGGCCCGCGCGCACATGTGCTCTGCCGCTGAGCTGTTTTTACCCAGAATGGCAGCATATGTGGGTTTTCTCCGCTTTACTGAATTGAGACCACAGTTTGATTTTTCCACAGCCTCACTCGTGGTTAAAGACGAGGGAAGCCCGAAACAATGTGACACAGGAGAGAGAGAGAGAGAGAGAGAGAGAAGGAGGAGGAGGGAGAACAACAAGGTCATTTAGTGTGTTCTCCAAAGAATGACTTCACTTAAGCCATTAAGAGTGAATGAAAAGCAGACGCCCTGCTCTGCGCTGCTGAACTTGTGCTGAGAGAGTTGATGGAGAGAGGGAGATTTTCGGAGAAAGACAGACGAGAGACACCAGGAAATGAAAACGGGGTCGAATCAAGATGTTGAAGAGCACTTGATGAGGAGACTAGATGAGTAGGGATGGGAATCGTAAGGAGTTCATCATTTCTGGCTTAGATTCTCTTTCCTTAACGGCACTTCCATATGGCACACTTTGGATTCCCATGCTTTATATATATATATATATATATATATAGTTTAGAGACACTATTTCCATTTTGTGGTGTGATATCTAAAGCGGCTTTGAATATTGTGAAAAGCACTATATATGTATAAATTTGACGAGTGAAAAGCACCTGTGTGTTTGTTGTTGTGTGCAGAAGCAAGGACCATGATGCATTAAAAAAAGTGCAAAAAAATGCATATTAGTTGAGTATACTCTAAAAAGTTTACAGTCATACCTCACTACTACTGTAAATGTTAAACTTAAAGATGTCCCTTTAAGGGAACTGCCCCATTGACTAGATTTTGTACCCCTAAAGGAACAGTTTTTGCAGTTTTAAGTGTCGAATGTCTGTATCCCACGTTAAAATAGCGATTTTTTTTTCTCTCTACCTGCCACATCAGAGGTCTTGACCTTCTTGACTGTATTTAACCATTGAAATACAAATGTCATGATTTCGACTTAATCTATTGAATTGATATTACTTTTTTTAGTATTTCTTTTTTAGTATATATATATTTTTAGTAAAATATAATTTTTTGTTTGAATTATTTTAATTATCAATACTTATTTAACTTTATTTTAATTAATAAGATTAATGTTTTTTTCCCTTATTTTTTCTTTTCCATTTACACTTAGTTTTGTAATGACCTCGGCACATCTTCTTTTTAAAGTGCTTTTTAATTACTTATTATTTGTGACTTCAAAAGAATCATAAAAAAAATAACTTTATTAGTGGCAGTGAGGACCAATGCTATTAGAAAGTCTATTTATTTTCTTTATATAATACTATTTATTATAAACTTTATTGTATTTTATCCATCTTTACCTTAATCTAAAGCAATGTATTTTGGCGGGGTGCTTATTTTGTCTGGGTATCTTAGTAATGTGTCCCGTCCATTCTTTGATGTAAAAACTCATCCTGACAACATTGCACCAATATATTTGAAGGACACATATAAATGAGATTGATCTGCCCCAGATTGGAAAGCCTGAAAGGTGCCGGACAGATGTGGCAGAAGAGTCTGACAAGAATAACTATATACACATGTCTTTTTTCGACTCCAGATAGCACGAGGAACGATAGAAGAGGACTGTCTGTGTGTGTTTATCAGACTCAAACCCCTCTTTCTCTCTCAAAGACTATACGTGGCGCTTTTGAGATCTCCCACGTGGGAGTTGATCAAGGTTAACAGCACCGAGACTGAATGGAACAAATGACTGTTTTCACACACGAGGAGAAGATACAGGCGAGCAACCGTCTTCTCTGTGGACGAGGAAAGACATTAAACCTGAATGTTTTAACATTCTCCTCCTCCTCCACAATTCTCTGCAATTAATTCACTCCAAATTACTTTAACATACAGTTTTGAACTTTCTTATAAGCACGATCTCGGTGTTACGGTGTGCTGAGTTTTACAATTAGGTTTGAAAACTGTTCGAATGCTCCTTATTAGAAATCAAACTGATAGCGATGATGTACAGTAATTGTGACATTTGGATACTGAATTGTGATTGGTCTGCTAATGATGCCTGTTGTTTATTAGCAGTCGAGATGCTCAGTTTTGTGCATTGTGCATGAAAACGACACAAAAGGTGTTCAAATGCAGAGAGCTCCGCATGAAACCGTAAGAAAGGTTCCAGATTGTGCACAGTATCTCATACTCTTGTCTTTTCTCCGTGGTGTCCTGTGCTTGTGTGGCCCGGCGCGGGGCTGTGGAGGGAAGCAGGAAATGTATGAACCGTGAAGGCATGTGTTTATGCTGGATAGAGGCGATACTCACCAGCCAGAGGGAAAACACACACCACGGGCCTGTTCACCAGCTCTCTCGCTCGCTCGCTCTCTGTCTCTGCATCTACAAAGGTTTTCTTTACAAAAAAGAAACCACTGCAAATGACCTCTTGGTCACTAAACGACCCATCAAAAGTTTGTACACCTACTTTATTGTTATTATTTTTCTGCATTTTAGTGTGTGTGTGTGTCTAATCAGCCAATCACATGGCAGCAACTCAATGCATGTAGACATTATCAAGACGATCTGCTGAAGTTCAAACTGAGCACCAGAATGGGGAAGAAAAAGTGATTTAAGTGACTTTGAATGTGGCATGGTTGTTGGTGCCAGATGGACTGCTCTATCTGTTTCAGACACTGTTGATCTACTGGGATTTTCACACACAACCATCTCTAAGGTTTACAGAGAATGGTCCAAAAAAGAGGAAATATCCAGTGAGCGGCAGTTGTGTGCTGTAAATCCCTTGTTAATGCCAGAGGTCAAAGGAGAATGGCCAGACTGGTTCAGCTGATAGAAAGGCAACAGTAACCCATAAATACTCGTACAACCGAGTTCTGCAGAAGAGCGTCTCTGAACGCACAATATGTTGAACCTTCAAGCAGAAGAAGCCATACCGATGCTACTCCTGTCAGCTGAGAACAGCAAACTGAGGATACAATTCGCACAGGCTCACCAAAATCGGAGAGTTGAGCATTGGAAAAATGTTGCCTGGTCTGATGATTCAGATGGCAGGGTCAGAATTTGGCATAAACCACATGAAAGCATGGATCCATCCTGCCTTGTATCAATGGTTCAGGCTCGTAGTGGTGGTGTAATGGTATGAGGGATATTTTCTTGGCACACTTTGGGTCCCTTAGTACCAACTGGTCATCGTTTAAGGCGAGACACTACAGGTGAATAGGGTACAATTTAAAAATAATAGATATCACCATGACACTTCCTCAGTTGATTACTTACACAAGTTCATAAAAAAAATGTATTACAAGTTTTTGAAATTTGTATGTTTAATTATGCAAATTAGGTATTATCTCATTAAATATGCACACTTTTGCATATATTTTCGGTAGATAGATCTGAACATATGATAAAGCCAGGTGCAAAATTCTTTTTTCATTTTGTTTACACACAAGATGAAAAAAGATGTTCAGAGGGATTTCAGGATATATGCTTTCATTACCTAGGAAATCAAACTATACTGTCCATAGCCTTAAAACATCGATTTTCGCCATATTTTTGGGATTAAAATGTCCCATAAATCAGGCCAGGAATGATTTATTAACAAATCCCTCTGAACATATCTTCAGAATACTGCTAAGTGTATAACTGGAAAATTTGGTGTACATGGGTGCTACACAGGCTGAGATGTTTCTACTGGAGGATGACAAAAAACCCATTTTGAGAAAAAGGCATTTAAAGATTTGTAATGTAAAAAATCATACTTTTTTAGTAGAAACAACTATTTACTGACACAATATCTTATCAAATAATTAGCAACAACAATACAAACCACCTAAATCACATCAAAACTTATAAACACAGCATTTATGGCCTTTAACTGAGCAGAAAAACAGTCAAAAACACACATCTAAGTGTCAGAGCGCATCACGTGATGCATCTGAACCAATCACGTTGTCAGAAATTGACATCAGCCAATGAGATTTCGCTTTTAGGGTTAAATGCCCATTTTACTTTCACGATTGGTTGCTGATTAAAAGGAAATGACCATATTTGGAGCCGACAGCATTGTACAGCAGAGAGAGAGCTTTTCAGACGTGTGCGTGATTAAAGGAAGAACACAGAGATCGCGGAGCAGCGCGTTGATTTAGAACGCCAACTTTTGTTGAATTTCGGAGAAATCTATAGACGCAAATAGACAAAGTGTAGTGAAATAAAGACCTAAATGTGTATTTTGGACTTTTTTTCACCACAAGTCTAAAAGAAGACATGTTATTGAAGACAAATAGCCTAAAATCTCAAAATTGACCAGTGAAAAAAAAACGATGTTTTTGCCTGCCGTGTCTCGCCTTAAACGCCACATCCTACCTGAGTATTGTTGCTGACCAGATCCTTCCCTTTATGACCACAGTGGATAATCTTCTGATGTTGTCGTGTCAAATTCACAAACTTTGATTCAGGTCTTCAAAATTGCTTCAAGTCTCAAAGAAATCTTTCAGAGTCGAGTTCCAGATCTCAGAATAATTAACTTTATTGAGCAGTTCAACAAAGTGAGAGGCCAGCTGGACATCTGAATTCACAATGGTTTGCACTCATGTCTTATACCTTTTTCTTATCGTTTGGTGTCCAATTAGCGTTTACATAAGTTATCTTTTTCTTTTTGCTCCTCCTCGTCACTTCGCCACGATTAGAAACCCCTGCATCGATGTCTTATTTTTATTGGTGGCGAGCCCTTGCGTATGCGCTTTTTTAAAAATGACTTCATATATGTTTTTTAGGTACTTTTCCTGTCTTGTCTTCTCACAACCTTTGACCTAGTTTTCTCTTCACATACTCTTTGACCTAGTTTTCTTCTAACATTACAGCATTTATTTGGGCCCATGTATGAGACAGATGAAATGCTCCAATAATGTCAACTGCCAGCAAGATGGCACGCCATGAATAAAGCTCAAATCATGTCAAACTGGTTTCTTGAACATGGCAATGAGTTCACTAAACTCAAATGGCCTCCACAATCACTAGATCTCAATCCAATAGGGCAGCTTTGGGATGTTCAGCCGACAAAACCGCAGCAGCTGTGTGATGCTATCATGTCAATGTGGACCAAAATCTCTGAGGAATGTTTCCAGCACCTTGTTGAATTTATGCAGGAATTAAGGCAATTCTGAAGGCAAAAAAAGGGGTCCAAAACGGTACTTGCAAGGTGTACCCAATAAAAAGGCCAGTGTATGTGCGTCTATGGTAGGCTACTTGAGTATTGGTATTTCAGAATTACTGATACAAGCTCTCTGTATCCATTTGGTGTCTATATTAAAAACCAATTAGGACTCATGACTGGCAGTATAGACACATCAGCTTCTAGTGGCACCATGTTTGGTTTCTCTGCCCACAAGTCACAGCACAAATGTGATGCCAAATCATGTTAAACTATAAGCACATTTCTGCAGTTTATCAACCAGTGTAATCATCCTCACACACTCCTCTCCGGCCAGACAGGCCCGTATGTGTGTGTCGCCGCACACGTGTGATCAGTGGCATGTGGTTTGGGTGTTGAGCTGCACGGTGCAGGGGAGATCTGTGCGCTCCTCTCCTGACAGGAGGAGGAGAATGGAAAGCAGGAGGTATGAAAGGGAGGGAACGGGTAGGGAAGTGAGGGATGAGGGTCTGTGGTTAATTCATCTTGAGATTTGCAGGGAGAAGCAGATTTAGATGCACACATTTTTCTCTCCTTCAAAGTTATATTTTTCTATATAATGTGTATAATATGTTTTATTACAATATTTTTCTGTTTGTACAAATCTTATTCAAAGCAGCTTAAAGAGGCCATATTATGCTGTTTTCAATCTTAGTTCTGTTTTTGTGGTCTACTAGAATAGGATTTTATTGCTGAATCTTCAAAAACACATTATTTTTCACATATTTTCCATTGTTGCAGCTCCTCTCTTCTCAGTCTCAGTAACGCTCTGTTTAGTTCCTGTCTCTATGAAGCCCCTCCTTCTGAAAAGCTCAGTGTGCTCTGATTGGTCAGCTGGATCAGTGTGTTGTTATTGGTTAAGCACTTCAAGTGTGTTTCGGAAAAGTCCCGTCCCTCACCATAACCGTGATTTTCAGCACACTACTAACTAACTCAACCAGGCCTCGTCCCTTTATTTTTGCGTATGCCTTGGGCGGGAATTATTTAAATGAGGAATATTGTGACGTGTTTGTTCCCAGAAGAAACTCAAGACTACAATGGAGGTGTAAACTGTACAATTCAGTGTAAACTGTGTTTACTGATATTGAGAATAACTCCCTCTGGAGGGACTTTGTGCTTTGTAACTTTACAGACCTTTTTCATGCAGCAACATTACACACTAAAGAAAGCTGAAAATGTAACAAAGCACAATAGGTCCTCTATTTAAATAGTATGATGTATCTATATGGATGATCTCACTGGAGTAAACTAGCAGGGTTGTGCATCATTCAGAATTTGAACTGAATTGAATTGGAAGTACTGTAGAACTATAATAAACTGAAGTGCAAAGAAATTCATAAAAGTGTTGTTTTTAACTAGAAAAACAGATGTGGTCATCATGACAAATTTTAAATGTTGGCTTTAAAAATTACCTTTTGGCAGATATAACATATTTTAAGTCGTCCATCAGGAAAATGGACCAATTTAGACCAAATTGAACACTTTAGTGTTTGTGGCAGCCTTTTAGCTTGTAATGTTTGGTAATCTTTGTTTTAATTGATTTGACCTCCAGCATTTAAAGAAAATGTGTTTGTAGGCATTGACCTGCAGAAACTGCCCGAAGCTGTGTAATCGTGACATTTCCACACACACACGGTTGTACTGAGGCTTTAGTGCTGTAAATGTAAAAAAAAAACCAAGCTTCTTATTGATTAAATCAGTTGAGATTTAGTCTGTTATGCAGGGCCGTTACATGGTGTCCTACAGTGCTGGTACATCAGCGTGAGACAGTGATTATAGCTGGAGGGATTACAGTAAGTGCTGTACTTTACTGATTGACAGGCTCAGCGCTTTAGGCCGAGGTTAGTATGGCTGATTGATCCACTTTCCCATCATTCTTTCAAACAGCAGCTTTATTTGGGAGATTTTATTGGCGATTAGAACCAGATTTACCCCAGATTAATGTTGTTGCTGCGATATGTATAGAAATGGAGCACGTGGGGCAGTTGTCACAAAGACTTTGGGCCCTATCTTGCACCCAGCGCAATTGACTTTGTACACCGACGCATATATCATTCCTATTTTGCACCCGCGCACAGCGGACTTTTCCCTCCGCAGATGCACGTCGGTAAATTAGGGAATGAACTTGCACTCCCGGGGGCGGTTCAGCGGAGAGAGGAGGCGTGTTCCGGCGCAAAAGTTCCTTGGTGCTATTTTGCGTTTCTAGGCAAATCCGCCATTATAATAGCAATCCGCCATGGACCAAGCGCGCCTGCTCTTAAAGGGAATGTGAGAGGACGCTCTGATTGGTTTATTTCACGTTACGCCCAAATCACACCTATGAATAATGTAGCTACTTCAGACCAACCCATTTTAGATTTGCGTCGGGCGCAAGAGTCATTTGTCCCACCGGTATAATAGCAACAGCAAAATAACAAAAGTTACTTGCGTTTCGCGTTTGATACTTGCGTTTCAGATCTCTATAATGAATGTCAAATGTCCAATTACACAAATGCTTGTTTTGGTTTCCAACACCTTCAGTAGTCTGAAATTAGATTTGATATTTGTGAATTTGTAGATTTGAACTGAAAGATGTTCTCAGGAGGATAAGAGTATTTTTCATAAATGTCTAGTTGGGGCAAGATGAAAATGTAATTGTATATGATATCTTTTGGCCAAAACAATGACATTGCTTAATTTTGTTGTATGTGACCTTTTACATTTGTTGCTGTTTCCTGAATCTTATGTTGAAAGTCTGTTAGGTTTATTAAATAAAATTTAATAAATGTTTAATAGTATGGAAGCCCTTTTTTGCCACATAAGAAAAAGGAAAAAAAAGCATGCTGTGGTAAAAAAAAAGTTTCAATTATGAGCAATGAGATAAAGTCTTAATAATCATATTCAAATTCAAAATTGAGATGAAATGTCTTATTTATGAAAAATGTGAAATTATGACAAAAATCAAGTCGAACTTGTGGCAGTCAAAATTGAAATAAAAAGTCATAATTATGGCAAAAAGTTAAAATTGTTCCAAAAATCAAGTTGTACTTATGACAGTCGAAATTGAAATAAAAAGTCATAATTATGTTTTTAAAAAAAGTCAAAATTGCTCCAAAAAATCAAGTCAACTTTTTTCAGCTATGCTGAAATAGTCCATATTTTAGCATGGAATAAACACTTCACACTTCACCTATAAGAGCTTTTGTTAGTGAAGCTTCTGTTAAATCTCAGTAAATTCAACAGACACAGTGTGATTTCGACTTTGCTTTCCTTCTGTAAGACTTCAGTTCCAGCGTGGGTTTGGCCTTCTCTGTGATTGGCGCTACCACCCCTGTCGTTGGCTCCGGTTCATATTCTAAGATTGATTTCATTTTGAGAAATGAAAACCTGCAAATGCTGGGGTGAGCTGATTTTTTTTTTGTTTCGTTTCCCATAGTCAGACGACCGCACTTCATGCAACAAACCTCGGCGGAGCGTTTAAGCGAAGGACATTTTTACACAGTACTGATATATCATTAACCCTCTAGACGCGTCCTTAGAGACGCTTACCATTGATCTTTTATGTGGCCTGTGGAATCCCGCCGTTCCTCCATTCGATGGGACACGAGGGGCTTGGGAATGCAGCGGCAATTGCTCTCCAATTTAGCGACTGGAGAAATAAGCAAATTTTCGTGTGGAAAGCAGCGCTATACGACGTCTCATATAACTCTAATTAAAGAGCCATTCAGGGCCGTGTTCTGCTGAAACCATTTCCAGACCTGTTTCCTCATCCCCCTCCCCTCCATCCCTGTTTTTTTCTTCTTCATTCGTTCATCTTACGATCCCAGTGGGGTACTATCGGTGAGGTATTTCCTGCAGTAAGTCTTTCCTGCGTGGCTCTCGCTCTCTGCCCAGGGAGCCGTGAACCAAAGCAGGCGCCCAGACTGACAGCAACAGGCCATCGGAGGGAGAAACCCAAGCTTCATCTTGGAAGAGTGTCCACGCTACGTCTCCCAGAATCAAATCCAAAATCAGCTTGTCCCTTTCAGTCGCAGGTCAGGGTGACCCAAAAACGGGTGATACAGTGCTGTGTACAGAACGCGCACTGGGGTGAATCTCACGAAACATTGGCCAGATCACATTTCACATATGTACTGCAAAAAACCTTTTTTTCTGGTTTGATTTCTTCATATGTTTGCGTAAGTGTGTTTGTGCGTGTATGTGTTGTATGTGTGTATGTATGTGTGTATACATGATTGTGTATAAGCCTGTGTGTATGTATGCATGCATGTATGTGTGTGTGTGTATGTGTGAGTGTGTTTGTGTGTGCCCAGTTTTTATAGATATTTTTAGAGTATATATATTTTTAAGTATATATTTGCATGTGTAATTTGGGTCAAATATGGTCAAACCCAGCCATTGGGTTAACTTTTTTTAACTAAAAATGTTAACCGAACGGTTGGGTTCGTCCATATTTGACCCAGGTTTGGGTTAAAACAACCCAGCATTTTTTAGAGTGCAAGTATAAAAATAATAAAAATAATTTATACGTGTGTACATATATATATATATACATACAATTATTTTTATACTTGCTGTAAAGGTTTATATATACTGTGTATATTGTGTGTACACATGTATAATTTAAATCATTTTATTAATAAACAATTGAACATTTTACTTTTGCATATGCTTTTGTAAAAGCATTTTATTAGATTATCAATAAATATTATACTATTTTAGAATTTTTCTAAATACATATTTTCTGTAGTACAGTAAGAAAATTGTATTTTAAATTACAACCATGAATTGAAAGAACTATGGATTATGGATGATGCATAAATCCTATTATGTATTTGTTTGTGTGCATTTCAACAATACAACAATAAGAACTGGGGGCGAAAATGTAAATAACTGTCATGGGGAAAAAAAGGCATGAAAAATGGTTTAATGGGACAACAGCATGTTTTTATACAAAATAGAAGTAATTTTATTTCCTTTTGATTTTGGATGCAAAATGTGAGCTATATTGTGTATATTGAGCTTTTCTCAGCTCACAGAGAGTCAGAGAGAGAGAGAGAGATGTAGTGGCGTCACCGCTCTGCCTCCGTTCCCTGACCTGAAAGAGACGTTCCTCTTTGAGTTTCTGTCAGGCACCGTGTGTGTGGAGCGGCAGACGAGCTCTATTGTTGCTGCTGTACGAGCGTAATGAAGATTTACACTGCAGACTCGTCGTTCTCAAAGCCCCGCTCGGCGCAGTCACTCCACTGAAGCAAGTGTTGGCTGTGCTGTTCACTGAACGCTTCTGATGGGCTTTTATGAAGCCTAATTTCAGCCGCAGTCATCTCTGCACACACATGATACGTCAGTCATGGGGTACAGGAATCTTAGTCGATTTGAAAATCTGATGAGATTTAAACTCTAAGGCCAGTAAGATGTTGTATGTGCTTCTTGCTTTACTGTGACCGTGACTGACCTCAGTACTCGAGGGGGCGATAGAGTTCACTTCAGATCCGGTCTGTGCCGGTAAACCAGCTGTGGTGTTGCTCAGGTAGATGGAGACTAGCTTCTCTTCAAACTGTTGCTGTGTAATGACAATAGTTGAGTGAAAAGAGGGAAAAATACCACTATTGCATTCAAACACATTTCAGAATGAAACAAATTCCTTTTAAAACTTTATTGTGAACATTCTTTCCTTCAAACTGTCTTTCCAACGTTAAAAAAATATAAAACCTTTAGAAGAAATTTAGAAAATTTTTGTCAAATTCTCTCTTTTTCTATTAAACTTTAATTATTTCTAACTTTATATTGAATACTCATTTTTAAACTTTCATTCTTTCTTTCAAAATTTTCTTTAAAAAAATTGAAAGATAAATTTAGAAAAAAAAAAAAAATGTCTTTGTCAAAATGTCTTACTTTTTCTATCAAACTTTTTTTCTAACTTTATATTGAATATTCCTTTTCAAAATTTCTTTCTTTCAAACTTTTTTTCTTTCATTCTTTCCATCTTTCTTGTAACCTTTGTCCTTTTTCATTCTTTTCATTTTTCTTGCAAACTTTTGTTTTATTTTTTCATTCTAGCTTTCTGGAAATTTCTAAAGTAAAGACCTTTCTCTTAACCTGTCAAACTTTGTTTCCTCCTTTCAAACTTTTCAGAATTTGCTTTCGAGTGTTGTTTCCTCATGTGAAACTTGGTCAGATTGTAATTTGAATAATCTTTATTTCAGACTACAGTTGGAGGAGCTTCACTGTGTAACAACATCGTTCTGCATTGCCAAAAGCTCTGTCAAAATGATAACAGCAATGAAATTATAAAGTGTTGAAGAAACTCAAGTGCTCCAGATATTCTGCTCGTTCTCTCTTCATCTTCTTAATTATATGTGTGGAGCTCGTCCTGTGTTTACACAGTATGAGATAGGAAGTGGTTGAGTGTCTTTCCATTCCCTGTTGTATTTCCCCGTTCGGAGCGGCCGATCCGGGGGTAGCTGCGGTCAGCTGCCCACATCTGCAGTTCGGAAAACGGTGAAATTTAAAACCGGGGCAAAATATACAGGAGAGATTCTTTTTTCATCTCGCTGCTCCCACAGAGGAGAGCAAGAATACGAGATTGGAGAAATGAGGGCTCAGGCAGACCTCTGCCGGATCTTCTTTCCATTTGGATGCGAGGCGTAATCCAGCGTAAGTGAAATCACATGGTGAATTATCCCGTCGAGAAGGCAAGACGAGCGCTGAAGGAGACTTTAATGATGATGAAGCTCTCCGGTTCCTCTAATGAAGCCGTTGATTGGACGCTTTCTTCATCTCGGCACACCAGACTGCAAACGTTTCCTTCTTTGAGACGTTTTAGACTACTTAACTCAAGCAATTACTTATAAACTGTTAAAGACAGATATACTGTGAGCTCCAGGGTCGTTAATTGACGGTATATGATTTGGTCCACATTATTTCAGCATTATTGGTCCACATATAAGCATGTTTAGCAGCGACATTCCTGGTGAAAAACTGATTCTGGAAAGAAATCTCTTTAGCTCCGCCCACCCCCATGAAGCACAGCGAAAACTACTTGCATCTTTAAGTCAATAGTTTTATATTTATGCATTTGTATTTTGATTGTCATTCGCAATGCTTCGTGGGATTGTAGTTCTTTCTCTGATTACGATCCGTTACGTACACAATCTTGTACCTTTGTCTTTTTGTCAGATTTCAAATAGTTTTTTTGCTTCAAATCGAAGTTTATAATGTTGTGATTCACCTGATTGTTTTGGTTCACGGCTTATAACACTTTAACAAAGACTTTTTTATAAATCCCGATGGGAAAAATGGGCAGGGAGTGTCGCACTCTATAGCAGGACAAGTGGGTGTGGCTTAATATTCTGTCTCTCTTTAAAGGGATAGTGTGCCCCAAAATAGAAATTCTGTCATAATTTACAACAGTCAACATAGCTTTGTGTGAGGAAAACTAACTGAAAATATAAACTTCAAATAAATATTGAAGAAACAGTTTAGCTAGCTTTGATTAGGTTCTCTTTCAGGCCTGAAACTGCATGAAAAGTAAAACAATCATAAAAGCTGTGACTTCCGGAGTCATATGGACTAATTTCACATACATTTATGGTGATTTTTGTCATTTTTAGAGCTTGACCGACATAGATTTTTATTGTATGGAAACGAGCTCCTGCAACATTCTGTTAAACGTGGAAGAAAGAAAGTCAAACAGGTTCGGAACAACATGAGGATGAGTAAATAATTATTCCTCCTGTTGAAGACTTGTCTGTGGGCTAAAAGTAGGTCATCTCCAAACCTGTTGCATTAGCCGAGCGTGTCTCTCTTCATTTCCCACTCTTTCTCTGGACCCTCTTCCTCCTCCTCCCTCCTCTGGGATTTTTTCATTTGCAATTACAGTAATATATAACATCAGGCATTGGGAGATTTAGAGCTTTACCTTGCATAACCCAGTGGATTTAACTTTAGGGCTTTGGTTTGACTCCAGCTCTGCCTGTGCTCAGAAACAAACGCAAACTCTATCTATATATCTATCGTTCTATCTGTCTGTCTATTTGTTGTTCTGTCTGTCTAATACACTACAGTTCAAATGTCTGTCTGTCTAATACACTACAGTTCAAACGTCTATCTGTCTGTCTGTCTAATACACTACAGTTCAAACGTCTGTCTGTCTGTCTGTCTAATACACTACAGTTCAAACGTCTATCTGTCTGTCTGTCTAATACACTACAGTTCAAACGTCTATCTGTCCGTCTGTCTGTCTGTCTAATGCACTACAGTTCAAACGTCTATCTGTCTGTCTGTCTAATACACTACAGTTCAAACGTCTATCTGTCTGTCTGTCTAATACACTACAGTTCAAACGTCTATCTGTCTGTCTGTCTAATACACTACAGTTCAAACGTCTGTCTGTCTAATACACTACAGTTCAAACGTCTATCTGTCTGTCTGTCTAATACACTACAGTTCAAACGTCTATCTGTCTGTCTGTCTGTCTAATACACTACAGTTCAAACGTCTATCTGTCTGTCTGTCTGTCTAATACACTACAGTTCAAACGTCTGTCTGTCTAATACACTACAGTTCAAACGTCTATCTGTCTGTCTGTCTAATACACTACAGTTCAAACCTCTATCTGTCTGTCTGTCTAATACACTACAGTTCAAACGTCTGTCTGTCTAATACACTACAGTTCAAACGTCTATCTGTCTGTCTGTCTGTCTAATACACTACAGTTAAAACGTCTGTCTGTCTGTCTGTCTAATACACTACAGTTCAAACGTCTGTCTGTCTAATACACTACAGTGCAAACGTCTATCTGTCTGTCTGTCTGTCTAATACACTACAGTTCAAACGTCTATCTGTCTAATACACTACAGTTCAAACGTCTGTCTCTGTCTAATACACTACAGTTCAATTGTCTATCTGTCTGTCTGTCTGTCTAATACACTACAGTTCAAACGTCTATCTGTCTAATACACTACAGTTCAAACGTCTATCTGTCTGTCTGTCTGTCTAATACACTACAGTTCAAACGTCTATCTGTCTGTCTGTCTGTCTAATACACTACAGTTCAAACGTCTGTCTGTCTAATACACTACAGTTCAAACGTCTATCTGTCTGTCTGTCTGTCTAATACACTACAGTTCAAACGTCTATCTATCTGTCTGTCTGTCTAATACACTACAGTTCAAACGTCTATCTGTCTGTCTGTCTGTCTAATACACTACAGTTCAAACGTCTGTCTGTCTAATACACTACAGTTCAAACGTCTATCTGTCTAATACACTACAGTTCAAACGTCTATCTGTCTGTCTGTCTGTCTAATACACTACAGTTCAAACGTCTGTCTGTCTGTCTGTCTATCTGTCTGTCGGTCTAATACACTACAGTTCAAACGTCTATCTGTCTGTCTGTCTGTCTGTCTAATACACTACAATTCAAACGTCTATCTGTCTGTCTGTCTAATACACTACAGTTCAAACGTCTGTCTGTCTAATACACTACAGTTCAAACGTCTATCTGTCTGTCTGTCTAATACACTACAGTTCAAACGTCTGTCTGTCTGTCTGTCTATCTGTCTGTCGGTCTAATACACTACAGTTCAAACGTCTATCTGTCTGTCTGTCTGTCTGTCTAATACACTACAATTCAAACGTCTATCTGTCTGTCTGTCTAATACACTACAGTTCAAACGTCTATCTGTCTGTCTGTCTAATACACTACAGTTCAAACGTCTATCTGTCTGTCTGTCTAATACACTACAGTTCAAACCTCTATCTGTCTGTCTGTCTTATACACTACAGTTCAAATGTCTGTCTGTCTAATACACTACAGTTCAAACGTCTATCTGTCTGTCTGTCTAATACACTACAGTTCAAACCTCTATCTGTCTGTCTGTCTTATACACTACAGTTCAAATGTCTGTCTGTCTAATACACTACAGTTCAAACGTCTATCTGTCTGTCTGTCTGTCTGTCTATCAGTCTGTTTGTCCGTCTGTCTAATACACTAAAGTTCAAAAGTCTGGGGTTGGTAAGATTCTTTTGAATGTTTTTGAAAGAAGTCTCTTATGCTCACATTATGCTGCATTATTATGATAAAAAAAATGCAGTAATATTGTGAAATCTTATTTCAATTTTTAAAAACTATTTCTATTTGAATATACAGTGTTCAACATTTGAAGTGGATCAAAAAAGTTCATCAAAGTTGTCCTAAGACTAGAACGGGATTGTTCAAAATTCATGTATAACATTGAGTTTTTGATCCACGAATGTTGACTACTGTATATTGAATATAAAATGTAATTTATTCCTGTGATCAAAGCTGAATTTTCAGCATCATTATTACTCCAGTCTTCAGTGTCACATCCTTCAGAAATCATTCAAATATGATGATTTCTAGAAAATGTATTCTTATGTATGTGTGTGTGAGAAATGCTTTACGGTAATGCAGCGAGAGTGTGTTGGCGTGTTCTTGTCCAGCAGTCAGCTCTTTTCTCCATCAGAGCTGATTGTATGTGACTTTATTTGAGTGAGGTTGGCCGGTTTCTGCTCGCCCCACTACAGCCAGTTTGTGTTCCTGCGGCCCGCTGGTCCACCTGGCCAGAAACCACAGCCTGTAAATCTCACGTAACCAAGCGTTCCAGCTAGCACCAATGTTGGCCAGAGGCGAGGGCAACGAGCTAAAGAGAGCGATCTGACTGGTGCAGAAAGAGGGTGGGATATTAACCGAGAAGAGCGTATTCCAGAGAGTTTAGAGGAGACATCATGTCATTTGATTCTGCTTGTACACAAGAAGCATTTTAATTTCTTTAGCGTCTCATGTACTCTCCAGCTCTGGGAGTTTTAAGATGTAAAGCTGCAGGGATTAGTTGAGTAAGAAGAGGATGAGGAGGAGGAGACGTGAGCGACAGGGGCCGCTGACTCGGTCAGAGGGATGTCAGGGCGGTCAGCACAGAGATTAGGAGCGAGTGATGGAGACAGATAGAGGTCTTGCTTGCATCAACTCAGTGCTCACGCAACCTGGAGATGAGTTTGGGTTTAGTTCAAGAGCAGGACCTCACACTGCAAGACTGCAGTCTCAGACACTGGCTTGTTTACAGACATTGAAGAAACGATTGCAAGGCTTTATCAATGCTGCTAATATATTAAGTTATACAAGTTATAACATGAATTAATGCTTTAGGTACCATGAACTAACAATTAACTAAATATTTTGCTGAATTTAATCAACTTAGCAATGCTAATTTTTATTAACAATATTTACCACACACACACACACACACACACACACACACACACACACACACACACACACACACACACACACACACACACACACACACACACACACACACACACACGCACACACACACACATACTTTGTTTATATATATATATATAGGCAGTTTAAATTCAGTTCAAAGCCATGGATTAATCTTAATGTTTTATTTTATACATTTATTTTGATTACTTTTTTAATCTGTCTGTGTTTATATCTATATGTGTCTATATTTTAAAGTGCATATATTTATGCGTTTCTTAATCTTACAATATAATTTTTTTATATTTATTTATTTTAGAAATTATATTTTGCATTATATATATTTTTATATATCTGTCTATATTCATTGCATTTTAAAAAATTGCACATTTTATTTCCGTTTGCAATGGGGAAAAAAGTTTGCAACCAACCAGCTCTGAGATGAATCTCAACATTGCAAAGTTTTATTTGAAGCGAAAAACTATTTTTTTTAATAAATAATGTAAAAATCTATTTAATCAGGGAATTAAATGCTCATTTCTTGAAGCATTTCCGTTGACGTATTTAACGATGGTACAATGTAAAACTCATTGAAGAATTGTGGGTAGTGTAGTACGTTACAGTGAATTCAGCAATGAAACATGACTTTTGGCTGACTTGCATTAATCATCATCAATTATTATCCTCAGTCCTCAGAACTTATGGTAGGTCTCAAAATATTTATGTTATCGATTTCTTAAAAAAAAAAGGTTTCCTGGAAAAAAAGTATGAGATTTACATTGCTGTTGTGTTATAGAAAATGTTTTAAACAAACGTGAATCGGTTCATCTTCCAAACTATCGTTTGTCTTTGCAATTTTTGTTTTTTTTTCTTCATCAACATTTGTTTACATTTTTCTCCTACTTATGGTGATGTTCTCTGCCTGGTTTGACGTTTCATGTTTTGGTTTATATATTAATAGACCTCTGTTGAAAAGAAAAAAGAGGCATAAAAAAGCGAGGGAACTAGAGGAGAGCAGAGTGGGAGGAACGGGGTGGGAAGCCAGAAGTGAATCATGAACTAAGTGCATTTCCAACCTTTGCAATCGGATTTTTCCAGTCCGTTTTCTCAGTGTCCGTGTCCCCTTCTCCAGTGTGTGTCCCTCCGACTTTTACTATTACAACATGTAAACTCTGCTTTTCATCACGCCATTTCTAATCAAACTTCTCTTTTTCTGATTAAGCTTCATACAAATAAATAGCTCGCTCACTAGGCCATTAATAATATTATTGCTTAATAATATGAAACAAAATAAGAAATGGCTATTGTAACATTTTAGTGTAAAAGAAAAATTGAGTATTTAAGAAATACCTAAAATGTCTAATAGTACTTTGAAATTACAATCCTTGGTAACACTTCTTTTCACTTTAAAAAAAAAAACACAATTTTTCATCGTCCTTACATGTACTTACTGAGTAAATTATGCATAATTACATGCAACTAACCCTAAAAAAAACCTTAGTAAGTACAGGTTAATTAATATTACTCTTAAATGTGTAGTTACACTATAACAAGGACACCTTAAAATAAGGTGCAACCCAGTACAAATGTATGGCTTTCATAATTTCTTCACTTTGGTTTTAATTTGGTGGAAAACCACAGGGAGCCATTAAAGCTTGGGTAGATGGTTGTTCCCAAAAGATGAATTGCGCAGGTCTAGTGCTATTGAAAAATATAGAACTTGAAATTTTATTTAGCTCTGCTAACATGCATTTAGTTACTTCTAACACTTCTACATTATGAAGTGTCTGTCAGCAGACAAGCTAGTGTTTTATTCTCATCAGAAGATGCTTTGATCATGTGAACAATGCTATTTCTTTAATATTTTGGCTAATTTGATCATGTTTTCAGCTTGCGATAATTGTGTTGCACATTTGGCTCCGTTCCAAAATTAGATTCCGCAAAATTGCAGCCAAGAGAAAATTCCCACCGCTTTTCCCTCAAAATTAGTGCAGAAAATCCGGCATATTCCACGTGGGCCAACAATGAACTGTGTAGCTCCTGAGTTTTTATGGCTTGTCAGTCTTGTTTAATTTCATTCATTCAGATCTCGCTCGCACACATGCACGTCTCCACGCATTTTCATCTGCTTTTCTGTTTCTGTCGCATCCCTCCACCTATTTCTCTTTTCTCCATCACTTTCCCTCACACCTCCTCTGCTTTTCCTGTTTTAGTCTCACCCCCTTGTCCTCCCATATCTCTCTCTCTCTCTGTCTCTCTCTCTCTCTCTCTCTCTCTCTCTCTCTCTCTCTCTGTCTCTCTCTCTCTCTCTCTCTCTCTCTCTCTCTCTCTCTCTCTCTCTCTCTCTTTCTCTCTCTCTCTAACTCTAAAAAGCTGTTTTTCATAAAGCGTTGGCTGGAATGGCAGATCCCAGAGGCGTAGTGTGAAACACTAGACTCTGATGGAGCGAGAGCCAAACAGACGCAGCCTCTCTCTCTCTCTTTCTCTGTCTCTCTCTCTCTCAACCCTGTCGACATGCTCCCAAAGTTCCTCTCCTGCAACTATCCTCTGCCCAGGCGCTGAGAAAATCGTTGTGCTTCCAAGTTAATCTAAAAGAATTGCTTGAGGTGTGTTACTTACGCGCATTCGCTTTTCGGTTAGCCATTGAATATGTGCCCTTTATCATTCAATGAAAGCGAATGGTGACTTCGGCTTAATACCAGATTTTCACTGAATAATGACTTAAATTCAGTCAGAATATAGCGCACAAATCATATGGACATCTTTAGGGTGCTTTTTCAATATTTTTTTGTCAAATATGGAGATTGACAGTTGCAATCCCTATTAGTCCTGCACGATTAATTGAAATAAATCCGAAAATCGTGATATGGCTTAGTGCGATTATCAAATCACAAAGACTGGGATTTAATGAAATGAGTAAATGCACTTTTAAACCTGCTTTATTCAACAATAAAGAAGCTTGAAGATCTCCCTGCGTTTTTTCACACCAAAAAATATTGTTCAATGTTTGAAAATGAAGAAATTACGAAAAATATCAGCATTGCAATTTTTACAGTGTTACTCAAATTATTATTATATTGGTATTTTAATCTTAAATACTATATTTTACAGTGAAATATTACAATATTCATATTAGTAATAATAATAATTATTATTATTGTAGTCGTATTGATATATAATCACACAAATTTGGCCCAACTGTGTAGACCAACAAACAAGCCCATTAAACCGCGAGTCACCTTATAAATCAGTTGCAATTTTTATCAGATAAATTGCAATTTGTTTTCCCCCCTAGTCTCTATCCGCTATCATTAAATGCATAAGAGCATTTTTTTATCAGGAGGTGTTTGTGAGGACGACTGTGATGGATCTTCTGGGTCTGGTCTGAGGTGTTCTTCGATTTCCACCGTTCCTCCTGTGGGATTCTGTTTCCTCTCAGCGAGCGCTCCTCATTCCTGCGAGACAGACGGAGAGATTTAACCTGGTGTTTATGACCGGGATGAGTTTGACGCATGACCTCCTGACACAGGATCTGATTTAATATTCTCTTATCGTGGAGGTGGCGTCCTGATGAACGAGCTGAGAGCATTAACGTCTTATCTGCTCCAACAGGCCCAGAGACAGATGAGATACAGGCTTAACTCCGCACCGACAGAGACCGGATTAGATTACGCGAGTTCAGGTTTATGAGTGGATTGATAGATGATGGGAATATATCAGCTTGAGCGCAGGATCGATGGTGAGCCGCTAAAAGCTTAAACGCGCAGCTCTCCTTAAATGACCTTAAGGACACTTGTGGGAACAAAAACTCTTCTTTTCTTTTTTTCATTCACAAGCCATTTTTTTTTTCATAATGTGAAGTATTTTTAGATTAATAAATTATTTGGGTTTTGTATTATTAAATGCAACAAGCTTTACACTTAAGAAAGTATAGGGTTCATTATAGTTCCAGGTGTAGTTTTTCCTCACAGATCGACTGGGAGAAATGAAGGAACATATCCCGTTCTCACATTCCCACATGCAGGACATGAAGAGGTCCGTCTGCTGTTGGGTCATGTGTTTTTCTCATGGTGCCGTGTATCAGTAATGTGTGTAGGATAGGGGGAAATGTAACAGAAGGAAATGTGTGTGTGTGTGTGTGGGCCTGGCTGACACTCGAGGCTTTTAAAGAAAATAGAGAGTCTAGACGTGTTTATTTGTTCGCCCTATCAGATCATGAGATAATGCTCGGACATACGGACTGGTGAGTTTCTTTCACACACACTGTTGCTTCCTCATTGTCACAGTGTAGCGCCATCTGCAGGTGGGATGTCTCATCTCACAGAGACTCAAAGGCTGCAGAGGATTTCCAAAATAACAATTTGTTGTTTGTTTTACGTTTAAGTTTTCGTTTTCTTTGTGTTCTTTTATTTCAGCTTCAGAAAATGCTTTTATTTCTGTAATTTTCATCTCAATTTTAGATTTAGTATATGACCCCCCCCCCCCCCCCCCCCTGTAGATGAACTAATTAAAAGCAGTGTTATTTTAGTATTATTTATATATGATTATAATATTTATTAATATTAAGAGTTAGCTTCTATATTTCATTTTTGTAGTATATTTTAGTAATATTATTGTGAGCATTTTTATTGTTTTTTTTCCAGTTTTAGTAATTTTTGTACTTTTATTTCAAATAGTTGGCAACATTTCTAATTTGTTTAAATGTTTTTCATCTAATATTTTACATTTTAAAATATTTTTTTTAGTTATTAATTTTAGTCAACTAAATCAACACTACTAGTAAATGAGTTTCCAGTTCCAGAGTTATAGTTTTGTTAGTTAGCAGTAGTGTTCATTTATTCCGATTTGCTCCCTAATTGAGATCTCTATTATCAGAAAAATCCACTTATGAACAGTGTTGGGGAAATGCATTACAATATTGCGTTACTTCCTAAAAAAGTGACTAATTGTGTTACTTAGTTACTTTTTGTGGAAGGTAATGTGTTGTTAACTTTTCTCACCTGGGCTGGGCTTGTTTGTTTGCGTTTTATTAAAAATAAAAAAGGTTTTTGCAAATGTAAAGGCCCTTTAACATCAGAAGTGAAATGAATAAGCCTCAGACTGAAATGCTAACTGCACTGCACTCCTGTACAGAATAGGGCGCAACTCAAACAAACCTTTCAGATGTGCTGCCATTCTGGATCGCAGAAGAATAGGACATGAGCAGAAAGTTCAACACACTTGATTTTTTTTTGTCATTTTTGCTTATTCGTATGATTGAATTGGATCATTGAAGGTTCTCGGCAAAGACATTGGTTAATAAATTGAGATTAAATACATAAAGTAAATTTTTATTATTTAACATGCTTAATTATTGCAGGTTTGTGTAAAATTCTGAGTTTGCATTTCACTGTTTTCATTAATTTCGTGGAATACACAACGCCTCTGAACTTACGATTTTTCTCAACATGGGGACAGGAGAGCTGTCAGTCAAACAAAGTAACTTGAGATACTTATTTGAAAAAGTAACTCCGGTTTTGTTGTAAATTTAAAAAGTAATGCATTTCTTTACAAGTTACTTGAGAAAAGTAATCCGATTGTGTAGGCTACCCCAAACTCGAATTCTGAATTCAAAACATGTTCAGAAATATATTTCAAAAGCGAGTTGACACTTTAAATATGTAGTGCGCTACTTGTTTTAGTGCAGTAGCGTGTAGTGCAGCTGACAACTAGTCTAATAGCCTGACTGTAGTTTAACTATTCCTTCATGCTACAGGCCACCGTATCCCACGCTCCTCTCTCTCACACACACACTATCTCTCTCTCTCTCTCACTATCTCTCTGTCTCTTTCTGCCATTCAGACGCTCATTAGCTGAAATAAGCACATGCGCTCTTTAACAGCCGGTCCTTTATGTGTTTGTGTGTAGTTTTACAGCGCTCGTAAAACACCTCCACTCAGTTTGGAGTGATTATCTGTGCGTTTACCAGCCCAAATAAATCCGTGGAGGGTTTTCAGCTGCTGGAGTGTTTTTGCTCTGGATTTCATGGTTTTGATTGTGCAGTTGTGTAACGGGAGCGAGACTGGCCCTGCGCTGGGTTTCCGTCGTGTTGTTGTTCTCTGTTATTGAGATGCTGGAATACATTTCGGAGAAATGGTGTGTGAATGGTACTTTATAGTGTGTTGTGCATTGTGTAATGGTGCCGTGAAGAGGGAAGACCTCACATGAAAACCAGATGGACGTCCTGAAACAAAGAGAGAGTAGAGGAGTCTCGGCATTAAGCCTGGTCCACTTTACATCTTATTCTGGTCAAAAAGCGTCCATTTACACTGGAAGAGAGCGTCTGATTGACATGTGAATCGACCAACTACAATGTGTGTTTCTTAATGTGTGTTTGGAGTGTTATTTACTGCTTGTTTATCGCTTTTCTAAAGCACTGTTCATACTGAATAATTTTTTTTCTAAATGACATTTCACGACTTATTTCATGATGTCAGTAGTTTTCTTAGTTTAGTTTTCTAAGGTAATGTCTGAATGTGGCTGGTATTTATGGTCATGTGAACTGGATACTTTCACATTAATTTAAATCATTTTTATTTATAAATATATACCATCATTTTTTTTTAAATCTGTGTGTGTGCGCGCGCGCGATTAGTTAAATAAATTAATTGCACATCAGATTTGTCTGAGAAATTACCCCCAAAATATAAAGTCATTATTGTGTTAAATTAGTAAAGCATCAAATAGACATTACAAAACGTAGCTTTAGACTTTTTCTTTTTCTTTTTGATTCATCAGAATTTATTGTACATACACTTTTAGGCTTCAGTGGCCATGAGGGTGAGTAAATGATGACAGAATTTTCATTTTTTTGGGTGAACTATAGCCTACTTTTAATGGGCTTTTTATTCATATGGAAATATGAAATACTTTTTTTAAATGAAATGATACTCTAAATAAGAAACTAAAACTGCCAGTAGGTGGCGGTAAATGTCTCAATGAGCAAGTCATTGAATCATTCATTCGATTCGTTCAAACGGCTGATTCATTCAGAAATGAAGTAAATTGCTCTCTTTATGAATGAACCATTGAATCATTGCTTGATTTAATCAAAAACGCGGATTCATTCAGAAACGAAACACCGCTGTGTGTTGCTCAGAGACGCACGACAGTTCTTTGGCTTTATATATTTTTTGTCATAATTGAGCAAAAACAGACAATATTGTGTCTGAAATATAACACAATATTAACTTCTTATTTATTGAGCTGTTGTGTTATATCAGTATCTCATTTACACTCTTGCTATCCGGAACAAAAACATCACTCGTGTGAAATTTCGCTGGTTACTCGTGTGATATTGCTACATCATGATCAGGGCTGGGACAATAAATCGATGCATCGTGAATCGAGAAATGATTCTGAGATTTTCCGAACGCATTGCGATGCTCTCTTGAATTGATTCTGAGCTTAGTTTTTAACAGCAGATGGCGCTGCGTACTTTAGAAACAGCCGTACTCACACACATATTATGTATATACACAGTATATATAACAACGTCTTTGCCTCCACCTCAGTGTTTGCTCTTTTTGACTAAGATTTTGGATGCTCTCGATTCACTCTGCTTTCAATCCCACAATCCCCTGCGTGAGCCACAGAGAAAGAATTGAAGACACGGCGCACACATAAGGTCAGGGTGTGATGGCGTGTGTTATATTGTGGTCGTAGCCCCACTCTCGCTCGGTTGCGTTCACTCCATCATGCAAGAACAGACCAGCTCTCTCTGATCTCAGCCAACACGTCTCTCTTTCGCTCTTCCTTCTACACTCCCTCTGCTCCACTTTCTTGGCAAGATCCGACGTTCCCACAGCTCAGCCACGTCTCTCTCTCTCTCCCTGTCTGTCTCTCTCTCTCTCGGTTTCAATCTCTCTTTCTGGCGAAACTGGCCTCACATGATCCACACACACACGCTCATATCATCCTCACATCTTTTATACTCTGATATACAAGCTGACTTGTTAGCATACTTCACATACTTCAGCCTGTAAACAATCATCCCAGAACCCCATTATTTCACGTTGCGCCTGAATTGTAGTTTCTGAAACCGTTTTTCTGTGATTATGAATCTCTCTCATGAAAACAGTCTTCCAAACAGCACAGACATACTTAGAAAGTTATCATTTATTAGTGGCGTGTGTGCTGCTAAGGCAAGAATCACTACTTCAGGTTCATACTCTGTGTTAGTGATCTGAACAAACCCCTAACGCTAAGTATAACACTTTCATGCATAATTCATAGCATAACAAATGTGAATTAAATCTCAAATCATGTGTGTGTTTGTTTGTGTTTTTTTTTTTTTTTTTAACAGTCGGATGTTTTCAGATTATAAAACAAGCAGGAAATACTAAAAACACCCTCAATTACTTAAATTACATTAATTTAGTGACCATTAAACAGTCATATTTTCTTCAAAAAGAGTTGTTTAGAAATAATGTTATATAAATATTAAAGCCTGCATTAAAGAATAATACATACTGCAGTACAGGTTAAAAGAAGGTAAGAATTTTTTTTTTGTTGAAAGAAATTTATATTTTTATTCAGGAAGGACACATTAAATTGATTCAAAAGTGGCAGTAAAGAAATGTTTTATACATTTAAAAAAATTCCATTTACAATAAATTGTTCTTTTGAAGTTTCCATTAATGATAATTCTGGAAGAAAAATATATCATGGTTTACACAATAATATTGTTGCAGCACATTGACGATAATCAGAATTATTTCTTGAGCATCAAATCATCATATCAGAATGATTTCTGAAGGATCATGTGACACTGAAGACTGGAGTAATGATGCTGAAAATTCAGCTTTGATCAGGAATAAAATACATTTTTAAATATATTAACATAGAAAACAGGTATTTAAAATTGTAATAATATTGCACAATTTCACAGTTTTTACTGTATTTTGATCAAATAAATGCACCCTTGGTGAGCACGAGAATTATTTCAAAAAAAGATTACCATAAACTGTAGTGCATCTTTGGAGTTCAGAAGAAAGCAAACATTATTAAGTTGTTTAAATTCTCTCTGAGGTGTTGCACGTCATCTTTTTTCCAAGCTCACCGCCAGGTCGTGTCAGTGTGACCACATGTTTTACTCTAAATAAAAGTTTATTTCAGGCCAACGTTTACCTTCCTGAGGTCAGCAAACCCTTTTTTCCTGTGTCCTTCGCTCCCTGGTGGCCGCTGAGAGTTACTACACCCCTCCGCACTCAGATTTCATCACAATCACCACTGTGATACTATTTGCACCCCAGACGTTCCTTTCACACTCGCTGCTGTGTGCTGCATTTATAAGTGGCAGTGTTTGCATGGATGTAAATACAGATGGAAGTTTTAAATGCTAAATTGGGGCGACGGCACTGAAATCACAGCGTGCAAAAACACCCACGGAGAGATGCGTCCGTGTGTGTGTTATCGCTCTCCTTTAGGCTCAGTTCTGCATGGGTAGTAAATGGATTAGATTACGATAAGGTGTGTGTGTGTGTGTCTTTGATGTGTGTACATAGTAAATGTATAGATTAGATGTTGGCCGTTATCCTCTGAGAGCGGCAGACTGTGTCTATCTGTGCCAGCTGCTTGGTTACATCTCTCTAATCAGACGAGAAGAGGACAGAACATGAAAGAGATGGGCGGCATGCCAACTTTCTCTCGCTCTGTTTTTCGCTCTCTTTTTTCTCCTTTTTTTTTTCCATTTCCAGTTTTTCAGTTCTCAGCCATACCGCGTGTCCACGCTTCTTTTGCGTTAAAGCTGCTGTTGTGATTGTGAACGTCTCTATTCCCCCTCCCCGCTCTGGTTCTCACCGTCTTTCTGTGCGCCGGGTGTGTAGTTGGCACGGAGCGGGCACAGACGGGCACACAGATGGGCAGCGGGCGATGCAGGGCAGATCCCTACACACCTGCTCCTCTTTGGCATGACCCAGACCAGACAAACACACACACACACACATGCGTAAACAGAAACGTAGAGAATCTACATTTGTGTGACCGTAAACAGAACGTGCGCAAGGGCCTTAAAGGAACAGTTCATCCGAGAATGAAAACTCTGTCGTCATTCACTTACCCTTATGATGTCCCAAACCAGTCTTGTTATTGTTCAATACAACTAAAACTTTGTTAATTGAAATAAAGCTGAAAAATATTGTAATATAAATATTAGCTGAAACATTTGAATGAAAATGAGAAATGTTGCATTGCAATTAAGTGAAATAAAAAAAGTTAAAGTACTATGCTAAAATGAAAACTGAAATAAAAAATAATTTAAGGCGGAATGGGAATATAAAAAGAAACCAAAACTAATACAAATGACAAAGGCACAAATATTAATAAAATTAAAATAAATATTTTCATGTATGAATAAATTTATAAAATAAGACATTTTATACTAGTTTAAATTGGTGTACCGTATACTAATAACTTATATTATTTGGAAAATACTTGGTTTATATCAAGTTTTTTTCTAGTCATAATAATACTGTTAGATGTATTTATTTAAAAATAAAAGTTAATTCAATATATTAATAAATACAATAACATAAATACTAAAATAATAGTGCTTTTCATTTTTTAATCTGCAACACTGAGGAAGTTTGCATCCTTTTTTTCTTTTTGGTCCCACTTTATATTAAGTGGCTTTAAGTACTATGTACTTACATTGAAATTAACAATTTAATACAATGGACTTATTGTGTACATGCATGTTTTTACATTGTACTTATATTTTAAAAATACCAGAATGTAATTACAGCGGTAATTAATTTATGTATTTACATTTGTAATTACACAGTTGACCCTTCCCTTACAACTTAACCCACCCTTAAACTTAACCATACCAGCACACCTGTCCCTAACCTTACCCGTATCACACCGCAATAGCAGCAAAAGTGTTTTACAATACAACCTGAACACTAAGTACATTGTACTTATTTTTCGATGTAAGTACATAGTACTTAAAGCCACTTAATATAAAGTGGGACCTTTTTTTTTTTGTATTATATACTAAAGCTAAAACTAAGATGAAAATGATTGGGGGGGGGGAGCATTTTCTTAAGCTGTAATAAAAAATAAAAAAAACTTAAGAAATATGGAAAACATGAAGTCATTCAGGAAACAGATTGTTATATCTAAGAACTATACATTAAAGCACCATACAAATAGTTAATATGGCTCATACTGTATGTCAAAAATGAGGTTTCAAAAGACTTCATATAGAGTGAAAAACTTGTAATGGCGTCTGACCACATTTTTCTTTCAGTGTGTGGAAAAGTGCAGCGTGAACGCTCTACCAAACATCTCCTTTTAAGGTCCACGAATGAAAGTTAAATGTGATTGGAATCACATAAGGGCGAGTAAACAATCACCAATTATTTTTGTTTTTTTAGTGAACTATCCCTTTAACTTATACATGTACAGCCATCATGCAAACGATGCTCAATATGCAATATGTGTGGCCAGCGATTGCCATCGACAACATTCACACACTCACCCAAGCGCATACAAATGCACATATGTGCCAGAGGAAACACAAATCCATGCCCAGTTTTTCACCGTAATACCCGTGTGCATATGCACACGCATACATGCTCGCACACACACTTACATGCAAACTCCAAACACACCTGCCACTTTTACACGTTCCCATTTCATATCCGCTCCCCGTGAGCGTTCACATACATATTAATCTAGAAGCATGCACAGGGCCGGGGGGGGTCCGGAGCAGGTATAGGCCCCCTTTAAAAGCACAAGCTGCCTGATTTCATTCGCTGCAGGGGCTGCTGGGAAACGCAGGGCTGAGGGGGCGCGGGCACAGGATGGAGTGTGCTTTCATAAGATAGGAAATGAATAAATAAGTGCCGGTGGAGGGGGGCAAATACTCAAATAAAGTCCAATAAAAGAGCTCAGAGAACATCTGTGTGGGATCGCCGTGGGGATTAGGAGGGTTTGGAACATTTTAAGCGCATTACGGATTAAAAAAAAAGGTCAGAATGTTTAGCAACATACCGATAAACCTCTTAAGCAAAACCCAATTGGAAAAGCTGTGCTGCCTCTTCATTCTGCACCCGTGTGTGTGTGTGCGTATGTGTGTGTACCTAGGGTGTGGAGGCGTGTGCATTGGTTTTTTGTTTTTTTCAGAGAAATGCATTGCACATTTTCATGCGGTAGGCTATACATTTTCCATGTATTTGTCATCATAAGCCGTGACGTTTGAATCCAGGGGATCTAACATGTCTCTCCAACTAAAACACACACTGAAAGAGAGAGAGAAGTAATGTTTTCTCTTTGGGTAAAGATAAATTTGGACCAATTTCACTTGAAGTTAAATCAAAATTGACCCTTTTACTTTCTTATTTTACTTATGGACTTTTTGTGCACATACTTTGTGTGTTCAAAAGTTTGGGATCAGGTTATAAGTTTATATTTTAGTTATCTTTCATTGAAATGTAATCACTTCAGTTCAGAGGCTCCGCCTCTAAAACAACTTTGCTTTCCAGTTGATGTCATGTTTTTTATGCTGTAGAGTTGTTGCTAGGAGTTAAATTGAACTGTAAAACCCTCATAAAGAAACAAATTGTTGAACCTTTTGTGGTAGTACTTTATAAATTTGCTAGTATTTGAAGTAATATTCAATAAACAAGTGTGTTTATTTGGGAAGCGCTAGTTAGGATGCCATGTAGATTTTTAGCGTAGATGCTTTGGTGTTTTGCGTGATTCTTGCGTGGTTAAAGTAACATTACAGATGGCACAGGTTGAGTTATGTGTCAATGTTGAATATTCAGGGTTAGGGGCTTGTTTAGTTCACTAACACAAACTTTGAGAAATAAAGTGATGCCTTTACAAAAACATTTAGAAGATCCTATAGGTCAAACCCATTTAGTTAACCTCTATAAAAGGCAGAACAAACCAAAATGGTGATTATAATAACAAATATGCCTTTGCTCATTTATAAATATGTGCATGCTAATTTAATCAATTAGACGTTGTCTTGTAAGAAATGGGTGTGTGAATGATCAACACTTGCTGTTTAGGGATGGTAATAGTTTTAAATACCCTGTCAAACAATTGTTTTCAATTTTAAACTTACTGAAGAAGTGCTTTACCATTGTAAAGACACTTTTGTAATGTTAAAACCCCATTGCCACTGTGTGTGTATGTGTCGCGCAGTATCTTTGGCATGGTGTGTTCAGGGGTCCTTTGACTGTGTGTGCTGGGAAGATAAGGATTAGCATGAACATCGTTGGATGCAGTAGCATGTGTGTGTGTCTGTGTGTGTGTGTGTGGTTGCATGCTGATAACAGTGTTGATTGGACTCCATAGGCTGGAGTCTGTGCTCTAATAATGGACAGTCTCTCCTTTGTGTGTTTGAGTTTTGATGATCTGGCCCCCTGCTCATCCACGCTTTGTCTGTGCCCAATAGCGCGGCCTCTCTCATTCACTGGCGTCCAGTTCTGCATAGTGAGCTTCACTAATGTGCCATGTAATTGGATTGGAGGTCATCCGAGACGTCTCCTTAAGCTGCGCTCATACCTCCACACCACCAGAGGGCGCCAATCAATACGGAATAAAGCTGTTCTGAATTCACACAATCCATTGGTAGCCATTATTTTGTTTTGGTATTTAGTTCTGTTCAAAATTGCCCTCTATACCCTCATTCACTATTCCCTACATTACTCCACTAATGTAGTCCATTTGAAAGAGTGAATGAAAACCAGCGAGTGAATTCAGAGACTGTGTGCGCCGCTTACATCATTTGAAACTTGGCAAACTGGCAGCTCCAGTAGTAATGAAACGATTTATCTTGAACTCTGTCATGGAAACTATTATTAAATTTAATAATCAAGTAAAAGGGAATTAATACCTTTATCATATTACGCTGTAGACACATTGGACCAGCAGTTTGGAAAATGGATGATGTAGGCGACATCTTCTGGTCAGATTTGTGAATTAATTCGGCACGACCCTCAAACTGTTTCAAACAGTGCATTATGGGTATTCTCTAGCCGTTGAGTGTACATCAGTTGTACACTCATTATTGTGGGATAGAATGAGTGCACTCGATAACGTCTACTATGTTTTCGGGATCACCACTACAAATGTCTGTCCCCTTAAATAGTGCCCTATTTATATGATATATGGGGCGATTTTAGACGCAGCCAATTATTCCGATTAGAATCCAATTTACAATCTAGAATGCAGTGAAATTTGATCATTACCGGCCTGCACATGGCTGCCAGATTGCAGCACTTATATAGTACTTAAATTAAAGTAAATATTAAAATACTTGCATGTTTTATTTCTACTAAGTCGGCAAGGCAACATTTCGCATTTTTATTTTTTTTATTTTTTTTATTTTTTATTTTTTTTATGGAAAATTCTAAAAATAAAAACAAATTCAAAATATGAATAAATATAATATATAACTATAATAGTGCCTCAGTAATACAAAACACTTATTTTTATTTTATTTTTACAGATTTTTAGGAGTTACGTTTTTTTTTTAGGGGGACTCAGGTGAAAGACGGGGACTTGAACTACTGTACATCATGCTACCATTAAAGTAGTTTTTGTAAGCATTTTTATAATGTATAACATTTAAAATGAGATTGGATGAGTAAATCAAAGGGCTTGGGTTGGCTAAAGCACCATTACTGACGTGTCAGCTCACGGTATCGGCTCACAGTATCAGCATCTGCGAACAAAAAGCGATATTTTTCCCCGTCAATTAGCATTTAGCACAAGTAGCTGAAAATAACCTTCATTTGCGAGCCTTTTAGCGTACAGTGTGTTGGATGAGAGTTTTTCTCTCTGTGAGAGGAGTGTGTGTCTGTGTGTGGGTGCTTTTGTAAGCTAGCTGGAATGCTCTGGTACCGCCAATGCTAAGATGGCTGCCAAGCGCTAAGATGGCTGCCAGGATTCCATACAACAACAGCAGCAAGCGAACGAGGGGTGCGAGAGAGAGAAAAGAAGGAAAGAGGGGGCTGACGCGTTTGTTTTTTCCTTCGAAATGTATAGTGTTGTTTTTTTAAACCACATTCTGTTGATGCACGTAATTAGTGGTGCATGCTAAGTCTAAACACCACTACTGTTATTTCTCATACTTTGAACAGATTCAAGCCATATTTTTGAGACCAGAATATTATAGAGGGGTGGGCTGGTTTGACTTTAACTAGTAAGCGAGCACCCAGAACCCTGCTAGCAATTAGCAAACATGCTAAAAACACTTAAATAACATAAGTATCATTGGCAGAAAAGGTGACACATTTATCAATACTCAGCAGAGACATGGAAAGGCCAAAGTAACCAAGTGACATCCTTCTGAGGGTCTATAGTATCAAAACCACGGTGCATATAGAAAAAAGGGGTTGGTGAGTCTTGGCCAACTCAAACAGCCGCAGGGGTCTGGTCTCTCTCCAAGATCACTATACTTTCTAAGATAAAAAGCCTACGGAGACATTGTCCAAACAACTCGATGGCTGCACACCAGCCTTTGTCTACATCTTATGAGCTATACGGCAGAGTTGGGTTTCACCAGGCTGCTCTCGGATGTATATTTTGCAGATTTATATTTCAGATTAGCAGCGCAACTTCAAGCCTAAAATGGACAAGCCTAAAGTGTGTGTCGCTGTGTTTTTACTCGCTAGAAGACAAAAAAACAACTAGACCCGGCTGACCAATTCCTGAAGTGTTTTTTTTTAACGCACCTGGGGTCTGTGTTGCCGGGCGAAAGATCTTGTTTCATGTTCGAAAGACTGTATTGTGGTTTTATGACTTCATTTTTTATATTATTATGTTAAATTTATAGAATATAAGCTTTATTTATTGACCCAGGCAGAATTTGATTCTAAAAAGCCATGTGATTTGAGGTATTATTCAAGTCTAGTGTAGGCGTTTAGTACTTTTTACAGGTTTGTTTACTAACCAACCCAAAGTATGAGAAATAGTTATTGTAATATGACAGACTTGCACTACTGAAAGATGTCAGAAAGATTTTTTTTCTTTTAAAGAAATAGAACACATCAAATTGATCAAAAGTGTCAGTAAAGACATTTATAATGTTAAAAAAGATTTATATTTCAAATAAATGCTGTTCTTTTTTAACTTTCTATTCAGCAAAGAATCCTGGGGGAAAAAATGCATTACAGTTTCCAAAAATTCGGAAATGTTTATTGAGCATCAAATAATCATATCAGAATGATTTCTGAAGGATCATGTGACACTGAAGACTGGAGTAATGATGCTGAAAATTCAGCTTTGATCATAGGAATAAATTAAATTGTACAATATATTAACATAGAAAACAGTTATTTTGAATTGTAATAATATTTCACAATATTACAGATTTTACTGTATTTTTGATCAAATAAATGTAGCCTTGGTGAGCATAAGAGACGACTTTCAGAAATCACACCAACCACAAACTTTTGAACGACAGTGTATGACAAGTCAAATTCCAACTAACAAGACAGAACATCAGATTTCATATATAAAGGTCCAAAATGTTCCTGAATATCATGTAAATGATCCAGAACCGGAGCACATTTTGCATGTCTCATTTCCAGCTGCGTCGCCTCAGCGCTACATTGAATGTGTGCTGGCAGAGAATATTCCGAATGTTCTACATCTGCTAATTGATTCAGGCACCTTTGGACTGAACCCAGACGTCCCATGTTTAATCTGCTCTCTTTTTTTCCCTCCTTCCTTTCTCTCTCTCTCTCTCTCTCTCTCTCTCTCTCCCTCTCTCTCTCTCTCTCTCTTTCTGTCGGCTTTGCAGAATCTGGACAATCGGATAACTCCAACCAACAAGGAGAAGCAGACATCAAGCCTCCGCCCAATGGTGTGTCAAGCACGACGAAAATCTCTCTCACACACACACACACACACACACACAGTCTAACATCTACATCTCCTAAAGGTTCCCAAAGGATTTTCTAATGCCAGACGACACCGAAATTAAAGCCTGCATTTAGTTATAACTTAATTTAAAGGTGCCTGGAAGAACCAAAAAGTGGGTTCTTGGTTCCCCCAAGAACCGTTAAGTTAAACATTTTTAAAAGAACCACTCTGAAGAAAATTCCATTTAGTCAGACAAATCTATTTTATAGATGGCAAATATTTGTTATTCGGAATTAGTTGGGTGTTTTTTCTCCTGTTGTAGTTTTTTGTTGTTGTATAGAAGTAACTCTATATAAACTTGTCAGTTTGCTAAACAAAGTGAAACGCAAGTTAGACAAATTAAGAAAGTTCTGCTTTGCTTAAAAAGTGTATTGAACTTGGATCCATGAGTAAAAACCATTAGTTTGCTGAACTTACTATATTATGTTGGTTGAAATAGCAGACTAGCTTTAATTGAGGTGATAAAAATACAACACATTTCACATAAGTTGAGTATGCTCAAAGTCCTCAAGTTTGAGTTTGAGGACAGTGCATTTTTTTCACAGTGCATTTTTGTAGTGATTTTAATAATCTAAAGAAACTTTTCCCCTGCAAAGAACCTTTTCTCCAATGGAAAGGTTCTTCATGGAACCATAATGGAAATAAAGGACCTTTAGTTTTAAGAGTTCTTATGTCTTTCCAAACTCATGACTTTCTTCTGTGGAACACAAAAGGAGATGTTAAGTAGAAGGGGTCTCATTGCCCACTTCCATAAAATGAGTGTCAACGTTCTGCTAAAGTTCAACTTTTTGCTCAACTTTGTGTTCCATAGAAGATAGTTATACAGGGTTGAAACTGCATAAAATGTTAGTAAATACTGCTGGGTTTAATTTTAATTTTAGATGTGCTAATCCTTTAAAAAAACAGTATGGTTCCATGTAGAACCTAATTGAACCACAAAGGTTCTTTCTGCAATGGAAAGAACTTTTGTGGTTCTATTAAGTTATACGTGGAACCATAATGCAGATATAAAAAAAAAAAAACGTATTTTATAGTTCTTTGTAGGTCTTTAGATTATAGATTATTAAAATGTTCTATACACTAAAAAAAACTGTTATTTTACAGACTGTTCACTGAATGGTTCTCCTATGATAGTGCCGTATTAACCCCTTATTCATTCACCCTAAAAAATGGTTCTTCTAGAGGGTACTTTCTTTGCTGAACATACAATTCTGCACAAAATATACCGGTATATTTTTTTTTGAAAAGGCCTGATTGTTCAAGAAGCAGTCTGCTTGAATCTTCTAAACACTCATCTGATGTTGTCTGATTAATTAATCTGATAAAAGACGAGCTGTGGTTAGCACTGGTTGAATCGGCATGATGAAATCCCTGCGCTAATCATCGTGTCAGCCGCCATATTCCACTCCAGCCAGTCAACAGATGGATCTGTGGGTGAGCCGCTCTCCATAGACGTGCAGATACGGGGCGATTGATGCTGTACAGCGGTTTATTTACGTTAGTAAAGTCACATGCACACCGTGACTTTCGCTCGCCGCGAGTGCGCAGAAACGATTTCCATCGGAGTTTATTATAGTACAGTGTTGCTATGCCGGCTGTGACGGAGAATGGTGAAACGCTCATAAATCACTCCGTGATTGGCTGATGGGAACCACATGGCTGTGGCGCAGGCGACACTGAGCTCATGCGCTGGCCTCGCTGCGGTTAACCCACACACACACACACACACACACACACACACACACACACACACACACACACACACACACACACACACACACACGCTGACCTCAGCCAGCACTACAGATGGGTGTGGAAGCATGGCTCATTCACCCGTTTTGCCCACACACACAAAAGTACATATTGAAATCCCATATGCACAGCAAAAGCAAATACGTTTGTATATTTGTATGCAGTCTCACACACACACACTTCAGCTAAACACACTCTTTAGAGTGTGACATAAAGCATTTTTAGTGTCCTCATTAGGCTTTAGCTGAGATTGGAGCGCTGGGTTGGAGTTTAACCATAAGTACAGGGTTGCCTGTTATTCCTTGGAGATGGAGAACATGTGCCAGCCGATGACTGTAATTATATGCTCCCGGCCTTTTTATGACAATTGAGCCGTGTTTATTTTGTGTGTGCGTGTGTTTGACAGGTGCAGATGAGTAAATATGGGTTTTTTTCCCTGTGTGATTTGTTGCTGTAGTGTGTTTTCATTTCTGGTCTCTCTATCTCTTTCTCTCTTCAGGGCACTTGAGTTTCCAGGACTGCTTCGTGACGTCAGGCGTGTGGAACGTGGCGGAGCTGGTCCGTGTGTCACAGAGTAAGTCACATGAGCAGCCGCCCCGTCACTCTTAAATATCAACATTTTATTTTTTATTATTGTAAATACTTAATCACAATTTTTTTCAACTGTAACATACTAATAAACAGCAAAAAGCTAAAAATTAAATAAAATGTACACTTTTTTTTTTTTTTGAAGTAAGGTTCTGTGTTATTTTATAGTAAAATGTAATTTATTCCTGTGATCAAAGCTGAATTTTCAGCATCATTACTCCTGTCTTCATTGTCACATGATCAAGAAACATTTCTGATTATTATCAATGTTAACAGTTTTGCTGCTTAATATTTTTATGGAAAAACTGAACTTTTTTTCATGATTCTTTGAGGAATAGAAAGTTAAAAAGAAAATATAAATATTTTGTAAAAAACAATGGCATCTTCACTGACAAGGTTTTTATAAACTCGCTTCACTGGAGAAGCATGTCACGAGAGCAGCGATGGATGATGGGATTGATTTATCTGACTTCTCTCTGTCTGCATATAATTCAGCACCAGTTGCCACAGCATCCGGACCCAACTTCTCTCTGGCCGACCTTGACAGTCCTGGATACTACAACATCAACCTGGGTCGCCGCTCCATTACGTCCACCCCATCCACCAGGTGCGCGCGTACACACACACACATTTTCCTATGCCAGGTGTTTTACATTTTGGGGTGCCAAATAAAAGGAGGTTTCTTGCAAGAGACCGCTAAAATTTAAAAGTTAACTTTTTTAATGCATTTAAATTATTTAAAATTAAAAAACAATTCTGATTAATGTCATGATTTCTGATCAATCTTTAGAAAGCAAAATTAAACGGTAATAATGTAAATTGTACATTTTTATAAAATGTAATTTATTTAATAATTTATATATATATATTTAAAAAAAAAATCCATGGACTCCCTACAATTGTTACAACAATATTACCAGTAGCTCCCTGAAGTTTTTTTTTAAATAAAACAGTTTAAATATTTTTTAGGGGAAAAACATTTCACATATTCATGTAAAATATGATTAATTTAATAAAATGCATACAAAATGTTAGTTTTAATTCATTTGGATATAAATAATTAAAATGAACTAGAGGGCTAGAATAGAGTTTTAAGAATTAAATCAGATGTTATGCATAACATTTTTTTGCAGAATTATAGAGGAAAATTTAAAGGATAATTCCGGTATTTAACACCTTGAGTCTATATTGTAGTTTGTTTTGGATGAACAAGAGTGGTGGACAAAATCTTTTTGACAATGGTTCCTCTCGAGTTTTTTACTATAATAGAATTTGCCATGGATGATGGACCCATTTAACATTGGAGTCAATGGGCATGTCCGAAAATGTCATTAAAACAGCCAATAATGTTCGTTTACAAAACTGTTAAACTCACCGAGTGGTTAGTGGTGTTTGTTGATGATTATAAACAATATATCGTCGCAATATATGATTCCAATCCGTTTATTTTGCTATAGTGGAACTATTTTTTCAGACACTTCACAACCGTGTAACTTCCGCTCTATTTGAATCTGAAGCGTTAGCACACTCCCGACCACTTGATGGCGATAACTGATGTTTATGTCTCGCGGGACACTCACGGTCACAGTCGAGTTCAACTTCATATTACAAGTAACAATTAATGAAGGTTTTATTTGTTTATTTCGCTTACTCTCCCGGAGCACAGTTGCTCTGCTCGCTAGCCTTATGAGAAACGGAAGCGAGCAAAAAGACTACATCGACCAAATGTAAACAGCCCCCTTTCCGTTTCCGGTAGCGCATTTATATTAACGAGCACTCAGTCCTTCAACAGAATTCAATGGGATTTTACAAAATGACGAATAAAACACGACAGAAACTGTATTTCGCAACACTTTTTGTTTCTGGAACATCAACTAACATCACTAATCACTCGGTGAGTTGCACAGTTTTGAAAACTAATGTTAAAGGTTGTTTTAATGACATTTTCGGACATGCCCATTGACTCCAATGTTAAATGGGTCCATGGCCAATTCTATTATAGTCAAAAACTCGAGAGAGGAACCATTGTCAAAAAAATGTTGTCCACCACTCTTGTTCATCCAAAACAAACTACAATATAGACTCAAGGTGTTAAATACCGGAATTATCATTTAACATTTTGTTGCCATTTTTGCCTCAAGCCCTGGTTCATTTCTGACTCTATACTAATAAACTCTTGCATGCCTTAAAACAGCTTCACAGTCGATCCGTCTCTGGTTTAGTACAGTAGCTTTAGTGCATGTTGGTAGCTCTCACATGTTCTTGCTTTCCTCTTTGTCCATATATATATTTCTGTCTCTTTTTTCTGCTGCTCTCAGCTTTGTCTGCTCGATTGCTGTGGTTGTTGTCTCTTTACCTCTCTCTTCTCCTGTCCCCTCTCTCTCTCTCTTGTCTTGTCGTCATGTTTCAAACGCTGCAGGACTGAGATGGAGTTGTATGCCAGTCTCCCGCGGAGGTACTCCACACTTCCATCTCTGCTGTCTAACTCTACACTGTCTTTGCTCATCTAATGTCTCATTCTGCTAAGTGATCTTACATTGCTGATGATTTGGCGTGGGCTGTAATGTTTAAATTGACATATTTTTCAATTGTAAAATGATTTATAATTAAAACATTCCCATTTTTAAAACCAGTCAAGAAACGAGAAATGCAAATGAAAATTAATCCAAATGATATTGCATTTTCAGATATTACACAACATGCAAGCTTGCTTATTTAACATATTTATTTTCTCTTTCAGCTCCAACAAGCGTAAATCCATTGATGACAGTGAGATGGAGAGCCCGGTGGACGATGTCTTCTATTCGGGACGTTCTCCTGCCCCGGGAGCGTCCCAGCCCAGCGGCTGGCCCAATGATGTTGATGCAGGTACAGTCGCTTTACCCAAAAGCCCTCTGGCTCTTCACACGCTCCTCCTGAAAAAACCTATACATTTCTTTATATTTGGTGCTGCGCCAATGAAAGTCTACACAGTCCGCGTAGACACCGAAATTATGTTGATGTGAACGTTGACAAGGCTGTGAGAGACCGGCGTTCAGTATTGAACGAGCTGGACAATTGTCCATCGAAGGCTTTTTTTTTTTTTTTTTGTCAAATGAAAAGCCATCTAGTCTGACAAAGCTTTACAATCTACAATCGGATCCAACTGGACTCATTTTTGATCAGTACATTCACTGAATAAGTGGACACAAGGGCTGTGTGAGGGGCCAGACTTTTCCTTTTATCCATCAACCCATTAATCTCTCTCTCTCTCTCTCTCTCTCTCTCTCTCTCTCTCTCTCTCTCTCTCTCTCTCTCTCTCTCTTCTCTCTTTCTCTGTGCCTGCCTAGAATCTTCCTATACTTCTATAGACCACAAGAATAAATAAGATTGGGACACAAATGCAACATTAGCCGCTTTTCCACCGTCAGGCTATACGGTTCTCATTGGTTAACCGCTCCATTTCGTGCCGATCCGGCCCACTTGGTACGGATATGGTTTCATTTTCCACTCTGAGGCTGATAACGGACCTCTTTTGAATGTAATACAAATACATCAGGTGTTGCAAGAGTTTACAGGAAATTTGATACTGTATGTAAATAGTGACCACGTTATGGAGGATGATTACATATTTCACTCACACATCGAGCTCTGGCCCGCTAAAGAGAAACTGGCAGCCAGGCAACAGACGAGTGACCAATCCTGAGTGGCGACGTCACTTCACTCATTTACCAGCACGGTTTGTAATCGTGCCGTGCCAAACCAAGCTCAAGTGAATGTATAACTGGAACTGGTTCTTATCGTTCTTAGAACCGTTCGGCCTGACGGTGGAAAAGCTGCTATTCATGCAATTGGATTGATAGAAGCATTCTCTCTGTTAATGAATCTGTTTTGTTTGGTGCTCAGCTTATTAAGTCTTAAAAGCACCCTCTAAATGATCATTCATGTGTGCATGCAATGATCTCACAGAATTAGGGCTTATTAAAAAAAAATGTATATGTAATATTTCCTTATTGACACTAAAACATTGGTGGCTGTAAGCACTAAATAAGATAATAAGTTTGATTAGAAATGTTCTTAATTTCTTGTGTAGCTTGTTAGTCATAGTTATGACATTTAAAAGGTGAATTAACTCAAAACAAATATGAAAAAGATTATTTAATTTTGTCACATTTTGTCACATTTTACCATATAAATGATACCGTTTTACCCTATCAAAACATACTTTTTGGTTATTTTTGTTTCCAAGTTTCACCTTTATAATGTTGCATTTTATTAATTAAGACCTTAAATAAAAAAATTCTGCATCAATTTTTTTTTGTGTTTTTCAAGCATTGACTATCTATTAGAAATATTTACCATGGTAACCACAGTGTCTGGCAAAATATCATGGGATTTGGGAACTCTTTTTTTCAGTGATGGCTAATCGGTAACTGTAGTCTTTTTTTGTGGAAACTGTGGATACCATGGTATCATTTCTTGTAAGTTTGAAAAGGCAGTTTTGTTGTTGTGTTGCATAAGCAGAATGTGGGGATGAAATTATTTGAACTTGTCATTTTAGATTGAGCAGTGCTGTTGTGACATGCAGGTCTTTTGCCTATATCCTCACACCAGACCATAAAACATGCACCATTCCCTCAATACATCAAAGCAATAAATAGTCACATATGTTGCTGTGCTCACGCCACAAACTCAAAACTCTGCCATGTTAGATTTAATGTTCAAAATGCATTGGCTGCACTCCAGTTCACATTCTTGTATTGGGCAGAATTAGCCGAGAAAGCCTCCCCATATACACTTCATACATTCATCAGAAACAGATTCAACCATCTACACTAAAATAAAGGTTCACAGATCTGTGAGCTGTGATGCAGCCAATGCTCATTTGATCTCCTTAAATTTCAGCTGCTTCTGATTGGACGGTTTGTGGGATGGGTTCCCACCTAGAATGGGTTGACTCTGTGAGATAGTGTGCAATACTGTCTTTGACCTCATGCATATGCTATGTATAGTGCTTATGTATTTATGATGATTCAACATCGGTCCCAAATTCTCTCCATCTGTCCATATGATCTCAATCTCTCCCTCTCTCATTCATTGTTAACTCTATTATTTTCCCTTGTTTGGGTTTTTCAGTGCAACACCATTTGGCCAGTATGCAGGAGAGGAAGATAAAACACGAATCCGATGGCGTGCAGTTTCCTTACCATGGTTAGACCACATTACCCTCATATTATATATGATTGATGACAAGTGTATTCAAATGTGTCTGTTACCTCTCTCTCTCTTTCAAACCCTCTGCTGCATCACACACCCTCGCTCTGATTCTCTGTTTTTCTCAACATCCTGGTGATCTGAGGTGGCGGGTGTTTTGTGGCCTGTGGATGTGCTTTCATTTTGTTTTGTACATCAGAAGTCTCTCTGTACATCCATTGCTTGTGTTAGATCCTGATATAGGATCCCTGTGGACCGAAGCAGAAGTCCAAATCCTGATTTTCACATAACATAAACACTTACAAACGTGGCTATTGTGTTGCATACAACAGCGGGTCTTTCCAGATATTTACTTAGCACTTTTGTTTGTTTCTTCTCCGTGCAGGATTTAATTTAATTAGTCTTTGTGCTTAAAGGGGTTTACATGCTATAAGCAATATTTCAGCTGTTTGTTCAACGCGCCTATGAGATCTCAAAGCTGTGAGGCCTGAAACGTACTCGATGCAAGTACGTGAACGTGAACACAAGCTCAATTTCACACACCATTGCGTTCCACACATTGTTAGAACGCAATTCATAACACACAACACCATATACTAATAAATAAAGTCTTAAATTAAGATAATTTTGAGAAAATTAGATGTGTGTGTGTGATGTGCAGCATCGGCAGATCTTAGTGACAGCAGCCACTAATGATGTCTGTCATTAATGTTAATCAAAGAGCAAAGGTTTTGATAACTTTATTCAATTTCTGTATATATTTCCTACTTGTCAGACAGGTATAGGAAGGGCAACTGTAAATATTACATTTATTGTAGGTTTATATATGAGGATTGTTTTAAGTATTGTTTTAATTTAAGTTCACATAAATTAAATATTATATATTTTTAAAGCCTCATAAATGTTAAAGGGTTAGTTCACCCGAAAATGACTCGCCCTCGTGTCGTTCCAAACCCGTAAGACCTTCGTTCATCTTCAGAGCACAAATTATGATATTCTTGATGAAATCCAAGAGGTTTCAACATAGGCAGCAACGTTATTGCAACTTTCAAGGCCCAGAAAGATAGAAAAGACAAAGTTAAAATAGTCTGTGGTTCAACCTAATGTTATGAAGAGAATACTTTTTGTGCACAAAACCCCCCCAAAATAACGACTTTATTTAACAATCTCTTCTCTTCCACGTCATTCTCCTCCGCTGTTGACGTAGTGTAAACAGAGCAGCGCTTCCGAGTTCTACGTCAGAACGCCGCGTCACTATTGGCCGACGCTGGTCACGTGAGACCACGACACGTGTGCTTTATACTGATGCAGGAGCTGGCCAATAATGAGCCGGAGTTCTAACGTAGAACCAGGAACCGCTGCTCTGCTGTTTACACTATGTAGATTTCATCAAAAATATCTTCATTTGTGTTCTGATGATGAGCGAAGGTCTTACGGGTTTGGAACGACATGAGGGTGAGTAATTAAAGACAGAAATTTCATTTTTGGGTGAACTATCCCTTAAAAATGTCTAGCTTTGTAATGTTGAATGGCTATAATTAATGTTTAAAATTGGGCAAAAATATTTTTCATCAAGACATCAGTAGCTGTATTAGTATCAGTGATACTGGCCTTCATTCATAAAAAGATGCCATTATACAAGCATTTAAAATAAACTTTATATACTTAATCTTTGATTCTACAGTAATTTGGAGATTAACTGTGAAATTATTACATTCTAAAATATATTAAAAACACATTTTTAATCACAGAAATAATGTGATTAATCTAGTTTATATATATATATATATATATATATATATATATATATATATATATAATGCATAATATATTATATGTATATTAAATTATATATGTATTATTATTGTGTCATACAGAGACACATTTTTCACTATCCAAAACAAAAAACCCCAAAACAAAAAACAAGTCCAGCTTTAACTTTTTATTCTCGCAGCATATTCTGTTTCACTCTCATGTACATCAAGACGGGGCGATTCAGATTGACTTTAATGGCACAGACATTTGAAGGTAACCCTATCACCCCTTTGAGTACGCAAAAACAGATTACGCAGGAGTAGCCACAGTAATGCAAGAATGCAAGCTATGTATGTACAGCGGGAACTTGTGTACTTGCACAGAGTATGTTTCTGGCCTGAGGGTCCTCCTTCATCTAATCACATTCACTGCCGCCCACGTCATGATAAACACACAGGCGCACAGATCCTAATCTAGGGAAACATGGGTAAATCCCACCAAGAAAAGCCAGCATGCTCAGGTGCTCCTGATGTCATGGGAATACACACACACACACACACCAGAGCTCTGGTCCAGATGGCTCCACCATGTGTCGACAGCGTTGGGAGCTGCTGGGTTACAGAAGACATCTGTTACGCCGATGATGGCGGTGGTGGCACTCCGAGCGCGTGTGAGTGTGTGAGGGTGTGAACTGCGCTACGCTTCAAAGGTGATTCACTACCTGAATGAGGCTTTGGCAACTCTGCAAGGTGACGGTGTCATTTATCATTAAATCTGGTGTCGCCCAGGGTACACGAGCCGTCTGTGAACCCATTCACACGCCGGATCGCTTCCTCATGCCCTGGGCTGACACGGATATCATCTCCTCCTATTTTTCATTCTCCCGCACTCTCACCTTGTTAGACTGTGGCGCTTTGTCTGTAAACATCTGTTTGTGACGGTTTCGAGAGGTCAGACTGTGAACGGGGGTTCCCACGGGCATGAGAGACCTAGACATTCATGAAAAACGTGAGGCCTAGAAGAGTTAGGCAAACACTTGGACATTTCTGTGCTGGTTATAACATTTTTAAATGCCGTGAAATATTTAATTTCATGAGTAAAAATATTTTAGAAAAATCAACCGACCGCAGAAGTCATGGAAATTTCTATTTTGAATACAACATATTTTTATTGAATGCTTTAAAATATTTAAATGGCAGGAAATTTGTCTCAGAGTGTAAAAATATTTAAAATCAATTACCTGAAAAATTCATAAGTGAATATAAAATGTTTTTATTAAATGCTTTTTTAATATATATATGTAATTGTCTTTTTTGTGTGTTAAATGAATATCCAATTATTTAAAAAAATTTGATTGACTGAAAAACCTAAAATAATTTCTGTAGTGAATGTACAATGATTATATTAAATATTTTAAAATATTTTATTTGCAAGTAATTGGTATTTTTAGTGTAAAATTATTTTTAAAATTTAAAATTAGCGATAATTTCTATATGCCATTTTTTGCTTCAAAATATTTTATTTGCTATTTTATTGCAAGTGTAAAATAAATGTGAAATTATTTTTTACAAATCACTCAACCCTGTGTGTATTATTGCTGTAAATTCATAGTGGAAGCGATTTGTACTTGGATTTGTGACTTTCTGTGTGTGTTTGTAGAAGTGGGACTTTCTGATGGTTGGACGGTGAATGTGTGTGTCTGTTCAAGTGTTTGAGGAGGCGTTATATGTGCCGTTTTTGACAGGTCAAGGTTTGTTTGGTGGCCAGCTTGTTAGCGTGGCGAGACTGGAAGGTCACGGGAGCGTTTGATTGGCTGCCAGTCTGCCTGAGTGTCGCGGCTGGCACAACACACAGCAATAACACATAGCCCCTTTTACCACACACACACACACACACACACACACACACACACACACACACACACACACACACACACACACACACACACACACACATGAACATGAACATGCAGGAAAAGTAAGATCATAGAAACTGTCAGCTGTAACTATGAAGGCGTTTCGGATGGCAGAGATTTTCGGCAAAGATGCTTGTTTTCAGATATTACCGCAACCTTATTTATTGTATTCTATTAATATATTGCACTATAATTTGCAGTTTCCATCTTGTTTGTAATAATAGTATTATTATATTTTAGAAAAATGTAATTGTTTTTGTTTGCATTGGGGATTAGAAATTATTTTTTTTGACTGTTTTATCTTTATTTATAATAGTATTAATGTGGATGATTTTTGTTTGTTTGTATATATATATATATATATATATATATATATATATATATATATATATATATATTTATTTATTTATTTTTCGGTAGAACAGAGTTTATCTGGAGTTCCCTGAGAAAAATGACAAAAACTGTTTGTTACACAGTTACCCCTTCTTGACAAGAAACAGCTAGACTCGTTCGTTTAGCTCTCCCACAATAACTCAAGATAGATAGCATAATAATGATTTATCTTGTGGTTTTGTGAGTGTTTGTTTAAAACATAACAAATGCTCAGTGATCCTGTGTAAATGTCACACTTTGTTGGATTGTGCAACACAAACTTTCTCACCAGACAATGTGCTTATAACTCCACCAATGACATTCGACGACAGTCCTTTTTAATTAAAGCACTCTTTTTTTTCTCAATTATATGCATTTTGCAATTAATTTGTCTATATGTATTTTTGACAATAGATTTGACTATGCTGCAAAATATAATTTCTCTGTCTCTGATTTTTTTTAAGTTGCTTTTTGTTAGTTTTTCTATATTTCAAGGAGGCTGAGATCCATTCAAATGTGGCATTAGCATTATTAGCAGATTTGTGGCTTCCTTAAACGGCTCCTCAACATCTTAAACTGGGTATTTAAATCGCCACTTCTAATAATTGTTTCCCTCAAAACCAGCCAGAGGATTTGATGGTAAACTCCCTTTCCTCTCCTTCCCGAGTCCTGACATGTTTGGCCGTGTTTCTGGGTCACTGGGTGAGCGTTTATGCCAAACTCAGGGCAGCTCAAGCTAGAAGCCCTGCGGCCTCGGTTTGACATTTATAGGATCAGGATGACACATTAATGCGACGTTATATACGAGGAGACCAAACCATCACATACTTTCTCCTTTCATTTCCCTCATCATTCTCACATCACGCTTCCCGCCTGTCCTCCTCTTTTTGGCATGAGCGCTCGGCCCTGCCACTGGAACAGAACCGCTCGTGTTTTACTTTTCCCCTCAGCGCTGAAAAGTCAAGTGAAAGCCTCTGATTTGGATCCCCAGGTGACGTTTAGGGTGATTTTATGTCAGAGTCTGTAAACAGTTTGTATTTATGTTTATTTACTCATTTGCATTTGGTTTGTGAAAGCATGTCGTTCTGTTCGGTGGGCATTGCTAATGCGGTTGCTCGGGTGTGTTGGAATTTGAAAGTTATTCTGAACACAGATACACATAAACCAGACAAGTATGCTAAATATCATTACTCCAGTCTTCAGTGTCACATGATCCCTTCAGAAATCATTCTTATATGATGATTTGCTAATATTGATATAATTTTATATATTACTAGTAATTGAATTAATTTTTTTCTTTTTCTTTTATTATCCTTGGAAACTGACGTTGCTGTAAAAGCTGTGAGAAATGGGTGCAAAATATTGACGTTGATGTTTTGACTACTCTTTCCTTTGAGATTTGGAGACTGAAAGAGACAGACAGACATGAGATATTATGGGATCTGCTGTCGTGGCATCTATTTTCCCACTTACAGCTGCATAGAGACCCTTCCCGGCCCTGTCCCGACCCTATCCCACTCTTTCCTGCACTCCAATACTTTAAAGCAAAGCTCGCACACTGGACCTGTTCGCACTGCAAAAAAAATAAAAATAAAAAATAAAGAAAGAAAATTTTGAAGTATATTTTTTGAGAAATGTTATTTAAATTAAGGACATTTATGCTTAAAATATATTTTTAACATTCTTTAACATTTTGACTGTGGTAAGAAAGATAAATTAATTTAGCTTTTTATTTGTTGATTTTTCTTACCTCATTGGCATGTATTTATATATATATATATATATATATATATATATATATATATATATATATATATATATATATATATATATATATATATATACACATACAGTTGAAACTTGAAAAATTTGAATATCGTGCAAAAGTTCATTTATTTCAGAAATGAAACTTAAAAGGTGAATTTTATATATTATATAGACTCATTACATGCAAAGTAAGATATTTCAAGCCTTTGTTATTATTTTGATGATTATGGCTTACAGCTTATAAAAAACTTTTCACAATATTCACATTCTTCTACGTTTTTACTGGGGAACGAGACAAAAAAAATTATTCATATTATTATTAATAATTTATTTTTGCAGTGTGACTGGCTTCTCTATAATTCACAGCAAAAACACTAGCAGTGTCTTATCTGTAGATTAAAAGACATTTGTTAGTATTATTATTATCAGCAAATTTGTAGCATTTTAGAAGCTGAGATGGATAAGATTTTTCTTTTTTTTAGATAAAGATCAAGAAGCAAAACCCTGTTTAATTAAATCCACATCTCTGTTCTGCCATTTTGTTGATCCCATTTTTACCAGGACTCTCTTCGCCTGGTTCTCTTAAGAAGTCGGGGAAATTCGATTTCAGCGCTCTGTCCGGCCATACGAGGTCTGCACGCATGCCGTTCACCCATCACCCGCTGCCCATGCTGGCAGGTGTAAGACCAGGTGAGAGTTCAGAGCCCCCCTCACCCCACCTCCCACATCCTTCCCCTTCCTGTCCTGCTCCCTCACGCCCCCCGGTGGGGTCGGATGTGGTGAAGTTCGGGGAGAGGCGAGGTCGTGTTTACGCCACGGTCGGGTCGGGTGAAGGCGTTCGCCATTCGTCCCCCCCACCCCCACCCTTTTTCTCCTCTGTACCGAGGCTGATTTGTCTTTTTTTTTCTTTTTTTTCTTTTTTTTTGTCTGTCTGTCCATCAATGTGATTGGTTGGTGGTTGGTCTCTCCATTTCCCGACTTCATTTTCCCGCCGCTAGATGCACATGTAAGCTTTGTAAGATATCATTTAAATGCTGTACAGCAGTGATCAAAGTACGTATCCAGTATCCACTCTGTTCAATTTGAACTGCTGGACAAGACTCACAGGATTAGAAAACCTTTTTTCATAGATGTACTGAAGTATTTTGTCATCTATTATCGATTAAACGAGACGGAAGAGAATGAAAAAAAAATGTAAATGGGACAAAATTAGACATGGCAGGAAAATCTTGCCATCAAATCAGTGCCGTAGATGTTCTTTTTTGATAGATAGACAGACAGACAGACAGACAGACAGACAAATAGTTAGACAAATAGATATAAAGTCAAATATGGACAAACCCCCACACCTGCTAGGAGAAAACCCAGCGAACTCAAACCTGGCTGTGGTGTGAGGTCCTGTCACGACGAAAGAGCCTCCAACACACACTATACGCCTAGAGACAATGCTATAAATATTAGATGATGAAACATTTTTATTGTTATGTTTATTTTTTAATGTAATTATTTTTTTTAATTCATTTTTATTATTTTATTATTAATGTATTCATTTATTTTTATTGTATAGTGTTATTAATGCTTTGGCAATGTAAAGATTTATTTCACTATGCCAATAAAGCTATTTTAATTTTTGAATCAGGTGGATGGGTGGATGGGTGGATGGATGGATGGATGGAAATGGATAGATAGATAGATAGATAGATAGATAGATAGATAGATAGATAGATAGATAGATAGATAGATCTCTCTGTTTGTGTTTGTTTGTGTTTCAGTTGTTTTTTTATGTAGTGTTGTATACATTTGGATCGAGTCCTAGCCTTATGCTAGCGATGCCCTCTTGTGTGGCCATGTGTTGTTGTGTGTAGCGCGGTTGTTTAGAGCTGTTGTTGTGTAGTCACTCCATGTGGGAGGGGGTCCTTGGTGGTGGTAGTTTGTGGTGCCATTTGCCTCCTCCTCGAAGCCTTGGCTCCATCCCATTCCCTAATGGGATTAAAGGGTGGATGATGAAAGGGCGAAAGAAACGGAGGAAGAGGAGGGAATAGCAGTCTGCACAGCGGAGAGGGTGAAAGCAGGGCTTTGCCTGGGAGCGAGGCGCCCGCGTCTGGGTTACAGCGAGGCTCTGGATGTTGGCAGACTGTCCCGGGCAGCTGGGGTCCCGTTTGGCTGCAGGAGACGAGACCCCTCACCCTTCCACTCGCCGGTCGCACTGTTACTCTTCATGCAAACGAGAGCGTGTCATGACTTACCAACAACTACTGCAGTTTTTTCACATTAGGGTTGTGCTGATACTTTTTTTTATTTTTCTCATGCAACATATTTTAGATCCTTGTACCAATGTTGTATACATTTGTGCCTTCATACCATTTCCTACTATCCAATTAACGAAGAAGAAGGTCATCTAAAAATCTGGAAGTGATATTTCACAGTGCGCCAGTGCGCCGTGTGTGAGGTGCCGTATTGGACAGAGTTGAAGCAACAACAAAACAATCATGCAGTCTCTCTTGCATGTTTGTGGCAGATAGACAGACGGATAGTTTGGGGGCTCTCTTGGCAATTAAAAATTGATGCATCATCTGTGACGAAATCTTATGTTAAAATAAAGGCAATTAAGAGGCTTTTCACTTGGATAGCGTGTTTGTGTGTCTGCATAATAATTTTGAGTTTCTGAGAGAGCTTAAAATTGAGTGTGAGAAAGAAAGAGAGGACCACATGTTTTTTTAAATGTTTTTTTTATCAGCAGCACACAGTGTTCAATTTAGTGTGTTCACTTTGATTCATACAGCACTTTTGCGATGTGATGCACACACACACACATTTATTTCATGTTTATTGTTTTTATATAAAGCTAACTGAAGTCTACAGAATAAAAGCTTAACCTAAATCCTTAATCCAACTAGAAGAAACTGTTAAGCATTTTGGGATTTAAAAATTAGAGTATATAATGATATACGTTTCATATTAATATATTTCTGAATCATTTTTACCTATCAAGACATCGCATGGGATCCTAAAAGAGGTTTTGTCCGATTTAGCTCTGTTCTGGGATTATAGTCCCCAATTATAGTGTACACACACGCACACACACACACACACCACACGCACACACACACACACACCGTTTTTCCTGAACTGCTTTCCATCACTTCCATCTCATCTCATCTGTTGTATCCTTGTGTGTCCGTCTTGCTTGGACTCATTATTAATATACTACTGCACTTGTATAATGTCACTAACCTCTCTCTTTGTGTGTGTGTGTGTGTCTGTCAGCAGGAAGTCCCCGTGCCTCAGCTTCTTCCCTGCACTTCCCCTCGCCATCCATCATCCAGCAGTCCAGCCCGTATTTCACCCATCCCACCATCCGATACCACCACCACCCGGGACAGGACCCGCTCAAGGAGTTTGTGCAGTTTGTGTGCGCCGACGGATCAGGACAGGCTAGCGGTCAGGTAAGAGGAAATGACCTCATACAGGAAGTGTTGGTGTGAACGTCTGAATTTAACCCATTATGCAGCTGTTCTCTGAATAAATACACACTGGTTTAATAGTGAATATTGGCAATGCCGTCCTACAGTATAATACTACTCATACTATTTTTGCATTATGTATACTGTGAACCATATGCAAATTTTCTGTTTGCATAAAATACCCAGTATACATTATACAAGAAAGAAGAACGCATGAAATACTCTATCCCACAATGCAATGTGTTCAACTTAATCTTTTAGGACACTTTAAACTAATACTCCATTTTGAACACAGCCATTGTCACAATCCACTGTATAAAACATTTATCATTGCTTACTGCATATTGTTTCCATACTGTTTGTTATAATACTTGGAAATGTAGAGTATATAATGTGCAGTATGCAATTGTTTAATAAGACATTTCATCCTTCCTAACCAAATGTTGAAACTTAGTTTTCATATTGAGCAAAAATACTTGATTTACTTTATTTAAATACTCATACAATACCTCATTAATTGATATTGAATGTATTCTTTTTTTTCTCTGTGAAACTAACGTTATCAAGCATTTAAAGTAATGTTGGTTAAGTTGAGCTTGTGAAGACACAGGGCTCCAGACAAAAAAATTAAAATAAAAAATAATTAAGTGCCACAAAAGAATAAACCTATTGTAATTTTGTCCTGTGTTGTCACGTCTGCCCTCCTTTTACAGCATCAGCATTTTCATCCATCTTGTGGATGTCCTGGGAACTAAGATTCACTTTAAGTAGGAACTGAATTGTTTTTCCAACTTGAGAACTACATACAGTCACAAAGAATCGTTCTTTACACAGAATCTGAACCAGTCACAGGCCATAATAATGTCAGCATCACTTGGCCAATGAGTATAGTTTGGCCTCCTCCTAATGCATAAACGTTGTCGTATGTCTTGCACAAACCCAATCTATTTTTCTTCATGAGTAATATCTGGTGAAAAAAATTGGTGAAAGGCAGCTCTTCATATGAAATTATATGGTCGGTGTTGAATTTCATTTTTAGCTCCTTGTATTCTTATGTAGACAACAGGTTAAGCAAAAATATAAGGATAATGTGATATAGTGCATATATTTAGCAAAATGCCCTTTTCTATAGTTATTTTTCTTGCTGACTACTGAGTTTGAGTATTGAATGGCTTTTCTGCTGTAAATTTGACGTTATATGACATGATTGTTCTCAAGCTGTTTTATACAAGCTCTTTCCAAGGTCGAAATGCTGATTGAGCGATCTGTCTGTCAGACCACATTAAAAATCGCCAAAACGACATTTATTGCTTGTATTTCGTGGCAAAATTTACATAATTTGAAAGCTGAAAGTTTGTTAATTGTTTACTAAAATAAACAAACACATTACAAGTGACAATTAAGTACAAATCTTACTGTGATTATGGATGGCTGCGTGACATATACTGTGAAGTTCAGGCAGTAACAGGAAACAGCAAAGATGAAAAGGTATTGAGAATAAGAAGTTTCAATTAAAAACAAGAATTGTTAACGATTAGTTCGCGTCTACACAACTGACATGTTTATCTGTTGTAGTTTATCCACGAAATAGACGCTGCCTTCCTGAATTTTTACTGTACTTGCATGGTTCAGTCATTGACACGTTTCCGTCGTTTTCTCTCTCACAGCCGTCAGCGTTGTTGCTCGATAGAGATCAGGGCTTTAAAAAGGCTGATATTTTTCATTTTGACGTGCGTTTTTGACGCGGAAAGCTGATCTTCGCTGTCCCCGTGCGTATTTTGGCGCTCGCTTGAACTCAGTGAGGTTTTTTTCCACTTCAACTTTGCTGCGCGTCGTCTAATTTTATTACGACAACACAACAAAAGATGAGATGGATCACAGAACATGCAGGTCAAAAGGCATGCATTTTTTAACCATAACTTAATATTGCGACCGTTTTAGTCGCAGTCTGGAGCCCTGAGACTAGGGCTGTAAACGATTAATCGAATCCAAAATAAAAGTGTGTTTACATAATATATGTGTGTGTGTATTGTGTATAATTATATTGTATATATAAATACACACACATGCATGTATATATTTAAGAAAAATGTGTTATTTATATATAAAATAGTTATATTTATATAGAATTTAATCATTTAAAAATATATATGCAGTATATAAATGCAAATATTTCTCAAATATATACATGCATGTGTGTGTTTTTATATATACAAAATAATTATACACAATACACACACATATATTATGTAAACACACACTTTTATTTGTGGATTCGATTAATCACGATTAATCGATTACAGCCCTACCTGAGACATCTGTCGCAATTAATCGCGACTAATCGGTCACTGTTATGTATCTTGTGCTTGTGTAGACAATCTTGAGTTAATCTCTCCTTCTCTGTCCACTTCCACGTTAAAACCCATCTGCGCAACAGCTGACGACCTCAGCGCATAACAACGTAGCGCATTCCCTCCTCAGTTCTGCTTCTGCCATTTTCAGCGTTTTGAACATGGCTTTTTTTTGTCTTTTTTTTTTGCGCCCAGATTTTTGTTTGGAATCATTCCATGGACCAAAGATCACCTCACCATTCGTGCGCCCATTTCTTCTTCTTCCTCACCTTCTACCTAAAGTCCTCCATTTTTGTTTTTTTCCAGCTCCTCCACTGCTCCTGTCTATGCCTGTGGTGAAGTCGACACACAAACACGCACACAAACACACCCTTTCATAAACAAAAGCAAACAGACATTCACCATCCTTTTGGTTTTTTCCCTCTCAACTCTTTCCACTACCAGCCACCCGCCATTCCTTGTTTTTTATTTTTAAGCGAGTCTGCGTTGTTTTTTTTTCATTTGTGGGGTGTCGGGCGTGTCCGTACTCCTCACCCTGTTTGTGTCGTCTGCAGCCGAACGGGAGCGGCCAGAGCAAAATGCCGGGCTCCTTCTTGCTGCCTCCACCCCCCCCTGTGGCGCGTCCAGTGCCCCTCCCAATGCCAGACTCTAAACCCAGCAGCACGCCCCCCGATGGCGGACTCACCTCACCCACATCTCCGTGTAAGTGACCCGACCCACCCCCCCCCATTCCACCAAACCCCTCGAAGGCTGGGAGAAAGCCAGTCGTCTGGCCACAGCTGGGTCGATTTTTTTGCCATCTAGTTTGTGTTTCCTGAGTTAACATCTACTGCCCATTATTCGTAACTATCGTGGTAGCACTAACTGTTGGGTCAGAACTAGTCCTTAATACTTTTATTTTATTTTTTCAATCTGAATGAAACCAATGCAATTTTCGTGCAGGCCTTTTTTTATGCATCCTAATTTTCAGGCATCAATTTGAGTGGTTTAACACATGTTAACTACGGAGCCCATAAAGAGAATATAATGGGATAAAAATTAGTTGGGAGGAAAAATATATTTCAATAATTGCAAACTTTTGCATTCACTCTAAAAACTTAAGTTTTCTAACAAAACTTTTACGAGCATTTACCCTAATAAACTTTTCATTCGATCACAAAACTCTCCTTTGAGAAACTGCGTTCTCTTGCAAAACGTTTGCGTTCCCCTGAGAAACTTTTCGTTCGATTACAAAACTGTCCCCCGAGAAACTGCGTTCTCTCACAAAACGTTTGCGTTCCCCTGAGAAACTTTTAGTTCGATCATAAAACTCTCCCCCGAGAAACTGCGTTCTCTCGTAAAACGATTGCGTTCCCCTGAGAAACTTTTAGTTTGATCATAAAACTCTCCCCCGAGAAACTGTTCTCTCGCAAAACGTTTGTTCCCCTGATAAACTTTTCGTTCGATCTCAAAACTCTCCCCCGAGAAACTGCGTTCTCTCGCAAAACGTTTGCGTTCCCCTGAGAAACTTAGGGTTGAATCACAAAACTCTCCCAGAGAAACTGCATTCTCTCACAAAACGATTGCGTTCCCCTGAGAAACTTTTAGTTTGATCATAAAACTCTCCCCCGAGAAACTGTTCTCTCGCAAAACTTTGCGTTCCCCTGAAAAATGTTTTGTTCGATAAAAAAACTCTCCCCCGAGAAACTGTTCTCTCGCAAAACGTTTGCGTTCCCCTGAAAAACTTTTTGTTCGATCTCAAAACTCTTCCCCCAAAAACTGCATTCTCTGGCAAAACGTTTGCGTTCCCCTGAGAAACTTTTCGTTCGATCACAAAACTTTCCCCCGAGAAACTGCGTCCTCTCGCAAAACTTTGTGTTCTCCTGAGAAACTTTTCGTTCGATTACAAAACTGTCCCCCGAGAAACTGCGTTCTCTCACAAAACGTTTGCGTTCCCCTGAGAAACTTTTCGTTCAATCACAAAACTCTCCCCCGAGAAACTGCGTTCTCTCACAAAACGTTTGCGTTCTCTCACAAAACGTTTGCGTTCCCCTGAGAAACTTTTCGTTCAATCACAAAACTCTCCCCCGAGAAACTGCGTTCTCTCACAAAACGTTTGCGTTCCCCTGAGAAACTTTTCGTTCAATCACAAAACTCTCCCCCAAGAAACTGCGTCCTCTCGCAAAACTTTGCGTTGCCCTGAAACACTTTTTGTTCGATCTCAAAACTCTTCCCCCAAAAACTGCATTCTCTGGCAAAACGTTTGCGTTCCCCTGAGAAACTTTTCGTTCGATCACAAAACTTTCCCCCGAGAAACTGCGTCCTCTCGCAAAACTTTGTGTTCTCCTGAGAAACTTTTCGTTCGATTACAAAACTGTCCCCCGAGAAACTGCGTTCTCTCACAAAACGTTTGCGTTCCCCTGAGAAACTTTTCGTTCAATCACAAAACTCTCCCCCGAGAAACTGCGTTCTCTCACAAAACGTTTGCGTTCCCCTGAGAAACTTTTCGTTCAATCACAAAACTCTCCCCCAAGAAACTGCGTCCTCTCGCAAAACTTTGCGTTGCCCTGAAACACTTTTTGTTCGATCACAAAACTCTCCCCCAAGAAACTGCATTCTCTCATAAAACGTTTGCGTTCCCCTGAGAAACTTTTCGTTCGATCACAAAACTCTCCCCAAAGAAACTGCGTTCTCTCGCAAAACTTTGCGTTCCCCTGAGAAACTTTTCGTTCGATCACAAAACTCTCCCCCGAGAAACTGCGTCCTCTCGCAAAACGTTTGCGTTCCCCTGAAAAACTTTTCGTTCGATCACAAAACTCTCCCCCGAGAAACTGCGTCCTCTCGCAAAACTTTGTTCCCCTGAGAAACTTTTCGTTCGATTACAAAACTCTCCCCCGAGAAACTGCGTCCTCTCGCAAAACTTTGTTCCCCTGAGAAACTTTTCGTTCGATTACAAAACTGTCCCCCCGAGAAACTGCGTTCTCTCACAAAACGTTTGCGTTCCCCTGAAAAACTTTTCGTTCGATCACAAAACTCTCCCCCAAGAAACTGCGTCCTCTCGCAAAACTTTGCTTTCCCCTGAAAAACTTTTCGTTCGATCACAAAACTCTCCCCCGAGAAACTGCGTTCTCTCACAAAACGTTTGCGTTCCCCTGAAAAACTTTCGTTCGATCACAAAACTCTTCCTTGAGAAACTGCGTTCTCTCGCAAAACTTTGTTCCCCTGAGAAACTTTTCGTTCGATTACAAAACTGTCCCCCCGAGAAACTGCGTTCTCTCACAAAACGTTTGCGTTCCCCTGAGAAACTTTTCGTTCGATCACAAAACTCTCCCCAAAGAAACTGCGTTCTCTCGCAAAACTTTGCGTTCCCCTGAGAAACTTTTCGTTCGATCACAAAACTCTCCCCCGAGAAACTGCGTCCTCTCGCAAAACTTTGTTCCCCTGAGAAACTTTTCGTTCGATTACAAAACTGTCCCCCCGAGAAACTGCGTTCTCTCACAAAACGTTTGCGTTCCCCTGAAAAACTTTTCGTTCGATCACAAAACTCTCCCCCGAGAAACTGCGTCCTCTCGCAAAACTTTGTTCCCCTGAGAAACTTTTCGTTCGATTACAAAACTGTCCCCCCGAGAAACTGCGTTCTCTCACAAAACGTTTGCGTTCCCCTGAAAAACTTTCGTTCGATCACAAAACTCTTCCTTGAGAAACTGCGTTCTCTCGCAAAACTTTGTTCCCCTGAGAAACTTTTCGTTCGATTACAAAACTGTCCCCCCGAGAAACTGCGTTCTCTCACAAAACGTTTGCGTTCCCCTGAAAAACTTTTCGTTCGATCACAAAACTCTCCCCCAAGAAACTGCGTCCTCTCGCAAAACTTTGCGTTCCCCTGAAAAACTTTTCGTTCGATCACAAAACTCTCCCCCGAGAAACTGCGTTCTCTCACAAAACGTTTGCGTTCCCCTGAAAAACTTTCGTTCGATCACAAAACTCTTCCTTGAGAAACTGCGTTCTCTCGCAAAACTTTGCGTTCCCCTGAGAAACTTTCCGTTCGATAACAAAACTCTCCCCCGAGAAACTGCGTTCTCTCGCAAAACTTTGCGTTCCCCTGAAAAACTTTTTGTTCGAACTCAAAACTCTTCCCCAAAAAATTGTTCTCTCGCAAAACGTTTGTTCCCCAGAGAAACTTTTTGTTCGATCTCAAAACTCTCCCTTGAGAAACTACGTTCTCTCGCAAAATGTTTTCGTTCCCCTGAGAAACTTTTCGTTCGATCACAAAACTCTCCCCCAAAAAACTGTACTCTCACAAAACGTTTGTTCCCCTGAGAAACTGGGTTGAATCACAAAACTCTCCCTTGAGAAACTGCGTTCTCTCGTAAAACTTTGCGTTCCCCTGAGAAACTTTTCGTTCGATCACAAAACTGTCACAAAACCCCAAAAAACTGTTTTCTAAAAAAAAAAATTGTATTCGCCTAAGATACTTTGCAACTGCTCGTAAAAACTTTGTTTTCTTCTAAGAAACTGTTCACTTTCAAAAACCTTTTTGTTCTCTGGCAAAACTCTAGTGTCCTCCTGAGACTCTTTGCATTTGCTCCCTTTTGTGATGAAAATAATATGAAGTGGGAGGAAAAACTATAATTCAGTGCTTTTGCAAGCGAATGCAAAGTTTCTTGGAGGTAAAGCGATTATTTTACTAGAGAACGCAAAAAAAAAAAAAAAACGCTCAAATATAGTTTTCCCTTCCAATGTCCCCTTAGGGCCTCCGTACTGAAAGGTACAAATTTAGGGCAGTAAAAGTGGACAACATTTTTATTTTTTATGCATTTTCGTCCAAACAATTGTCTCTGACTATAACTTGTGCTGACACACATTATTTGTGTAATGCAGCCTTTGATTATTGGACAGTGCTGGCATGAAAATCAAAACAACATAGATGAGTGTGTATCCACCCTGTTGAAGAGCCTTTACACTCCAAAAAGCAACATCCAGTTTGAGTCGATTGTGAGACACAGGGAACCCATGCTTTGTAATTTTACGTTGGTTTGATTTGAGTTTGTTTTGGTTACATTCACATTGCTGGTTAGCTTTTGGCTTGTGGAAATGTGATAGTTGAGCTCCAGTGCTGGTCTAAAGGTCAGTTTGTCCCGTACTCAAACCAAATTTAGGCCGTTCAGAAAGGAGGTGGCGTATCGGGGTGGAGAATCAGACAAAAAATGTTCACTCACCACAGACGGGGCACTGGACGGAGCACTTGCATTTCTTTTCCTCTTTTCTTTCATGTTTCTTATTTTTCCTTCCGTTTCATTTTTGTTTTTTTTTGGGCTCCATTGTTTTTTTTCTGTTGTTTGTGTGTGTTGTCTTTTTATGTGTTTATATGTTGCTGATTCTCCAGAATGCACTTACCACACCTGCTTACAAATATATAGCGTGGTTATTTACTTGTGTTAAAGCATTAGGCATATAGTGGTCATGCATTACAATAAGTTTGCCACGGTTAACGGGGATTGTTAAGGGTTACTATACAAAACAAATGGCCTAAAACCCCTTCAATAATTGAAAAATACACATGGCTTCTTTTGGCAAAGTTTGTAGTTACACTGATTTATTTTAGCAAGGTAAATCATTTAATCATTTAGTGCTTAGCTTAACATGTAACCTCCACAAACTTGTGTATTAAATGATGCCTCTCATTAAACAAATGGTATCTAATTGCAATAATTATTATAATTTTTTAATGAACAAAGCAGCATTTCATAATATCTTTTTGAATGTTTGCTAATGAAAACGCTAACAGCAACCTTTAGAACAAATATAGCTCTTTGTCTTTGATTTTTTTCTTGTTTTAGATCTCCATATTTGATGAACGGTTGCTCAGAGTCCGACAAATAAATCTGAAACCCCAAACTGCCCTAAATTTGATAATGACTTCAAACCTGCAGATTCAAACTCCACGTCCAAGTTCACCTTTGTGTGAACCAATGACAATCAAGCGTAGTATATCTTTGATGACAAGGTCTTGCAGTACATTCAGTACAGGAGTTTTTCAGTTTTCACTATATATTTCATGAAATTCGCACAAAGCATCTGCTGAGAATAAATTTTTTTTGTTCAGATTGCTCTTTAAATAACTAACAGATTTGATATTGTATAGGGTGATTCATGAAAATGCTAAATGTCAAGCTTTTCTGAAATCTTTGTTTTCTTATTTATATTTTCTGCCTCTCTTCTCCTCTCTTTCTTTCTCAGCATACTCCACGCCAGGCTCCACAGCTCCCAACAGGTTTGTCAGCATCGGATCACGGGACAACAACTTTCTGAACATACCCCAGCAGACGCAGGTGATTGTTATAATCAAAACAAACCTCGTTTCTTGTGTTCGAGCGTTTAAAATCCTCTTTCCTAGCATGTTGGCCTGCTCCTCCCCTCCTTTCCCATGATGCTCTCTGCTATGTGCTGACGGGCCCATCTGGAGCAGGCCTGCGATAACTCAAGCTGATCGGCGCGGTGTAGTTGATTTGAGCGTTGCGAATGTGCGGCCACCACACTGCGCCTCCTCCATCACCCAGTACACTTTACTCATTAATGTGTAAACCACACCCGCCCCGGGCCGGCTCCCTGCTCCTCAACACATGGTGACCATCTGAAGTCGCTAACTCGCCCGCTCTCACCTCCTCCCTCTGCTGGACGGCCTCTCTGGATTTGACCATTCATTTCCCTCTCTTTCTGCCTAACCTTTCTTCAATTCTCTGTTTTTTCACCACCTTTAACTCGTTTCTCAACTCACTATCACCCTCTGCTGGTGATTTTTTTTTTTTTTTTTTTCTTTTTTCTTTCTCTTCTCTCCCACCGTGACTTCTTGGCTGTGACTTCGCTTTGTGCGATTTTGCACATTTTCTAATGTGTTCACCCTAAATTAAAGGGTGCAGGAACCACTTTCCTTTTGTCCTCTAAGACTTAAACAACTTTAGTGTGCAAAATAGCATAGCTGGGTATTATAAATAAATATTTTGCAAAGATTCATTATTTGTTGGTGTTTATATATATATTATTGCACTTTTCTGGGTGCAATAATTCATTCATATAAAATGATTAAATGAAATGTAGACAATGACGGCCAATGAAAATAGCTGGTTATTATAAGTTAATGTGTTGCGAAGATTCATTAGTTGCATATATATATATATAGCAATGCGAGTAAAGAAATAAATATATAATGCAATAATAAAATATTACAAATATTAAATGTAATGCGGATAAAAGATAGAGACAATAGTGAAATAAATTTATTATTAATTAAAATAAATAAATTCAATGTAATACAAACATTGATAACAGCTAAAAGTAAGAATCAGAGATACAATGGCGAAATAATAAATTCATCTATTTTAATAAAATAAAAAATTGTGTTAAATGTCCATTGAGAAAGTGCATTAATAATTATAATTCAGTGTAATTTACTTCAGAAATGTTTCTTGAAGGATTCAGTGAACTCTCAATTGGCCTAAAGGGAGTTTAGGAAGTTAAATTTCAGCGGTTAAGTTAAACTTTTTAAAATGTTTGTTTACAGAATATCAAAGCAAGTGGCATGTATTTTGAAGAAACACTTTTCAAACAAAACAGTCCACAAAAAGTACTTTGTGAGGTTTTCAATGATAAAGCAAAATAACTAAGAGTTGTTGTTTTAGGTGATAGCTTTATATCAGTGTATCATGTTCATAGTCAGTGTGATTTTCTTCACCTGAGTGAACCGACTTCAGACATCCAAGTAAGATCATCACAACTCTAGTTTTGTCAAAAGACTCTGACGAAGAAAAGTGACGTGACTGAAGAGAAAAGATCCTGTAGCGTTTCAGACGCACGAATATAGACAGATCATCTCATAATGCCATTCAAACCTGAGCCTTTTAAGTGTTTGAAAACCCTTTGGGCCCACTGTACGTCCATACATCTCCGTATGGGGAAGTTCTCTCCGTTCCCATCCAAAGGAACAAGGAAAGAACTGCGGAAAAGTTAGACAGGCCTGGAGGAAAGAGAGGCAAAGTTTAAGCACGGCCCCTAAACTGAGAAGTCACGTCCCAACTGTCTGGTTGCCCGCAGCAACGAGACATGATGTCACAGGCAGTTGAACTTGAGAGGTGTGTGTGTGTGTGTGTGTGTGTAGAGCTGGTCATTGCCAAGGATTACAGGGGGAAGATGGGATTGCGAGAGGGAGGAGTACAGCTTAGAGGGGAAGAGTTACTTGGCCCGAGTGGCTGTTGGGCTTCAGCCCGGGGCGAGCGGCGCGGGGGGAGTAGACGGGACGTGCCGGGGTGTTTGCGTGACCTGCAAGAGTCACCCAGAACAAAAGTTACCCCCGCCCCCTCCTCCCAGACCCTCTCAGCCAAAGTGTTTCCAGGATTTGACTTCTAGAGAGTTTTGTTAAAGCCAATCAGAAGAAACAATCCCGCACTCTCTCTCTCTCTCTCATTGTAATGCTGATCCGAGCTCTCGCTGTAATCCGGAGAAGCATCTCTCCTTCTCCATCTCCCCTTCCCCTTCTCCTTCTCTCCTTCTCCATCTCCCCTTCCCCTTCTCCTTCTCTCCTTCTCCATCTCTCCTTCTCCATCTCCCCTTCCCCTTCTCCTTCTCTCCTTCTCCATCTCCCCTTCCCCTTCTCCTTCTCTCCTTCTCCATCTCTCCTTCTCCTTCTCCATCTCTCCTTCTCCATCTCTCCTTCTCCATCTCTCCTTCTCCTTCTCTCCTTCTCCTTCTCTCCATCTCCATCTCCTTCTCCTTCTCCCCTTCTCCATCTCCCCTTCTCTTTCTCCATCTCTCCTTCTCCTTCTCCTCTCCTTCCCCTTCTCCATCTCCCCTTCTCCATCTCTCCTTCTCCATCTCTCCTTCTCCATCTCCCCTTCTCCATCTCCCCTTCTCCATCTCCCCTTCTCCATCTCCCCTTCTCCATCTCCCCTTCTCCATCTCCCCTTCTCCTTCTCCCCTTCTCCTTCTCCATCTCTCCTTCTCCATCTCCATCTCCCCTTCTCCATCTCCCCTTCTCCGTCTCTCCGTCTCCATCTCTCCTTCTCCCCTTCTCCTTCTCCATCTCCCCTTCTCCGTCTCTCCTTCTCCATCTCCCCTTCTCCTTCTCCCCTTCTCCGTCTCTCCTTCTCCATCTCTCCTTCTCCATCTCCATCTCCCCTTTTCCATCTCCCCTTCTCCGTCTCTCCTTCTCCATCTCTCCTTCTCCATCTCCCCTTCTCCTTCTCCCCTTCTCCGTCTCTCCTTCTCCATCTCTCCTTCTCCATCTCCATCTCCCCTTCTCCATCTCCCCTTCTCCGTCTCTCCTTCTCCGTCTCTCCTTCTCCATCTCTCCTTCTCCATCTCCATCTCCCCTTCTCCATCTCCCCTTCTCCGTCTCTCCTTCTCCATCTCTCCTTCTCCCCTTCTCCTTCTCCATCTCCCCTTCTCCGTCTCTCCTTCTCCATCTCTCCTTCTCCCCTTCTCCTTCTCCATCTCTCCTTCTCCGTCTCTCCTTCTCCATCTCTCCTTCTCCCCTTCTCCTTCTCCATCTCCCCTTCTCCGTCTCTTCTTCTCCATCTCTCCTTCTCCATCTCCATCTCCCCTTCTCCATCTCCCCTTCTCCATCTCCCCTTCTCCATCTCTCCTTCTCCATCTCTCCTTCTCCCCTTCTCCTTCTCCGTCTCTCCTTCTCCCCTTCTCCTTCTCCATCTCCCCTTCTCCATCTCCCCTTCTCCATCTCCCCTTCTCCATCTCCCCTTCTCCATCTCCCCTTCTCCATCTCCCCTTCTCCTTCTCCCCTTCTCCTTCTCCATCTCTCCTTCTCCATCTCCATCTCCCCTTCTCCATCTCCCCTTCTCCGTCTCTCCTTCTCCATCTCTCCTTCTCCCCTTC